>NC_141876.1:618237688-618544355 GCF_056163025.1 Triticum urartu
CTCCATTTCCCCTCGTGTTCCTCGTATTCCTCATCGGGATTCGCTCCTTTCGTGAAAGATCGGCCATATAGGGTTCCACCCTACATCATCTTGGTATCATGAGCCAGGTTGATCACGATTTCAGAGCCTCCCCTCTTCGTTTTCTAGCTTGATTTTGTTATTTTTCGTCCTAATCCGAAAATCCCCACCAAAAATAGCCCCAAATTTTTTTGTGATTTGTTCGTGTGATGAAGTTTTGTTGGATTTGATCCATGGATTTGCTTTGCCTCGACTGGGTCTAGCTTTTCCCCAATCTTCCCCACTTTCCAACCACGAAATCGCTCGAATTTTTCCCCCAAAAATCCCAAAATTCCGCCCAAAATCGCGCCCTGCATCCCGCACTTTGCGTTGACCCCGAACCACCAGACGACCATCAGTTTACTGGACGTCCGGAGCCCCTGGAACGACCGCATGTCCGTCACCCATCGGACGACCGGAAACAGTCGACAGAACCAAATCTACGGATTTCCGAGCCTCCCGGACATCCGATGACCGGACGACCGCCACTTCCCGGATGTCCGTAAAACCCTGACGAAACTGAATTTCCACCGAAATTTTTTCAGCCACCGCACCCACATCCGCATACACATTCCTATACCACCACCACTTCTGCATACCACCCCCATAGCCTGTCCGCTACCCACCTTCAACGATTTTGACACGTCTTGGTCTTGGAGAATTTGAGTTGTGGTATCCATGTCCTTTTGTGTTTCGGCTATCTAGGTACGGTTCGACATCAACATCACTACCGCTCATCTTCGCCACGGACTACTACGAGCGACTACACCATTGTGGTATCAACCTCACCGTGGTATCATCTTGGTATCGTGATATCATCATAGTTTCTTGCATTTGCATTAATAACCCCATAGAATTACTTTTGTGTCACTTACCCATCGAGGCTAGCTTTTGAGTATTGCCGGCAACGTGACTTGTGCACATTAGTGATCATACTTCCCATAGCATACATACCATATCATCGTGGTGCATATCTTGGTATCATCTCTTGTGTCACAAAGTTGCCATCGCATACACAATTGCTATCTTGGTTTGTGAAGCATTGCATGAGAAAAGAGCTCAAACAACAAGGATCCAAACAAGCTTTTAAGCAAAAGGGAAAGATAAGCAAAGAGCTTATAAGCAAGAACCATAGCATCATACAACATTAAGATTGTCATACTCGATCATCTTGGATCATATCATAGAAACATCATACATATAGCATACTTGGGATAGAAGTCGTTGCATTTTTGCTTAGTAGGTTGTGCACAAGTTCGTATCCGCCTAATTGTGCAATCGTGCTAGCGTCTCTCTAGTGTTGTGCAACAAGAGCATCTTGGTGGATTCCACATTTTGGCTCACCTTTGGTTGCACGACCCCACATTATCTATTTGTGTGTTTGTTTCCGTGTACCTTATCTTGCTATTGCACTAGTAGAAAAAGGGCCTTTAGTCCCGGTTCTGAAACCGGGACTAAAATGTCGGTACTAATGCCTCTCCCTTTAGTCCCGGTTCAATCCAGAACCGGGACTAAAGGGCGCGGCCACGTGGAGCTCCACCTTTAGTCCCGGTTGGTAACACCAACCGGGACTAAAGGAAATTTTATTTTTTATTTTTTTGAAAAAAAAATTGAAATTTTTTTTAAATTTTTTTTTATTTTCAAATTTCTGAATTATTTTAACCTCTAGTCTGTAATCACCACCCCTCATCACTTCTCAATTTATCCTCTAATCACCCCTCATCATTCCAAATCATCTAACTTCCCGAACGGTCACCCATCCTCCCACTCCCCCAGCCTGAGCACACTTAACTTCCGGGTTCTATTCTCCCTCGTTCCAAGTCTGCACTTGTTGTTTTCCTGACAATACTAAGATGTCAATCCTATTAACCTTCAGGAATTTTGCTTGAGCATGAAGTGACACATTTCATAGTTTTATTTTGAAACTATTGTTTTAAAAAACAATAATTATTTAGTAACACTAATATTTCTTGAATAATTAGTTTGACCATTGTTTGACCATAGTTTGACCACAGTTTGACCAGATTTGACCAAAATTGAAATAACTAAAATAATTATTTAGTAACACTAATATTCTAGAATAATTAGTTTGACCATTGTTTGACCATAGTTTGCCCACTGTTTGAATTTTTTTCGATTTTTTTCACTTTAGATCTTAAAAGCCCCGTAACTTTTTTCTATTAGGTTTTTGAGGATTTTGAAAATGTTTAACGGGGTTCCCCCGTTAAATTTGGATGTAAGTTTTCGAGTAGATGATTTTTCATATAAAAAACTTTTTCATCCGAGTTATTATGCAAAAGTTATGCCCATTTTTACAAATTTCAGAGAGATTTTGCAAATAAAGTCAAAATTCACATTTGCAGATTTTCCCAACAACTAGACCACATATCACATGGGAAACTTATTTTCTTTTATTTTTTTGACATTTCCATCATTTTGTTTTATTTTTTTTAAAACTGAAAAGGCGATCCACGGGAGGGGGGGTATAGTTTGAAAATGGGACCTTTAGTACCGGTTCGTGGCACGAACCGGGACTAAAGGTCTCATCCCCATTAGTCCCGGTTCGTGCCTCAAACCGGGACTAAAGGTCTGATCTTTAGTCCCGGTTTGAGGCACGAACCGGGACCAATGGTTGTGGGCCAGGTGCGAGGCCCATTGGTCCCGGTTCATCCCACCAACCGGGACCAAAAGGTCTAGATGAACCGGGACCAATGGCCCACGTGGCCCGGCCGGCCCCCTGGGCTCACGAACCGGGACCAATGCCCCCATTGGTCCCGGTTCTGGACCGAACCGGGACTAATGGGGTTACCCGGCCTGGACCAAAGCCCCCTTTTCTACTTGTGTTGGTCTACTTGTTGCATTTGCAAATTTGTGAATTTTTTCCAACATTATTGAAGCTCACTTACAATTACATCAAATTTTGTGCCACCATCCTAACCAAGCCCCACCATAAGCTTTTACTTGTGTAGGTGTGAGAAACTGACAAGAATTGGTACCAATTATGCTATTTCCTTGTTACACATTGGAGTGATCTTTGATCCATCTTCAACATCGGTCAATGTACATTTGGTATTGGTTTTTCTCTTTCTCCAACTCGCATATCTTTGTTTGGAATGATGGATAGGCCAAGTACTTCTACCAACCCACTCTTCATTGAGCAAGACGCTGACATGACCTCCTACGTCACCAAGACTCAACTATTTGGCGCACATCGAGCTTTGCATCAAGAACAACTTGCTTTGGGCGACCGCATCGACAATCTCACCACCGACCTACTACAATCCGAGCAACATACAAGAGACTACTTCGACACATCCATGAGTCCCCTCAAAGAAGATATCGGTACCATGATGGTCAACCGCTCTTCTACAACTTCGTCCTCCTCAAGACGGAGCCGCTCAAGTCGACACTCCGACGACACTATCTCCAGCTCAAGTACACCAACATCGAACACTCTTCATCGTGTCGCGCGTCAAGACCGTCAAGCTAACCGCAATCCTCTACACGACACCGACTCTCAAGAGCATCGACATCGTCAAAACCAAGTTGCATTCGCTCAAGCACAAGAACGGTAATGCCAACGACAACACGAACAAGAGGGGCGAGCGCGACAACATCAAGATGCACAAGACGCTGAGGCACAACACCAGGAACAACAACTTCGTGAAGCTCAAGCACTTGAGGCGCAACGTGCCCTTCGAGATTCAAGTCGAGCTGTAGCCAACCGAGGCCGACAAGCTCGTCTACATCAACAAGCACTTCGTGATGAAGTTCAAGAAAGAATTTACCAACCATGTGTGCATCGACAAGTTCCTCCTCAAGATCGACAAGCTCCTCCTCTAGCGAGACAAGAACATCAAGTCCATCGAGAGCAACATGAGTTTGACAACCCTCCTCGCCAAGAGAAACATGAAATTGTCAATCCTCAACGACATGGGCATCATTATCCTAGACCCCAACACAATGAAGAGCAACGATACGGCAAGCTAAAGTTCACCATGCCCAAGTTCACCGGAAGAAATGACCCGGAAGAGTACATGTCATGGGCATTGAAGGTTGACAAAATCTTCCGCTTGCACAACTACGAAGAAGAGAAGAAGATCGCAATGGCATCCCTTGAATTCCAAGACTACGTCCTCATTTGGTGGGAACAAGTGATTGAGTGCCGAGAGGCAAGAGGTGAACCACCGATCACTACTTGGGCGCAAATGAAGGATGTCATGAGAGCACGATTCGTGCCAAACTACTACAACCATGACCTCTTCAAGAAACTCCAACTACTCAAGCAAGGAACCAAGAGCGTTGAAGAGTACTACAAGGAAATGGAGATTGCCATGATACGAGCCAATGTCACGGAAGATGATGAGCAAACGATGGAACGTTTCTTGAATGGACTCAATCACCCTATCAAGTAGATTGCCGACTTCCAACCATACTCGAACCTCATCGAGTTAGTGCACCAAGCCACCAAAGCGGAACGCCAAGTGCAAGATGACTTCAAGTATGCCAAGTTCTCATCCAAGTCCTATGGTTTCTCCAACACCCAAGCTTCAATGACTCCACCACCTTCTACCTCAACAAAGCCATCTACAAGCAACGGTGACAAGTCAAGTTAGAAGAAAACTTCGACAAGCTCAAGTCGTCCTCCTACTACAAGCAACTTAAAGCCGAGAGCTTCATCATCATCTACCCCAACCGATGAGACCATCAAGACAAGTTCCTTCAAATGCTTCACATGCGGAGGCCGAGGCCACAAGTCCTTCGAGTGCACAAACAAGCGCACCATGATCCTCAACGACGAGAGAATATATAACTCAATGAGTGAAGGAGAAATGGAAGCCCTTGAGCAAGTGGCCATGCACCGACAAGTGAACAATGAAGATGAAGATGATCAAATCTTTTGTGACGAAGATTCAAGCCCCGCTCTTATTGTCTCTAAGGTCTTGACTCTTCAACAACAACAAGACAAAGACCAAAGATGCCATATCTTCCACACAAAGGTCGGCATCAATGGAAGGTCCGTCAAGGTCATCATCGATGGAGGGAGTTGCCATAACCTCGCAAGCGAAGAACTTTGCTCCAAACTCCAATTGGTCAAGATGAAGCACCCGCACCCTTACAAAGTACAATGGCTAAGTGACACCAGTACCATCCAAGTCCAGCATAGGGTACAAGTCTCTTTCAAGATCGGAGCTTACGAAGACACTTTGGAGTGTGATGTCATTCCGATGACCGTGTGCCACCTACTTCTTGGACGGCCATGGCAATATGACCGAGGCGTCATCCACAATGGTCATACAAACCACTATAGCTTTAAGATGAAAGGGAAGGAGTTTGTAGTACGTCCTATGTCTCCAAGCCAAGTGATCGCCGATAAGCAAGAAACCCATCATGGAGAGAATAGTGAGAGAGTGAGCCACCAAAAAGAGAGTGAGTGCCACAAGCCCAATCGAGTGCCTCCACGATGAGAGACAAGAAAAACATAGTTCTATTTGCCACCAAACGTGAGATGAGAGAAGTGTGTGAGAACCCATCAAGTGTCCTACACTATGTCCTATTGTGCAAGGACGAAGTACCAAAAGCTAACACCTCTCACGATCTACCTTTGGTGTTATCTTCTTTATTGCAGGAATTCCAAGATGTTTTCCCCGACGAGCTACCTCCAGGTCTACCTCCACTACGAGGCATCGAGCACCGCATCGACCTCATCCCCGGAGCGCCACTTCCAAACAAGGCTCCCTACCGAGTCAATCCCGAAGAAACCAAAGAAATATAAGGGCAAGTAAAGCATCTCATAGACCATGGACATGTGCGTGAAAGCTTGAGTCCTTGTGCCATACCGGTCATTCTTGTTCCAAAAAGAGATGGTAGCTTTCACATGTGTTTCGATTGTAGACCTATCAATGCTATCACTGTTCGATATAGGTACCCCATTCCATGCCTTGACGATATGCTTGATGAACTTAGCGGTGCCACTATCTTTTCCAAAATTGATCTTAAAAGTGGTTACTATCAAATACGCATACAAGAGGGTGATGAATGGAAAACTGCTTTCAAAACAAAATTTGGTTTGTATGAGTGGTTAGTCATGCCTATGAGTTTATCGAAAGCACCTGGTACTTTCATGCGTCTTATGCATTATGTGTTTTGCCCTTACATTGGTGAATTTGTTGTTGTCTACTTCGATGATATCCTTGTTTTTAGCAAATCTCTCAAAGAGCATGTCACCCACCTTCGCACCGTGCTACAAACTCTTCGAAAAGAGCAACTTTATGCTAATATGAAAAAATGCATCTTTGGTGTTGATAAGCTTGTTTTCTTGGGTTTCGTAGTATCTTCTAAGGGTGTTCATGTTGATGAATCTAAAATCAATGCTATCAAAACTTGGCCCCAACCAACTAACTTGCAACAAGTGCGTAGTTTTCTTGGTTTAGCCGGTTTCTACCATCGATTTGTGAACGATTTTAGCACAATCGCTTCACCTTTGCATGCTTTGAGTAATAAAAATGCACCGTTGGTTTGGGGAACATCCCAAGACACAGCTTTCAATGAGCTCAAGAATTTGCTTACTCATGCTCCCGTGCTTGCATTACCCAATTTTGGTAAACCTTTTGAAATTCATTGTGATGCTAGTGGTAATGGCATAGGAGGTGTGTTAACACAAGAGAAGCGCCCAATTGCTTATTTTAGTGAGAAACTTTCCGGAGCGCAACTCAATTACCCCATCTATGACAAAGAGCTATATGCTTTAGTGCGAGTTCTGCGTGAATGGGAACACTATCTCCGCCCTCATGAATTTATCATCCATACCAATCATGAAACACTTAAATATCTTAAGGGTCAAACTAAGTTGAACAAGCCTCATGCTAAATGGAGTCAATTTATTGAGTCTTTTTCTTATGTCATCAAGTATATTAAAGGTAAGGAAAATGTTGTGGTGGATGCGCTTTCCCGTATATGCATGTTTGTTACTCAACTTCAATTGAATGTCATTTGCTTTGAGCACATAAAAGACTTGTATGAGCATTATCCTACTTTTTCCATTCCTTATGCCAAATGTTTGACACATACATCTTGGGAACGATAGTACATCAAAGATGGTTATTTTATGAGAGCTAACAAACTTTGCATCCCCGAGTCTTCTCTTCGTTTGTTACTTTTGCAAGAATCTCATGGAGGTGGACTAATGGGACATTTTGGATGCGACAAGACACTTGCTACACTCTCCAAGAACTATTTTCGGCCAAAGATGTTTCGCGACGTCAACCACCTCACCAACCGATGCTCTACATGTCACAAAGCTAAGTCTAAAGCTTAATCTCATGGCCTTTGCATGCCACTTCCAATTCCATACCAACCATGGGAAGATATTAGCATGGATTTTGTGCTTGGTTCGCCTAGAACTAGAAATGGAAAGGATTCTATGTTTGTTGTTGTGGACCGATTCTCTAAAATGGCACATTTCATTACTTGCAACAAGATAGACGATGCTTCACATGTTGCGAATCTCTTTTGTAGGGAAATCTTACGACTTCATGGAGTGCCAAAGACGATTGTCTCGGACTGCGACGTCAAGTTCTTGAGTTACTTTTGGAAGACTTTATGCGCCAAGCTCGGAATCAAGTTACTATTCTCCACGGCATACCATCCACAAACCGACAGCCAAACGGAGGTGACGAACCGAACGCTCTCCACTCTTCTACGCGTGCTAATCAATAAGAACATCAAGGAGTGGGAGGAGTGCCTACCGATCGCTGAGTACGCCTACAACCGTGCAAGACATTCGACTACCGGCAAGTCCCTCTTCAAGGTCGTCTGCGGATTCAACCCATTGTCACCTTTGGACATACTTCCTCTACCACTACAAGAGCGCATCAACATGGACGTGAGTACCTGAGTCAACTACCTCAAGAAGATGCATGAAGACACAAGGCACACCATCGAGCGCCAAGTACAACGACTCGCGACCAAGCTCAACGTCAACAAGCAACCCATGATATTCAACATTGGAGACTTGGTGTGGCTACACCTTCGCAAGGACCGCTTCCCCAACGAACACAAGTCCAAACTTCTACCATGAGCTGATGGACCCTTCAAGGTGCTAGCACGCTACAACAACAACGCTTACAAGATCAACCTCCCGTGCGACAAGTAGAACGTGAGCGACGTCTTCAACATCAAGGATCTTTCGCCATACCATGGTGATGAGGATTTCGATCCAAGGTCGGATCTTTCCCAAGGGAGGGGAGATGATGCGGAGCATCCCACGATCATCCCCATGGACGCATCTACACCTCCAACGACACCACTTGGACCCATGACAAGAGCCCGAACAAAGGCTATCGAAGATAAGGTGAACTCGCTCCTTTCTGAACTACTACTTTCGACACATGAGACATGGCTACTACCTCAAACGGAAACACTATGTGTGCTTAGGTACTTGGAGGATAACCATGGAACATCTACATCCATTGGACAAGACGGCGAGGACACCAAGTGTGAAGGACAAGAAGAAGGACTGTCGAAGAAACTACAGCCACCTGACGTCCGGTCGGGACCGGACGTCCGACGCCTGAAGCTCAACATGCCCGACTCCCAGCCAACACAGGCTACAGCGAGCGGACATCCGGCCAGGACCGGACGACCGGCCACACCCTCCAGCGAGCGGACGACCGACAAGGTCCCAACATCCGGGGACTCCGCACCCGAGCCAAAATTAACGAAAGTCCGAAGCCACCGCATGTCCGGCGCGTCCTTCACAGAACGGATTTAGTGGAAGTCTGACGACTCCGGACGTCCGGTCCCCTGTGAGCCACCGGATGACCGGTCCCCAGCGGATGTCCGGTACCTGTCTGCGCATAGTTTCGGGCCGAAGCCCAGGTACCCTTTCACTTCGCCCCTCTTTGCACTAAGACTATAAATAGACCTCTCCATCCTCCTAGTCAGGGTTAGCAAAGGATTAGCTCATGTTTGTGTCAGAGCTTTTCTCATCCACTTGGTTACCATCTCCTAGGAGATCGCGCCTCCACCGGAGAAGATCCTTCCAAGCGGATTCAAGACCCCCTCTTGGGTGGCCCCACCAAGACCTCATGGAGAAGAACCGGTTACCGTTTGTATCATCTGTTGTTGACTTTGGATCGTGTATCCCCCTTTGTGTTTCGAGGATCTAGCATATGTGTGACTATCTCTTGTTGGTTTAGTGATCTATCTCGTGTTTTCCTTTGTTTCCCCCTCGTGTTCCTCGTGTTCTTCGTCGGGATTCGCCCCTTTCGTGAAAGATCGGCCATATAGGGTTCCACCCTACATCATCTTGGTATCATGAGCCAGGTTGATCACGATTTCGGAGCCTCCCCTCTTCGTTTTCTAGCTTGATTTTGTTGTTTTTCGTCCTAATCTGACAATCCCCACCAAAAATAGCCCCAAATTTTTTTTGTGATTTGTTCGTGTGATGAAGTTTTGTTGGATTTGATCCATGGATTTGCTTTGCCTCGGGTGGATCTAGCTTTTCCCCAATCTTCCCCACTTTCCATCCACGAAATCGCTCGAATTTTGCCCCCAAAATTCTTCCCAAAAATCGCGCCCCGCATCCCACACTTTGCGTTGACCCCGACCCACCGGACGACCGTCAGTTTACTGGACGTCCGGAGCCCCTAGAACGACCGGACGTCCGTCACCCACCGGACGACCAGAACCAGTCGACAGAACCGAATCTACGGATTTCCGAGCCTCCCGGATGTCCGACGACCGGACGACCGCCACTTCCCGGACGTTCGTAAAACCCTGACGAAAATGAATTTCCACTGAAAATTTTTCAGCCACCGCACGCACTTCCTCATACACCTTCCTATACCACCGCCACTTCCGCATACCACCCCCATAGCCTGTCTGCTACCCACCTTCGACGATTTTGACACGTCTTGGTCTTGGAGAATTTGAGTTGTGGTAACCATGTCCTTTTGTATTTCGGCTATCTAGATACGGTTCAACATCGACATCACTACCGCTCATCTTCGCCACGGACTACTACGAGCGACTACACCATTGTGGTATCAACCTCACCTTGGTATCATATTGGTATCGTGATATCCACTTACTTTCTTGCATTTGCATTGATAACCCCATAGCCTTACTTTTGCGTCACTTACCCATCGAGACTAGCCTTTGAGTATTGCCGGCAACGTGACTTGTGCACACTAGTGATCATACTTCCCATAGCATACATACCATATCATCGTGGTGCATATCTTGGTATCATCTCTTGTGTCACAAAGTTGTCATCGCATACACAATTGCTATCTTGGTTCGTGAAGCATTGCATGAGAAAAGAGCTCAAATAACAAGGAGCCAAACAAGCTTTTAAGCAAAAGGGAAAGATAAGCAAAGAGCTTATAAGCAAGAACCATAGCATCATACAACATTAAGATTGTCATACTCAATCATATTGGATCATATCATAGAAACATCATACATATAGCATACTTTGGATAGATGTCGTTGCATTTTTGCTTAGTAGGTTGTGCACAAGTTCGTATCCGCCTATTGTGCAATCGTGCTAGCATCTCTCTAGTGTTGTGCAACAAGAGCATCTTGGTGGATTCCACATTTTGGCTCACCTTTGGTTGCACGACCCCACATTATCTATTTGCGTGTTTGTTTCCGTGTACCTTATCTTGCTATTGGTCTACTTGTTGCATTTGCAAATTTGCATATGTGTGACTATCTCTTGTTGGTTTAGTGATCTCTCTCGTGTTTTCCTACGTTTCCCCCTCGTGTTCCTCGTGTTCTTCGTCGGGATTCGCTCCTTTCGTGAAAGATCGGCCGTATAGGGTTCCACCCTACATCATTGGAGTTCTTAAGTAATATGATTAACTGAACTTTAATTTATCATGAACTTAGTACCTGATAGTATTTTGCATGCCTATGTTGTTGTAGACCAATGGCTCGTGCTACTGTTCCTTTGAATTTTAATGTGTTCCTAGAGAAAGCTAAGTTGAAATATGATGGTAGCAACAACACGGACTGGGTCCGTAACTTGAGGATTATCCTCATTGCTGCATAGAAGAATTACATCCTGGAAGCACCACTAGGTGCAAGACCCGTTGCAGGAGCAACACTGGACGTAATGAACGTCTGGCAGAGCAAAGCTGATGACTACTCTATAGGTTAGTGTGCCATGCTTTACAACTTAGAATCGGAACTTCAACGACGTTTTGAACGTCATGGAGCATATGAGATGTTCCAGGAGTTGAAGTTAATATTTCAAGCAAATGCCCGAATTGAGAGATATGAAGTCTCCAATAAATTCTATAGCTACAAGATGGAGGAGAATAGTTCTATCAGTGAACATATACTCAGAATGTCTGGGTACCACAACCACTTGACTCAACTGGGAGTTAATCTTCCTGATGATAGTGTCATTGATAGAGTTCTTCAATCACTGCCACCAAGCTACAAAAGCTTCATGATGAACTATAATATGCATGGGATGGATAAGAAACTTCCTGAGCTCTTCGTGATGCTAAAGAATGCGGAGGTACAAATCAAGAAGGGGCATCAAGTGTTGATGGTTAACAAGACCACTAGTTTCAAGAAGAAGGGCAAAGGGACGAAGGGGAACTTCAAGAAGAACGGCAAGCAAGTTGTTGTTCAAGTGAAGAAGCCAAGTCTGGACCTAAGCCTGAGACTGAGTGCTTCTACTGCAAAGGGACTGGTCACTGGAAGCGGAACTTCCCCAAGTATTTGGCGGATAAGAAGGATGGAAAAGTCAAAGGTATATTTGATATACATGTTATTAATGTGTACCTTACTAATGCTCATAGTAGCGCATGGGTATCTGATACTGGTTATGTTGCTCATATTGGCAACTCAAAACAGGGGCTAAAGATTAAGCGAAGATTGGCTAAGGACGAGGTGATGATGCGCATGGGAAATGGTTCAAAAGTCGATGTGATCGCCGTCGGGACGCTACCTCTACATATACCTTCGGGGTTAGTTTTAGACCTGCATAATTGTTATTTGGTGCCAGCATTAAGCATGAACATTATATCTGGATCTTGTTTGATGCGAGACGGTTATTCATTTAAATCAGAGAATAATGGTTGTTCTATTTATATGAGTAATATATTTTATGGTCATGCGCCCTTGATGAGTGGTCTATTTTTGTTGAATCTCGATAGTATTCATACACATATTCATAATATTGAAGCCAAAAGATGCAAAGTTGGTAATGATAGTGCAACTTATTTGTGGCACGCCGTTTGGGTCATATTGGTGTAAAGCGCATGAAGAAACTCCATACTGATGGACTTTTGGAATCACTTGATTATGAATCACTTGGTACTTGTGAACCATGCCTCATGGGCAAGATGACTAAAACTCTGTTCTTCGGAACAATGGAGCGAGCTATAGACTTATTTGAAATAATACATACAGATGTATGTGGTCCGATGAGTGTTGAGGCTTGCGGCGAGTATCGTTATTTTTTGACCTTCATAGATGATTTGAGCAGATATGGGTACATCTACTTAATGAAACACAAGTCTGAAACATTTGAAAAGTTCAAAGAATTTCAGAGTAAAGTGGAGAACAATCGTAACAAGAAAATAAAGTCTCTACGATCTGATCGCGGAGGCGAATAATTGAGTTACGAGTTTGGCCTTCATTTAAAACAATGTGGAATAGTTTCATAACTCATGCCACCTGGAACACCACAGCGTAATGGTGTGTCTGAACATCATAACCATACTTTATTAGATATGGTGTGATTTATGATGTCTCTTACCGATTTACCACTATCGTTTTGGGGTTATGCATTAGAGACTGTTGCATTCATGCTAAATAGGGCACCGTCTAAATCCGTTGAGACGACACCGTATGAAGTGTGGTTTAGCAAGAAACCTAAGCTGTCGTTTCTTAAAGTTTGGGGTTGCAATGCTTATGTGAAAAAGCTTCAGCCTAATAAGTTTGAACCCAAATTGGAGAAGTGCGTCTTCATAGGATACCCAAAAGAAACTGTTGGGTACACCTTCTATCACAGATCCGAAGGCAAGATTTTTGTTGCTAAGAATGGATCCTTTCGAGCGAAGGAGTTTCTCTCAAAAGAAGTGAGTGGGAGGAAAGTAGAACTTGATGAGGTAATTGTACCTTCTCCCGAATTTGAAAGTAGTTCATCACAGAAATTAGTTTGAGTGATGCCTACACCAATTAGTGAGGAAGCTAATGATAATGATCATGAAACTTCGGATCAAGTTACTACCGAACCTCGTAGGTCAACCAGAGCACGTTTCGCACTAGAGTGGTATGGTAATCCTGTTCTGGAAGTCATGTTAGTGGACCATGACGAACCTACGAACTATGAGGAAGTAATGATGAGCCTAGATTCCGGGAAATGGCTTGAAGCCATGAAATCTGAGCTGGGATCCGTGTATGAGAACAAAGTGTGGACTTTGTTTGACTTGCCCGATGATCGGCAAGCCATAGAGAACAAATGGATCTTCAAGAAGAAGACTGACGCTGACGGTATTGTTAATGTCTACAAAGCTCGACTTATTGCGAAAGGTTTTCGACAAGTTCAAGGAGTTGACTACGATGAGACCTTATCACCCATAGCGATGCTTAAGTCTGTCCGAATCATGTTAGGAATTGCCCATTTTATGAAATCTGGCAAATGGATGTAAAAATTGCATTCCTTAATGGATTTGTTGAAGAAGAGTTGTATATGATGCAACCAGAAGGTTTTCTCAATCCTAAAGGTGCTAACAAAGTGTGCAAGCCCCAGCGATCCATCTATGGACTGGTGCAAGCATCTCGGAGTTGGACTATACGCTTTGATGAGTTGATCAAAGCATATAGTTTTATACATACTTGCAGTGAAGCCTGTATCTACAAGAAAGTGAGTGGGAGCACTACAGCCTTTCTGATAAGTATATGTGAATGAAATATTGTTGATCGGAAATGATGTAGAATTTTTTGGAAAGGATAAAGGAGTATTTGAAAGAAGTTTTTCAAATAAAGACCTTGGTAAAGCTGCTCACAAATTGGGCATCAAGATCTATAGAGATAGATCAAGACGCTTGATAAGATTTTTTTTCAATAAGTACATACCTTGACAAGATTTTGAAGTAGTTCAAAATGGAACAGTTAAAGAAGGAGTTCTTGCTTGTATTGCAAGGTGCAAAGTTGAGTAAGACTCAAAACTTGACCACGGCAGAAAATAGAAAGAGAATGAAAGGCATTCCCTATGCCTCAGCCATAGGTTCTATAAAGTATGCTATGCTGTGTACCAGACCTATTGTGTACCTTGCCACGAGTTTGGCAAGGGGGTACGATAGTGATCAAGGAGTGGATCACTGGACAGCAGTCAAAGTTATCCTTAGTTACCTAAGAGGACTAAGGAAATATTTCTCGGTTATGGAGGTGATAAAGAGTTACGTCGATGCAAGCTTTTACACCGATCCGGATGACTCTGAGTCTCAATCTGGATACATATTGAAAGTGGGAGCAATTAGCTAGAGTAGCTCCATGCAAAGCATTGTAGACATAGAAAATTTGCAAAATACATACGGCTGTGAATGTGGCAGACCCGTTGACTAAACTTCTCTCACAAGCAAAACATGATCACAACTTAGTACTCTTTGGGTGTTAATCACATAGCGATGTGAACTGGATTATTGACTCTAGTAAACCCTTTGGGTGTTAGTCACATGGCGATGTGAACTAATCACATAAAGATGTGAACTATTGGTGTTAAATCACATGACGATGTGAACTGGATTATTGACTCTAGTGCAAGTGGGAGACTAAAGGAAATATGTCTTAGAGGCAATAATAAAGATGTTATTTATATTTTCTTATATCATGATAAATGTTTATTATTCATGCTAGAATTGTATTAACCGAAAACTTGATACATGTGTGAATACATAGACAAAACAAAGTGTCCCTAGGATGCCTCTACTTGACTAGCTCGTTAATCAAGGATGGTTAAGTTTCCTGGCCATAGTCATGTGTTGTCATTTGATGAACGGGGTCACATAATTAGGAGAATGATGTGATGGACAAGACCCATCCGTTAGCTTAGCATAATGATCATTAAGTTTTACTGCTATTGCTTTCTTCATGACTTATACATATTCCTTTGACTATGAGATTTTGCAACTCCCGAATACCAGAGGAACACCTTATGTGTTATCAAACGTCGCAACATAACTGGGTGATTATAAAGATGCTCTGCAGGTGTCTCCGAAGGTGTTTGTGTTGGGTAACGTAGCATAAATTCAAAATTTTCCTACGTGTCACCAAGATCTATCTATGGAGAGACCAGCAACGAGGGGAAGGAGAGTGCATCTACATACCCTTGTAGATCGCTAAGCGGAAGCGTTCAAGAGAACGGGGTTGATGGAGTCGTACTCGTCGTGATCCAAATCACCGATGATCCGAGCGCCGAACGGACGGCACCTCCGCGTTCAACACACGTACGGAACGGAGACGTCTCCCATGCCTTGATCCAGCAAGGAGGAGGGAGAGGTTAATGGAGATCCAACAGCACGACGGCGTGGTGGAAGTAGCGGGATTCTAATAGGGCTTCGCTAAGCGCTGCGGGAGGAGGGAGATGTGTCACGGGAGGGAGAGGGAGGCGCCAGGCCTTAGGTCTGTTTGCTCCTCCTTTTCCCCACTATATATAGGGCCAAGGGAGAGGGGGAGGCGCAGCCCTTGCCCCTTCCTCCAAGGACGGGTGCGGCCAAGGGGGGGAGGAGTCCATCCTCCCCAAGGCACCTCGGAGGTGCCTTCCCCTTTTAGGACTCTCCCCTTTTTCTCTTCTCTTGGCGCATGGGCCTCTTTGGGCTGGTGCCCTTGGCCCATATAGGCCAAGGCACACCCCCTACAGCCCATGTGGCCCCCCGGGGCAGGTGGCCCCACCCGGTGGACCCCCGGGACCCTTCCGGTGGTCCCGGTACAATACCGATGACCCCGAAACTTGTCCCGATGGCCGAAACAGGACTTCCTATATATAATTCTTTACCTCCGGACCATTCCGGAACTCCTCGTGACGTCCGGGATCTCATCCGGGACTCCGAACAACATTCAGGTTACCGCATACTAATATCTCTACAACCCTAGCGTCACCGAACCTTAAGTGTGTAGACCCTACGGGTTCGGGAGACATGCAGACATGACCGAGACGTTCTCCGATCAATAACCAACAGCAGGATCTGGATACCCATGTTGGCTCCCACATGTTCCACGATGATCTCATCGGATGAACCACGATGTCAAGGACTTAATCAATCCCGTATACAATTCCCTTTGTCTAGCGGTATGTTACTTGCCCGAGATTCGATCGTCGGTATCCCTATACCTTGTTCAATCTCGTTACCGGCAAGTCTCTTTACTCATTCCGTAACACATCATCTCGTGATCAACTCCTTGGTCACATTGCGCATATGATGATGTCCTACCGAGTGGGCCCAGAGATACCTCTCCGCTTACACGGAGTGACAAATCCCAGTCTCGATTCGTGCCAACCCAACAGACACTTTCGGAGATACCTGTAGTGCACCTTTATAGTCACCCAGTTACGTTGTGACGTTTGATACACCCAAAGCATTCCTACGGTATCCGGGAGTTGCACAATCTCATGGTCTAAGGAAATGATACTTGACATTAGAAAAGCTTTAGCATACGAACTACACGATCTTTGTGCTAGGCTTAGGATTGGGTCTTGTCCATCACATCATTCTCCTAATGATGTTATCCCGTTATCAACGACATCCAATGTCCATGGTTAGGAAACCGTAACCATCTATTGATCAACGAGGTAGTCAACTAGAGGCTTACTAGGGACATGGTGTTGTCTATGTATCCACACATGTATCTGAGTTTCCTATCAATACAATTATAGCATGGATAATAAACGATTATCATGAACAAGGAAATATAATAATAACTAATTTATTATTGCCTCTAGGGCATATTTCCAACAGTCTCCCACTTGCACTAGAGTCAATAATCTAGTTCACATCGCCATGTGATTAACACTCACAGGTCACATCGCCATGTAACCAACATCCAAAGAGTTTACTAGAGTCAATAATCTAGTTCACATCACTATGTGATTAACACTCAATGAGTTCTGGGTTTGATCATGTTGCTTGTGAGAGAGGTTTTAGTCAACGGGTCTGAACCTTTCAGATCCATGTGTGCTTTACAAATCTTTATGTCATCTCCTAGATGCAGCTACCATGTTCTATTTGGAGCTATTCCAAATAACTGTTCTACTTGGAGCTATTCTAAATTGTTGCTCCATTATACGTATCCGGTATCTCTACTCTGAGCTATCCGGATAGATGTTAAGCTTGCATCGACGTAACCCTTTACGACGAACTCTTTTCCACCTCCATAATCGAGAAAATTCCTTAGTCCACTAGTTACTAAGGATAACTTTGACCACTGTTCTGTGATCCATTCTTGGATCACTCTTGTACCCCTTGACTGACTCATGGCAAGGCACACTTCAGGTGCGGTACACAGCATAGCATACTGTAGAGCCTATGTTTTAAGCATAGGGGACGACCTTCATCCTTTCTCTCTATTCTGCCATGGTCGAGCTTTAAGTCTTAACTTCATACCTTATAACTCAGGCAAGAACTCCTTCTTTGACTGATCCATCTTGAACACCTTCAATATCATGTCAAGGTATGTGCTCATTTGAAAGTACCATTAAGCATTTTGATCTATTCTTATAGATCTTGATGCTCAATGTTCAAGTAGCTTAATCCAGGCTTTCCATTGAAAAACACTTTCCAAATAACCCTATATGCTTTCCAGAAATTCTACGTCATTTCTGATCAACAATATGTCAACAACATATATTCATCAGAAATTCTATAGTGCTCCCACTCACTTCTTTGGAAATACAAGTTTCTCATAAACTTTGTATACACCCAAAATCTTTGATCATCTCATCAAAGCATACATTCCAACTCCGAGATGGTTACTCCAGTCCTCAGAAGGATAGCTGGAGCTTTGCATACTTATTAGCATCTTTCAGGATTGACAAAACCTTCCGGTTGTATCACATACAACCTTTCCTCAAGAAAAATCGTCGAGGAAACAATGTTTCGACATCCTATCTGCAAGATTTCATAAATAATGCAGTAATCGCTAATATAATTCCAACAGACTCTTAGCATCGCTACGAGTGAGAAAGTCTCATCGCAGTCAACTCCTTGAACTTGTCGGGAAACATCTTAACAACAAGTCGAGCTTTCTTAATGGTGACATTTACCATCATCGTCCGTCTTCCTTTTAAAATCCATCTGTACTCAACATCCTTACGACCATCAAGTAGTTCTTCCAAAGTCTACACTTTGTTTTCATACATGGATCCTATCTCGGATTTTATGGTCTTGAGCCATTTATCGGAATCCGGGCCCACCATCGCTCCTCCATAGCTCGTAGGTTCATTGTTGTCTAGCAACATGACTTCCAAGACAGGATTACTTACCACTCTGAAGTAGTATGCATCCTTGTCATCCCACGAGGTTTGGTAGTGACTTGATCTGAAGTTTCATGATAACTATCATGAGCTTCCACTTCAATTGGTGTAGGTGCCACAGGAACAACTCCCTGTGCTCTGCCACACACTAGTTGAAGAGACGGTTCAATAACCTCATCAAGTCTCCACCATCCTCCCACTCAATTCTTTCGAGAGAAACTTTTCCTCGACAAAGGACCCGATTCTAGAAAACAATCCCTTATTGCTTTCGAATCTGAGACAGGAGGTATACCCAACTATTTTGGGTGCCTATGAAGATGCATTTATCCGCTTTGGGTTCGAGCTTATCAGCCTGAAACTTTTTCATATAAGCGTCGCAGCCCCAAACTTTTAAGAAATGACAGCTTAGGTTTCTCTAAACCATAGTTCATACGGTGTCATCTCATCGGAATTACATGGTGCCCTATTTTAAGTGAATGTGGTTGTCTCTAATGCCTCACCCATAAACTATTGTGGTAATTCGATAAGAAATATCATGGTATGCATCATATCCAATAGGGTGCAGTTATGATGTTCGGACACACCATCACACTATGGTGTTCCAGGCTGTATCAGTTGTGAAAACAATTTCCACAATGTCTTAATTCTGTGCCAAACTCGTAATTCAGATATTCATCTCTACGATCATATCATAGACATTTTATCCTCTTGTCACGACGATGTTCAACTTTACTCTGAAATTGCTTGAACCTTTCAATAATTCGGACTTATGATTTATCAAGTAAATATACTCAACATCTACTCAAATCATCTGTGAAGTACGAACATAACGATATCCACTACATGCCTCAGCACTCATTGGACTGCACACATCAAAATGTATTACTTCCAACAAGTTGCTTTCTAGTTCCATTTTACTGAAAACGAGGCTTTCAGTCATCTTGCCCATGTGGTATGATTTGCATGTCTCAAGTGATTCAAAATCAAGTGAGTCCAAACGGTCCATTTGCATGGAGTTTCTTCATGCATATACACCAATAGACATGGTTTGCATGTCTCAAACCTTTCAAAAACGAGTGAGCCCAAAGATCCATCAACATGGAGCTTCTTCATGCATTTTATACCGATATGACTTACGTGGCAGTGCCACAAGTAGGTGGTACTATCTTTTGGCATGAACATGTGTACCTCTACGATCGAGATTCAATAAACCATTCATTTTAGGTGTAAGACCATTGAAGGTATTATTCAAATAAACAGAGTAACCATTATTCTCCTTAAATGAATAACCATATCGCGATAGACATAATCCAATCATGTCTATGCTCAACACAAACACCAATCTCGATGGTAGAGGGAGCGTACAATATTTGATCATATCAACATTGGAAACACTTCCAACACATATCATCAGCTCACCTTTAGCTAGTCTCCGTTTATTCCATGGCTTTTATTTCGAGTTACTAACACTTAGCAACCGAACCGGTATCTAATACCCTGGTGCCACTAGGAGTACTAGTAAAGTACACATCAACACAATGTATATCCTATATACTTCTATCGACCTTGCCAGCCTTCTCATCTACCAAGTATCTAGGGTAATTCTGCACCAGTGGCTGTTCCCCTTATTAGAGAAGCACTTAGTCTCGGGTTTGGGTTCAACCTTAGGTTTCTTCACTAGAGCAGCAGCTGATTTGCCGTTTCATGAAGCATCCCTTCTTGCCCTTGCCCTTGTTGAAACTAGTGGTTTCACCAACCATCAACAATTGATGCTCCTTCTTGATTTCTACTTTCGCGGTGTCAAACATCGCGAATATCTCAAGGATCATCATATATGTCCCTGATATATCATAGTTCATCACGAAGCTCTAGCAGCTTGGTGGTAATGACTTTGGAGAACCATCACTATTTCATCTGGAAGATCAACTCCCACTCGATTCAAGTGATTGTCGTACTCAGACAATCTGAGCACAAGCTCAACAATTGAGCTTTTCTCCTTAGTTTGTAGGCTAAGAAAATCATCGAAGGTCTTATACCTCTTGACGTGGGCACGAGCCTGAAATCCCAATTTCAGTTCTTGAAACATCTCATATGTTTCGCGACGTTTCAAAAAACCCGTCTTCGGTGCCTCAACTCTAAACCGTTTAACTGAACTATCACGTAGTTATCAAAACGTGTATGTCAGATGTTCGCAACATCCACAGACAACGTTCGAGGTTCAGCACACTGAGCGGTGCATTAAGGACATAAGCCTTCTAGAAGCAATGAGGACAATCCTCAGTTTACGGACCTAGTCCGCATAATTGCTATTATCAACTTTCAACTAAATTTTCCTCTAGGAACATATCTAAACAGTAGAACTATAGCGTGAGCTACGACATAATTTGCAAAATCCTTTTTGACTATGTTCAGGATAATTAAGTTCATCTTATGAACTCCCACTCAGATAGACATCCCTCTAGTCATCTAAGTGATTACATGATCCGAGTCAACTAGGCCGTGTCCGATCATCACGTGAGACGGACTAGTCAACGTCGGTGAACATCTTCATGTTGATCGTATCTACCATACGACTCATGCTCGACCTTTCGGTCTTCTGTGTTCCGAGGCCATGTCTATGCACATGCTAGGCTCGTCAAGTTAACCCTAAGTGTTTTGCATGTGCAAAACTGTCTTACACCCGTTGTATGTGAACGTAAGGATCTATCACACCCGATCATCACGTGGTGCTTCGAAACGACGAACTTTAGCAACGGTGCACAGTTAGGGGAGAACACTTCTTGAAATTTTAATGAGGGATCATCTTATTTACTACCGTCGTTCTAAGCAAATAAGATGTATAAACATGATAAACATCACATGCAATCAAATAATAGTGACATGATATGGCCAATATCATATAGCTCCTTTGATCTCCATCTTGGGGCTCCATGATCATCATTGTCTCGTCATCGACATGCAAGTCGTGATTCCCTATTACAAGAACATGATCAATCTCATACATCACATATATCATTCATCACATCCTTTTGGCCATATCACATCACATAGCATACCCTGCAAAAACAAGTTAGACGTCCTCTAATTGTTGTTTGCATGTTTTACGTGGCTGCTATAGGTTTCTAGCAAGAATGTTTCTTACCTACGCAAAACCACAACGTGATATGCCAATTGCTATTTACCCTTCATAAGGACCCTTTTCATCGAATCCGATCCGACTAAAGTAGGAGAGACAGACACCCGCTAGCCACCTTATGCAACTAGTGCATGTCAGTCGGTGGAACCAGTCTCACGTAAGAATACGTGTAAGGTCGGTCCGGGCCGCTTCATCCCACGATGCCGCCGAATCAAGATAAGACTAGTAACGGCAAGCATATTGAACAAAATCAACGCCCACAACTACTTTGTGTTCTACTCGTGCATAGAAACTACGCACTAGACCTAGCTCTGATACCACTGTTGGGTAACGTAGCATAAATTCAAAATTTTCCTACGTGTCACCAAGATCTATCTATGGAGAGACCAGCAACGAGGGGAAGGAGAGTGCATCTACATACCCATGTAGATCGCTAAGCGGAAGCGTTCAAGAGAACGGGGTTGATGGAAACATACTCGTCGTGATCCAAATCACCGATGATCCTAGCGCCGAACGGACGGCACCTCCGCGTTCAACACACGTACGGAACGGAGACGTCTCCCATGCCTTGATCCAGCAAGGAGGAGGGAGAGGTTGATGGAGATCCAACAGCACGACGGCGTGGTGGAAGTAGCGGGATTCTAACAGGGCTTCGCTAAGCGCTGCGGGAGGAGGGAGATGTGTCACGGGAGGGAGAGGGAGGCGCCAGGCCTCAGGTCTGTTTGCTCCTCCTTTTCCCCACTATATATAGGGCCAAGGGAGAGGGGGAGGCGCAGCCCTTGCCCCTTCCTCCAAGGAAGGGTGCGGCCAAGGGGGGGAGGAGTCCATCCTCCCCAAGGCACCTCGGAGGTGCCTTCCCCTTTTAGGACTCTCCCCTTTTTCTCTTCTCTTGGCGCATGGGCCTCTTGGGGCTGGTGCCCTTGGCCCATATAGGCCAAGGCACACCCCCTACAGCCCATGTGGCCCCCCGGGGCAGGAGGCCCCACCCGGTGGACCCCCGGGACCCTTCCGGTGGTCCCGGTACAATACCGATGACCCCGAAACTTGTCCCGATGGCCGAAACAGGACTTCCTATATATAATTCTTTACCTCCGGACCATTCCGGAACTCCTCGTGACGTCCGGGATCTCATCCGGGATTCCGAACAACATTCGGGTTACCGTATACTAATATCTCTACAACCCTAGCGTCACCGAACCTTAAGTGTGTAGACCCTATGGGTTCGGGAGACATGCAGACATGACCGAGACGTTCTCCAGTCAATAACCAACAGCGGGATCTGGATACCCATGTTGGCTCCCACATGTTCCACGATGATCTCATCGGATGAACCACGATGTCAAGGACTTAATCAATCCCGTATACAATTCCCTTTGTCTAGCGGTATGTTACTTGCCCGAGATTCGATCGTCGGTATCCCTATACCTTGTTCAATCTCGTTACCGGCAAGTCTCTTTACTCGTTCCGTAACACATCATCCCGTGATCAACTCCTTGGTCACATTGCGCATATGATGATGTCCTACCGAGTGGGCCCAGAGATACCTCTCTGCTTACACGGAGTGACAAATCCCAGTCTCCATTCGTGCCAACCCAACAGACACTTTCGGAGATACCTGTAGTGCACCTTTATAGTCACCCAGTTACGTTGTGACGTTTGATACACCTAAAGCATTCCTACGGTATCCGGGAGTTGCACAATCTCATGGTCTAAGGAAATGATACTTGACATTAGAAAAGCTTTAGCATACGAACTACACGATCTTTGTGCTAGGCTTAGGATTGGGTCTTGTCCATCACATCATTCTCCTAATGATGTGATCCCGTTATCAACGACATCCAATGTCCATGGTTAGGAAACCGTAACCATCTATTGATCAACGAGGTAGTCAACTAGAGGCTTACTAGGGACATGGTGTTGTCTATGTATCCACACATGTATCTGAGTTTCCTATCAATACAATTATAGCATGGATAATAAACGATTATCATGAACAAGGAAATATAATAATAACTAATTTATTATTGCCTCTAGGGCATATTTCCAACAGTTTGTTGGGTTGGCATAGATCAGGATTGGGATTTGTCACTCCGAGTATCGGAGAGGTATCTCTAGGCCCTCTCGGTAATGCACATCACTATAATCCTTGCAAGCAATGTGACTAATGAGTTAGTTACGGGATGATGCATTACGGAATGAGTAAAGGGACTTTCCAGTAACGAGATTGAACTAGGTATGAGGATACCGATGATCGAATCTCAGGCAAGTAACATACCGATGACAAAGGCAATAACGTATGTTGTCATAAGGTTTGACCGATAAAGATCTTCGTAGAATATGTAGGAACCAATATGGGCATCCAGGTTCCGCTATTGGTTATTGACCAGAGTGGTGTCTCGGTCATGTCTACATAGTTCTCGAACCCATATGGTCCGCACGCTTATCGTTCGTTGACGATATAGTACTATATGAGTTATGTATGTTGGTGACCGAATGTTGTTCGGAGTCCCGGATGAGATCACGGACATGATGAGGAGCTCCGGAATGGTCTGGAGGTAAAGATTGATACATAGGATGATATGGTTCGGCCAAGGGATGAAGCCCACGAGGCTTTAGGTCGGTGCAAAAGAAGTTTTGCGGAGGCCAGGGGGCCAAACACTGGAGACCCTGGTGTCTGGCCCTGGGCCAGACGCCAAGGACTGTGGCGTCTGGTCCTGAAAGTCCGAGTAGGACTCTTCCTTGCGGGCAAAACCGACTCTGAGTAGGCTTTTACTCCAAGTTTCGACCCCAGGGTCCAACATATAAATAGAGGGGTAGGGCTAGCACCAAAGACACATTAAGAAACACCAAGCCGTGTGCCGGCAACCCCGTCCCTCTAGTTTATCCTTCGTCATAGTTTCCGTTGTGCTTGGTGAAGCCCTGCGGAGATTGTTCTTCATCAACACCATCACCACGCTGTCGTGCTACCGGAACTCATCTACTACTTCGCCTGTCTTGCTGGATCAAGAAGGCGAGGACGTCATCGAGCTGAACGTGTGCTGAACGCGGAGGTGTCATACTTTCGGTACTTGATCGGACGGATCGTGAAGGTGTAGACTACATCAACCACATTGATAAACGCTTCTGTTTTGCGTTCTTCAAGGGTATGAAGACACTCTCCCCTCTAGTTGCTATGCTTCTCCTAAATAGATCTTGCATGATCGTAGGAAAAATTTGAATTACGTTTCCCAACAAGTGCAAGAATCTTTTTTCTACCGAAATGACAAACAGAGTAATGCGGTTCACGTCTCCATACTTTTGCGATTCATTTACGCCTGATGTGAAGCGCACTTCACTTCTTCGTCTGTGAAAAATTTACGTTCGACAAAAGAAATAATGAAGTTCACTTGAGTCACCGATGCAATGCGATTTTAAGTCTGAAGCAGTGCGTTCTGTTGCCTGATGCAGAACACACGTCAATTTGTGCGTCGCGAAAAACAGAGTGTCCGCATTTCGGTAAAAATTAAACTATTCTTAAAGCGTAAGGAACTAGAGAGTGTGTTCTACATGAAAAAGTTACTTCTTGTCGATAACTATTCAACGGTGTATAATTTGGATCATTCAATCCAGCGGTTTGTAAAAATTTCGCAAAAAGGGTCGCTGCCACTCGTCGTCTGCCAACGGTTTTCAAAATTAACTTAAAACCGTAAGGAATATGAAAACAAATTCTACATATGAAAGTTGCGCCTCGACCATAGCATTTCAATGGAGTATCGCACACCTCGTTTCGACAAATGGTTAAAAACTGGAGCGAAAACAATACAAAAAATTGCAAATTATTTGAAAAACCCCAATTTCGCGATTTACAAAATTTAAAATTCCTCTTAAATCGTAATGAATTAGAGAAAATAATACATATGAATAAGTTGCGCCTCGACGATATCTTTCCAACAACGTATCATTTGCTTCATTCCAACAAGCGGTTTAGAAAAAATCACGAAAAAACACTTGCTGCCACTCGTCATGCGCCGCACCATTCTCGAAACTGCTCTTAAACTGTGGTGAATCTCCAAAAAGATTCTACATGACAAAGTTGTGCCTAATCTATAGCTTTCCAACGATATATTACACATCTCGTTCGCGTACAGATTTTTGTGACGTGAAGTTCACTCGCCTGAGAAGTGCAGTTCTCTTGCTTCTACAAATGATGTGCACTTCCGTTGAGCGTGCAGTTCGGAAGTGTTAGCAGAATAACTATTCTGCTAATATTAGCAGAACAGATCATGTGAATCATGCGGATGTGGGACGATCTCCTACCTTTTTTTTGGTGGGACGATCTCCTACCAACGGATCGCTTAAAGGCAATTCGAGAGGAATTGGCGGGATTCTTCCTTGAAGAGGTCATAGCTATAACTGAAAAACATCATCGGGAAGTGGAACTGGATGTTGGTAATTAGATATTAGGGATCGATGGTAAGATATGTTATTTTTATATATGCATGAACGTGTATATATGTACGAAAACTTGTATACAAAGCGGGGGAAAACTTGTTGTTCGATCAAGCACGGAGTAAGAGGTCACTTCTCTCTCTCTCTCTCTATATATATATATATATATTCATGATGATGTTGTGTAACGGTTCCTTCATTGCTATTAGTAGCTCACTTTGAGTTGGATGGAAAACATAAAATAAAAATGAAACCCCTCGCTTCAAAACCCCCAAACCCCTCCTTTGACAAAACAAAAGCACGGCCTTTTAGTCCCGGTTGGTCTTACCAACCAGGACTAAAGGTCCTCCTGCCCGAGCGCTGTGAAGCGGCCACGTGGAGTCTCTTTAATCCGAGGACCTTTAGTCCCGGTTTCAGAACCGGGACCGGGACTAATGCCCTGTTTCCTACTAGTGAAGAGGGAGAAGAAACAAGTTGTGCATGAGGCTTCAGAGCCAAAGACGGCATAGCCGTCTAGTACGCGTGTGTGTGCTTGTGCCACCGGTCGTACCAAGCGTCGCCGCCTCTGCCTGGCAAAGTACTTCACCCTTGTGCTTTTAGATGAGGAGAGAGAGAAGAAAACATCCAGAAACACGCCCAGAAGGTAGAACCCTAGCATGCACAAGGTTTTAGAGAGGGAATTGATCCAAGGACTCCGCCGCCGCAACCAGTGGTGAATCTAGGCAGAAAATAGAGGGTGGGCTAAAAGTTTATACAAGCCTGCATCATGCAAATACATGTTGGGTTGGGCTAGCATGTGGCTGAGTTGAACCTTGAGACTAGTAATAAAAAACTCGTTTTCAGTGCTGGAGGGGGGGGGGGGGGGGGGGCTCAAGCCTGTTAAAGCACCCCTAGTAGATTCGCCCTTGGCCGCAACCACTCATCAAGAGGAGATCATCGCCATCCCATCTTCATCTCATTGTAATACAGTAGTTGGTATGAATTTACTTTTTTGCAATCGCCATGTTCATCTTGATCCACCACGCGATGTTTGAACCCCCGATGTGTTATGTTAATAATCTTTTTGATGTTGAGTGAAGTCAACCATCCAACATATGCCTCCTTTTGACGGAAGGTTATTGCTGCTAACGTGAAGGCCAGTCAAGGAGGTAGGTTAGTGACAAGGCCGACCACCCTTCTTCCTGGATCATTGTAGCACGGGACGAATGAAGACCGCTTTTAGTTGTGCCCACAGGGAGATCCTTAATTATCATCTAGTAATTGGAGTGGGGGCAAATGGTAGTGGCGTATGCACGTATCTGTACTTGACTCCGCCCACAAAAAGATACAAATAAAGTGGCTTAAGAATCCGACGTAGAATTATGCGTAGGCATCAGTCGTGTTAGCTACATACTTGTGCGGAAACCGGACTCGTTAGGAACGCTTCAGTCCGGTCGATTACAACAACTATTACTCATGCCTCGCCTTACATTTACTTCACTTTTGCAGTTTACATTTGATCCATTATTTTCATCTGTTTTCACACTGCTTTGGATTGCATCTTACTTTTTTTTTGAACAATCACCCAACTGAATATATTACTCAAAAGCCCGAGGGCAAGTTGCACGTTATATTAAGGATTACAGCCAGAGGATTGCTTCTTAGGGGGTGTTTGGTTGAGAAGTCCTAGGACTTTCCCTAGTCCTAGGGACTAATCAAAAAAGACTCTCTAGTAGAGTCTTTTTCTACTCCCTGTAGAAATAGTCCCTCCCGTTTGGTTCTTAGGGACTTTTTCTAGTCTCTGGGACTAAAAAGTCCCTGAACCAAACACCCCCTTACTTGTAGGCACTGCTGTTTAAATCATTAGAACGAAACTACTACACACGCAATAATTTTTAGCACTATGGTAAATCCAACGATCTGGTCTTCCTTTTCCCGGATGCTGTGGGGTCAGATCACACCAAGCGCACAAAGATTGACTTGTAGTCAAAGTCTTGCTTGTTGAAAGCACCTCCCGTTGTAAATTGGGGACAATGCCAGAAAACACAGTACCAAGGTCTGATTAGTTGAAGAATTCTCCACCCTCAATGGGTCCCTCCCTTGATAGAAAAGAGATTTGTTGACTACAGGTCCTCTCCATTAACTGAACTTATCCGTACCGCTGTACGTAGTCATGGTGGTTATTGAAAGATTGACCTGTAGTCAAGGTCTTTTGGTTGTTGAAAGCATCCTGTGCATAGTCATGGTGCTTGCCGTGTGGGGACTTTCGTCTTGATACAGAGTGACACTGAACTCTGCAGAAGAGAAAGCCTATATATGTATGCGCGGCTAGCTCTCACTTGTCACGGACGGCATATCACCTCATCTCTCTCGGGTTAGCTAGCTCAATGACCACTCTATCATCATCATCATCATCTGCCCTCATTTCTATCATCGTAGTACTACTACTGCTAGTATTACCACCAGCCATCTCGGCTTCTTCTCCAACGATGACCAATGGTCGCGCCGGCAGCGACACTGACCTTGCCGCGCTGCTGGCTTTCAAAGCCAAGGTCTCCGACCCAGGTGGCGTCTTGTCCGGCAACTGGACAGCTGGTACGTCCTTCTGCCACTGGGTTGGTGTCTCGTGCAGCCGGCGCAGGCAGCGCGTCACTGCTGTTGAGCTACCGGACGTTTCCCTATATGGATCTCTTGCTCCTCACCTTGGTAACCTCTCCTTCCTCTCTGTGCTAAACCTCAATAATACCAACCTCACCGGGTCAATTCCCAACGAGGTTGGAAGACTGCATCTCCTCAAGTTTTTATATCTTGGGTGCAATAGCCTGTCAGGTAGCATCCCTACTAGCATAGGAAACCTAACAAGGCTTCAAGTTCTTGCCCTATATCTTAACCATCTCTCTGGTTCAATTCCGGCAGAGCTACAGAACCTACACAGTCTTGGCAATTTGAATCTCTTCGGGAATTACCTTAGTGGCTCAATACCAAGTAATCTATTCAACAATACTTCTTTATTAAGTTTTCTGAACTTTGGCAACAACAGCTTGACAGGGCCAATACCATATAGCATTGGCTCCTTGCAGATCCTCGAGTTCTTTAGCGTACAAGCCAATACTCTTACTGGACCGGTGCCTCCAGCAATCTTCAACATGTCTAAACTATATTTTATCAGTTTCGCTTTAAACTACAACTTAACAGGTTCAATCCCCAACAACCAAAGTTTTAGTCTCCCGGTGCTAGAAGAAATCGAAATCCAAGGTAATAGTTTCACAGGTCAGATTCCATTGGGCTTTGCATCTTGTCCATACCTCCAAACTCTTTCCCTTGGCGAGAACTCATTTGAAGGTGTTGTTCCAACATGGTTGGCCAAACTGACTCAACTCAGCTTCCTATTCCTCAATGATAACGACCTTGTCGGTACAATACCTGTTGTACTTGGCAACATGACTTCTCTAAGTGTTCTAGAACTGGGATCATGCAATTTGACCGGGCCCATTCCGGTAGAAATTGGACAGCTAGGTCAACTCTCAGTCTTGATTATTGGATATAATCAACTAACTGGATCCATTCCAGCTTCTCTTGGTAACTTATCTGAATTAGCATTCCTAGAATTGGAAAAAAATCTGTTGGTCGGACAGGTGCCTACAACAATTGGAAACATGCACTCTTTGGAGCATTTTGATATTTCAAGAAATCGCCTAAAGGGAGATCTCAACTTCTTGTCCATGTTTACAAAGTTTAGAAAGCTCCGGGTGCTTGCCATCAATTCGAATAATTTCACTGGTTGTAGCCTCCCTGACTATGTAGGAAATCTATCGAGCCAGCTGCAAATATTTTTGGCGAGTGAAATCAACTTAGTTGGGGAAATTCCACCAACGATTTCAAATTTAACCGGTCTCACTACGATAGATCTTTCAATAAACCAGTTGCACAGCGTAATTCCACAATCCATCATGATGATGGAGAATCTACAGTGGCTTGAGCTCGATACAAATAACTTGTTTGGCCCCATCCCATCTCAGATTACAATGCTAAAAAATCTAGAAGCTTTGGTCCTGTACGACAATGAATTCACTGGTTCCATACCAGATTACATTGGTAACCTCAGCAGGTTAGAACACCTAGTGTTATCTGGTAACCAGTTATCATCCACTATACCACCAAGTTTGTTTCATCTTGATAGTCTCCTTCAGCTAGATCTATCTCAAAACCTTTTGAATGGCACATTGCCAGTTGACATAGGCTATTTGAAACAAATTAATCACATTGATATCTCTACCAATCATTTGGTCGGTAGCCTCCCAGATTCAATTGGACAACTCCAAATGATATCCTTCTTTAACATATCACACAATTCGTTTGATAATTCGATTCCTAACTCTTTTGCCAAACTAACCAGCTTGCAAACTTTGGACTTATCCCATAACCACATCTCTGGTACCATCCCAAAGTACCTAGCCAATTTTACTATCCTCACAAGTCTGAACCTCTCTTACAATAACCTACAAGGACAGATACCCGAAGGAGGTGTTTTCTCAAACATCAGCCTGCAATCCTTGATGGGGAACTCGGGGCTATGTGGTGCTTCAGCTTTTGGATTTTCACGGTGTCCACGTAACACTACCCAAGGAAAAAGCGACCACATGCTGAAAATTTTGCTCCCTACAGTCATCGTAGTAACTGGAGTTGTGGCTTTATGCATATATGCAATGATCAAAAAGAAAATTAAGAGGCATCAAGGGATGACAGTGTCTGCTGGCATGGTTAGCCATCAGTTGGTCTCCTACCATGACCTTGTTTGTGCCACTCAAAATTTTAGCGAGAGCAACTTGTTGGGGTCTGGAAGCTTTGGAAAAGTTTTTAAGGGCCAACTAAGCAATGGTGTGGTGGTTGCAATAAAGGTTCTTGACATGCAGTTGGAACAAGCCATTAGAAGCTTCGATGCCGAGTGTGGTGTGCTACGCATGACGCGCCACCGCAACTTGATAAAGATTCTCAACACCTGCTCCAACCTTGATTTCAGAGCGTTGGTGCTGCCATACATGCCCAATGGCAGCTTAGAAATGCTCCTTCACTACTCTGGAGGCACAAGGAACTTGGGGTTCCTTGAGAGGTTGGGCATCTTGCTCGACGTGTCCATGGCAATGGAGTATTTGCACCATGAGCACCATCAGGTGATCTTGCACTGTGACCTGAAGCCAAGCAATGTGTTGTTCGACAAGGACATGACGGCACATGTTGCAGACTTTGGCATAGCAAGGCTGTTACTTGGTGATAATAGCTCCGTGATTTATTCGAGCATGCCCGGAACTGTTGGCTACATGGCACCAGGTTTGTAAATGGTACATTAATTTCACTTTTAATTAATTATGTTTAATCCGTCATGATTTAATGTTTTGTTTATAAATTAATTCCATGTCGTGCCAAAAAATAATTTAATTCCATGTCCGTGAGCAGAGTATGGGTCCATTGGAAGAGCATCGAGAAAGAGCGATGTCTTCAGCTACGGAATCATGCTACTTGAAGTCTTGACTGGAAGGAGACCCATAGATGCATTTTTTGTTGGAGATCTCAGCCTCAGAAAGTGGGTGCTTGAGGCGTTTCCTAGGGAGGTTGTCAATGTCGTGGATGACCAGTTACTATGTGGCTCTTCTTCGAGTGTCAGCTTGGAAGGCTTTCTTGTGCCGGTGTTTGAGCTGGGCTTGCTCTGCTCCAGCGACTCGCTTGACGAGAGGATGACAATGAGCGATATTGTTGTGAGGTTGAAGAAGATTAAAGTGGAGTACACCAAAGCGATAACATGAGCATAGAGCAGCAAGGAGCGCCGCCCCATGAGTGAATTGTCAGGAAAAAAAAAGGAACATCAGTGGGCACGCACCGAGCGTCGTCCCCCGACGCGTCTTGTGTCAGTGCTGCCGTTTCTGTTGAAATTATTAGTACTTGTAATAACCTTGCCTTAGTTTCAAAACGGTTCTTTAATTGAGTTGTCATAATGTGGGCGTAGGCTATGTGTATAAGCCATGCTCCCTCCACACTCTATCCTGTCATGCTGGACTGCAACTTGTGATAAGCAGACAGAGACAGGTGATAGGGGCATCATCTTCGTTGCTTTTTTTCCGAAAAAGGGATGCCCCGACCTCTGCATCAGAATGATGCATACGGCCTTCTTATTAAACAAATAAATATGTTTCAAACAGGTCTGAAAGTCTAAAAGTCTCCCAACGACAAAAAAAGAGCTCACGCAGAGCCAGAAAAGCTAGAATACAAACTAGCCAAATAAAGGACGCCACAACCGGCTGGCAAAACAGAGAGATATGTAAACTAATTGCCTATCCTATTACATGACCGCCATCCAAACCGGTTGAAGATATCCCGAGCTACCATCTTCCAGCGGATAGATCCAGTAACCAAATGCTCTCTGGCCTCCGTCGGAATGAGTAGCGACCACGAACGGATCAATGCCGTGGCTCGGAAAATAACCTGCAAAAAATGAATGGGTGTTGTCCTGTTAAAATCCAAATCATTTCTGCAATTCCAAATAGCCCACAGCAAAGCGCAGACTCCTACGTGAATATGTCTCGCTAAGTCGGGCTCTATCCCGTTAAGCCACGTCCCAAATAACGTGTTGACAGAACTTGGTGGAGTAACATTAAAAGCAATATGGACCGTCTGCCATAAAACTTTGGCTAGCAGGCAATCAAGAAAAAGGTGTTTGATCGTCTCATTCCGATCACAGAAACTACACCTAGTAGGGCCTGTCCAATTACGCTTTGTCAAGTTGTCCTTGGTTAAAATAACTTGTTTATGGACAAACCACATAAACACTTTTATTTTCAAAGGAACTTTGACAGCCCAAACATGCTTAGAGCTAGGAATGAAGCTCGAATTGATAACGTCAATATACATTGATTTAACTGTGAATACTCCAGACCTAGTAAGCTTCCAGCGTAATTCATCGGGTTGTTGAGAAAGCTGAACCTCCATCAGTCTACTTACTAGACGGAGCCATTCTTCCCAACGATTGCCCGCTAGCGACCGTCTGAACTGAATATTAAGGGGAATAGATTGAAATACCGTTGCAACGAACACCTCACGTCGTTGAACAATACGATATAAAGACGGGTATTGAATGGCTAAGGGTGTCTCTCCGAGCCAAGTATCCTCCCAGAATCGTGTACTAGCACCGTTACCAATAATAAACTTTGTCCTATGAAACAGGGATTGTTTGACTTTCATAAGTCCTTTCCAGAAAGGCGAGTCAGTCAGCCTACTTGACCAGCCTCCTTAGCCCTTCCTATCATAATTGCTAACATATCAACCACAATGTTAAACACGATAGGGGACATGGGATCCCCTTGTCTCAGGCCTTTATGTGTCTGGAAGTAATGACCGATATCGTCATTCACTTTAATTCCAACACTCCCTTTTTGCATAAACGATTCAACCTGGCGGCGCCAGGCTTCATCAAAACCTTTCATACGCAATGCCTGTTGGAGGAATCGCCATTTGACTTTATCGTACGCTTTCTCGAAATCCACCTTAAAAACAACTCCATCTAATTTTTTTGAATGGATTTCATGGAGCGTTTCATGAAGGACGACCACCCCTTCTAGGATGTTTCTGTCCGGCATGAAAACAGTTTGGGAATGCTGCACCACATAATGCGCAATCTGTGTGAGCCTATTAATCCCAACCTTGGTGAAGATTTCGAAACTAACATTGAGAAGGCAGATCGGCCTAAACTGCTCTATTCTCACAGCATCGTTTTCTTAGGAAGCAGTGTTATTGTTCCAAAATTTAAGTGAAATAAGTGAAGCTGTCCAGAGAAAAGATCATGAAACATTGGTAACAAATCCCCCTTAATAATGTGCCAACACTTTTTTGTAAAACTCAACCGGGAATCCATCAGGTCCGGGAGCCTTATTGTTTTTCATCTGTGCTATAGCATCAAACACCTCCTTCTCTAAGAACGGGGCAACCAAAATATCATTATCCGCGGCAGTTAGTTGAGGCACATTCTCAGTCCTGGACTCATCGAGGGACACACAACTATCCTCCGGAGGTCCAAATAACTGCTTGTAATACTCGGTTATGTAAAGTTTTAGGTTGTCCTGTCCTAAAATAGTTCCTTCATCTTGTTCAAGCTGAAAGATTCTCTTCTTTCTGTGCTTACCATTAGCAATCAAGTGAAAGAATTGAGTGTTCGCGTCCCACTGGACAACTTTGCGGACCTTAGCCCGCAATGCCCACTTCAATTCTTCTTCGCGGAGAAGTTCTTTCAACCTCTTCTCCGCATCAAGTTTAACCTGAAACTTTGCTGGTTGCAAAATCGTAGATTCAGCCTTTAAGTCTAGGGCCTGAATAAGAGAAAGGAGCCTTTCCTTTTCAACCTTATAAATTCCACTAAGGTGCTTAGCCCAACCCCATAAGAAACTTCTCAAATGCCTAATCTTATTCTGCCAACGCTCGACAGAAGTGCTACCTCCTGCATCCTTAGCCCATTCCCTGGCTATCAAATCCAAGAAACCTTCTCGTTCAAACCATGCCATATCGAAAGAAAAGGTGTTTTTGTTTCCCACGTGGTTTGGCTCACCTGATTCCACGAATAAAGGTGTGTGATCGGAGATTCCGCCAAAGAGAGCCTGAACCGTTACAAGAGGGAACTTCTGTTCCCACTCAACGCCCGCGAGAACTCGATCAAGTTTTTCATATGTCGGGTTTGGCATAGCATTAGCCCAGGTAAACTTTCTATCGGAAAGCTCTATCTCTCTCAGATCCAAGCTTTCAATAATGGTATTGAACATAAACGACCGTCTGCCGTCAAAATTATCATTATTCTTTTCCTCTCTCCTCCTAATGATATTGAAATTACCCCCAACTAATATTGGGAGCTGCTCGGATCCACAGATTTGAACAAGGTCCGCCAAAAACTCCGGTTTAAGCTCGGGCTGTGCGGCACCATATACCGCCACCAAAGCCCAGTTAAAACCATCAGCTTTAGACCTGACTCGAAACTTAACTGCGAAGTCACCCATCACTACACTTCGGACTTTTAGCGAATCGCATCTCACACCAAGCAAGATCCCACCCGATCTTCCTCGCGGAGGAAGGCAATGCCAATCAAAATCAACACCGCCCGAAAGAGAGCTAAGAAACTGGGGCGCAAAATTTTCTCTACCAGTTTCCGAGAGAGCAATAAAATCTAATCTATGCTCCAGAGATGCCTCAGCAAGAAACCTTCTTTTAGCCAAGTCTTTCAGACCTCTGCTATTCCAAAAGATTCCTTTCATAATTCATCATGAAATTTTTTGATAGTCCGAATCCTAGCACTCCTACGAACCACAGAATCGGGATAAATCTTCCGCTTCCACTTGCGCTTTGGTTTACTAGGACCTTCCACCCGGTCCTCATAACCGGGCTCAGCGGTACTAATTACTGCATTATCTAGGGTTACATCTTCTTCCTCAGACTCAGGATTGGATGGTGCTAGATCCGCACACAGATTATCAAGCACTCTGACCCCCAACGCATCAACCTCATCATCATTCATGGGTTTTACCGCTGCTAGATTTTGAATAGTTTCTAAAGCACGCTCTACTTCCAAATCTAAGAGAACATTCACCGAATTGGAAATTTCACTATCATTAGCCCCTAGAGAAACTCCTAAATGGTTTGCATTATTTATAATATCCTCATTAGAAAAATGCAATAAAGAATTAGATATGTTGATGGACATACCAGTAGAGATCTCAGTGTCACGAAGCTTGGCCGCCCTCATAGCGCACCTCTGCTGCTTGTCATCAACCTCCGGGTGGTCCTGGATGTGAGCACTCATCCGTCTCCCCGTCGAGACAGGGTCAGGGATCCCACCGAAAGCAATGACCTCCTGCCAACTAAAACCTCGCGTTGAATCCCATAAAGGGTCAACCAAAGTTAACGGAGGAGGTTGCAGAAGGCTCCCATGCCCCTCGGACGAGTGTCCCAAACCGAAGCCCTGGGCCACAGACAAATCAGGAGAGAGGAGTGCGGGGGCCGCCTGCCCGAGCCCTCCTCCCGTCCCAACCCTCAGCCCAGAGGGTGGCACCGGCGCCGAAGGAGACGCGACCATCCTAACCGCCGAAGAAGAAAGGGGACCAGGGCCACCTGCCCCAGACCCCCTCCCCCCAGCGCCACTAGAGACGTGGGCGCCGTAGCCGCCACTGGAGAAGAAGAAGCCCAGGCCACCTGCCTCGGACCACCTCTCCCACAGCCAGCCGACGTCATCATCGCCGGCATTGCCGGCGCCAGGATAGGAGGGGGAGAGGTCGAGGCCACCTGCCCCGGACCCCCTCCCCCAAGCACAACCTCAGACGCAGTCGTCATCTCCGGGAACTCGACCGCTGGTAGAGCGGGGGAAAGAGAAGCCACCACAGGCTCCACCTCCCCACCCCCAACCAAGGTCCTCGCCGAGGGCGTCCTCACCAAGCCTCTGATCATGGGTATGTCAGCAACCTCGAACTCCAACATAGGAAGCGTGTGTTCAAACACATCATCAGAATCTACCCGGTCACTCCAAAGTCTGGGAGGAGCAGAGGCTGGCTCAAAAGATCCAAATCGCAGAGAAGTCATAGGCACCGAGGGAGAAGGTGCCGGCTCAACCCCGGCCCCGTCCCCGAGCAACTGATCAACAGGGCCTGATCCGTTAGACCCCTCTCGTGTAGCCTCATCAGTCGGTGCCCCCTTAGCACCCGCACTATCATCACCCTCGTGCATATCCACATCAGTCCCATTAATCGCCTCAGCAAACAGAGCTGCATCCTCAAACTCGATCTCGAGAGGAAAAACCTCTCCCATGTAAGTCCAGTTTACCACATCAGGGACAAACTCAATGTCCAGAACGCTCACTAGAAGTCGGGCCACTCCATGAGCATGGGTAAAAGCCATATCTACTTTCTCAGTTTTCCCAACCATGATGCCCATACTAGACACAACTCGAACATCCTGTAAAGGCTTAGAGGGATCCCCGAAAAATCTTAACCAAACCTGAGTAAGGGGCTTCCCCTGAGGCTCCACCTTCTTCCACTCGTGAAATTCCAGAATGCATTTAGTGCCAGGAACTCTACACAAGCCAAAGCTCAGCAGTCTCTGCAAATCATCCATAGTTGGGAAGTCAACCTTAAAAACATTGGCCTCAAGACTGACCAGCTCCCATTGGAAGCCACCTGGAGCCAGTTCCTGAAGCCTCTGCACAATCTGAGCCTCAGTCACCTCACCCTGGGTAGCTTTCACAATCCCAGTGGTCAAACTCTGCGTCTCCTCCGGAATCTCTCTGCGGCCGGGGACTCAAAGAACATCAACTCAACACAATATACTCCATACATTGTAAGAGCCGGAACCTGATCACGCAAAAACGGGCAATCCCCCGTGGCATTTGCTGGCTTACCGCGCGAATCACACAGCTTTGCCACGCACTTAGCAATGAAGTGACCCTTCTCATCACAACGATAGCATAACATTTTTTCCTTCTTACGCGCCCACTTGGATGCTCTCTTTGTATCAGACCTGTCGCCTGCCTCAGCCATAGTCCCAGCCGCAGGAACCTCCACGTTGGCCAGTGTCGTCACCACATCCATCGCCTGGCTAGGAAGATCAGTCGACTGAACGTGATCGGTCACTACGACTGACGCCGCATGATCAAAAACTGCCGGAGGCGGAGGCTGTCTACGGTACCTCCCACGACCGCCACCCCGACCGCCACGGTGTCCAGGGTAACCACCTCTATGCCGGTGATCCGGGCCGGAGGCTCCCTCGACAAATCCACCTGGAGGGCCGAGAAACGGTCTCTCAGCAGACCCATCACTCTGCCAGGAATATCCACGACCGCCTCCCGTGGATGAGGAACCACGGTGTTGCCCATCTCCATACGCATCATAACCATCGTCCCCCCACTGACCTAGGGGCGGATCAAAGGATTCTCTAGTGGTCGAGTTCTGCCTCGTCTGCGATGGGCCCGAACGATTCTGAGCCGGCCGCGCGACGTAGTGAGGCGGAGGCGCGGCACAAGGCTGACTGCTGGTAGGCGTTGGCACAGCCCCTTGGGCCGAACCACCCCGGCCCTCAGCAGCCACAACAGCCGCGCCCGGCGCCTGTGGCCGAGGCCCGCCCCGACCCGCGGCCGGCTGCACCACGGTAGCCGCGCCCGCGCGCCGGAGGCCGAGGTCTGCCCCGACCGGCCGCAGACTGCATCGGCACCTGCCCCAGCGGCCAAGCGCCCATGTAGCCACCGTCGCGACCCAGAGTGCTCGGTGCCACTCCACCACCCGCCGCCGGCCTCTGGCCATGCGTCACCAGGGCACCACGCCCGGCACCCGCAGCCGGCGGTGGTGCAGCCCCGCCACGACCTGCTGCAGCCGAAGCGTTAGGCTTTTTGGCGGGCAGCGCCGCAGCCCCGCGGCCAGCCATGGCCCCAAGAGGTTGGATTCGCCTCGCTCGACCAGAACCGCACGCCGGGAAGCCTGGAGTCCCGCGCCTAGGAACCCTAGCAGCAGACGATGGCGCACGAGCAGGGGAAAGAGCGATCGTGGACGTGCATGCGGTTTTGCTACAAGGAGGGATAGGTTTCGGTTCAGCCTGGGCCACATACCGAGCTCACCCTGGCCCATCCACTCGCGGCCCCGACTCCCACCGAGCCGGCCCATTGCAGCCCAACAAGAGATTCAAACGATGCGCTCGCATCTCTGAGATCCCAATCGTCGACACGGACGTCACGGCCGCCGCCGGCGCCGGACGAACGCTTATCCGATTCGCATTCTTTCTTTTCTTAACAGTGGTCCAAGAATCCGGCCTAATCATGTCGAAAAGCGTAAGATTTGGAAGACTCACCTTAGGAAGGGGACCCTTCCATGGTCTGAGCGTCGTCGCCACCGTTCTCCGATGAACTACACGTCGGATCATCTCTTTCTTTTCTCCCGCGTGAAGTCCGATTCGTGCCGGATCATCCGGTGGCAAAACACAGTCGATCGTCTTTATCACTTCATCTTCGTTGTAATCTGAATGAAAAAACTCACAAATGAGATCTGGCGGCGTTGGTGACGGTGGAGAAGCCGCCGGGATCTCATCCCCGTCGTCGTCCGCATCATCTTTGTCGGATTCGGCAAGGGCCCAAAACCGGCCTCCGACGCGCGGGCGATCTTCGTTGCTAAACAGGATGCAGCCGTTGTGCACATCAGGGGTGTATGCCGGACGGCAAGAGCAGTGCGATGCATATCTCCTTCTCCCTTCTCCTGTTCGTTGATTGATTTGCTTCGTGCTACAATCGAGTTCCCAGCTGTCCATCAGATTCATGAACCCAATTGTGTCAGCACAAGATATGGAATTTAGGGCATGTACAATAGTTGATAAGATAGTCTTATCTTACGTCTTGCATGTGATTTAGAGATGACAAAAATTTTTGTCTACAATGAATCATCTCTAGCCTTATCTTTAATAACTAGCAATTCCTAAAAATATGATGAGACATATTATGCTAAGAGATCATCTCTTGTCTTCTCTTAAATAAGAGAAGACAAACCATTTCTTATGAGTTCTCTTTCATCCACCTCATCATCTATCCTACGTGACACTCCTAAAATAACACCATTGTACATGCCTTTAGAAGATGCGTTGACCACGCAGGTCCTGGTACGCTTACGTGTTCCACTACCAAGCTACCTTCTGTAAATTTACATCAATGAACTACTAGCAAAAGGGTCCGCGCGCGTTGCAGCGGGTTAATAAACTTATGTGTCCTCTACTTATCACAATGATTGTTGAGCGCGTGACCTGAGGGCTTGAGACGTATCCGGGGAGGGGTAGTGGCCACGCATACACAGTCATGATAGTAACTAAGATTAGCGTAAATATTTGCTTCATGCATAGGTGTGGGCATGCTGCTTTAAGAATCGTGTTAGTGTAATTTTTACTTCGTGGACGGTTGTGGACATGCGGACGTCGTTCGCTTGCATACCTAGTTGCTGGACATTAACATGAAAATATTACAGCAACAATGGATTAATTTAACCAGCGCCGACGATGTTGTTGGTGGAACTCACAAGTACGCAGACGTGTCGGCTGTCTCGAGAAAAATCCAATGCCGCCACATGCTCCTCCACACAGCCTCGACCGTGGCACCCAAATCCAGCACAAATGCGTGCGCCTTCTGTCAGATCCGGCACGGATGCGCGGCAACTCCTCTCTGCCCTGATCTTCCTGGACGAGACTTGCCTGCTCCCCCGGCATGCGCCCATCCGTGCTCCCGCATACGTGGCATGATTTGATTGGAACAAAATAAGCCTCGGCCCCACCCCCTTAAAATCAGGGGGGGAGATGATTAGATTAGAAAGAAAAAAGAAAAAAAGACAGCCGTAGGATGGAGTGGGAGCACGGATGGGAGTATGAGGAGGGAGCAGGCAAGCCGGATCCGATCTTCCCTGCATGATCCAGCGACCCCCATGTGACTTCCTCTCCCATGCATCACCGCCTTGCACAACTTACTACTATAGCAAGAGCAAATAAGAAGAAAGAAATCTGATAACTAATAAATAAGAAACAAATGAACAAGCTAGCACTATAGTTTGAACACAAGAGTATGTGATTATGATAATATACCAGCATGAGTGTTAGTTGTCATTGATGACAAATCCGGACGCCATAACATACGACACAGCCTGCAGAACAACATGGCTCAATAAAATTATGTGAACAGTAGTAGCCTAAGACTGTTGTGCATTCAAGGGCAATGTGAGTGACAGTACCACTTCTCTTCTGTTCTGCAGTTAGTTAGCAAACTGAACCAAACATGTTTTTTAGTAATCTGAAACTGAATCAAAACATTTAGCTCTAGTTGGTTTCAGTCATCCAACAAGAAACAGACAGACCTCTCTCTGCTCACCACACTTTGGAACAAACCTACAGCCTTTTGAAAATATGTGCTTCATTATATGGTGGAATAGAAGTTTACGAAATCAGATGGCAAGGATTTATAGCTCGGTGTAGCACAGAGAACAGGGGTTGTTAGCTTCAAGTATGACATCTAAACAAATGATGTAGTACAACATATATGATTACCTTAATGTAGGTTTCAGTTTAAAGAGCCTGATGCTTCAGTTACTCATTTTCATTGAAGATCAAGCTCAGTGTTCTCTTTCTAGTATTGACACTCGGAACTAAAAGTCTAAAATACACATTTTTGTCAATGAGTTTCCACACCAAAACTGAATGCAATTTAACAGGTCAATTAGCCTTGTGGAATCTTGATCTTAAGCTAAAAACTGAGAATCTAGAAATGTGACATTCAGATTCTCCCATGCTTGTTAAATTTCAACGTATAAGTTAAGTATCAAATACTTGAACTTTTTTAGAGAGGACATATCAGGTAGTAACCATCAGTTTTATCCTTACTTAGATATCAAACGAACCTGAATATGTGCTCGAAAGATAGCTCTTAAAAAAACCTGGTTACAATGAATATGGCTGCAACCTGAATGTGTGCATAGGTAGCACCATTATCCATAACGTACATAAGTACTCCCTCCATTCCAAATTACTTGTCTTAAATTTGTCTAGATACGGAGATATCTAGCACTAAAATAAGTCTAGATATATCTGTATCTAGACAAATCCAAGACAAGTAATTCGGAACGGAGGGAGTAAAAAGGAAGGATGCAAACCTCTTAGAATTATTTAAATCAGTCAAGCCAAATCTTATCTTCTGTTCGGACATTTAGAAAGAAAAAATAATTCTTGAGGCTCACAAGATCAAATTTGCATGCCACGGTGAAGAGAAGGTGCATGATAATTTAAAGTAGAGCAAATTAAGCATGCCATCCCGACCAAGACACTTCTTTGCTCAGCACTTCGTTGTCACATCCCAGATAGATCTAGCACATTGTTTTCCTCCAGAAGCCCACTTGGATTAATATATTTCTTTTGGCACACACAAGCCTATAGTACTGAACCAACTCCCTCTCGAACCAATCTACAATGTAAAGCCCTACATTTGATTGGCTAGCACATCCGATGGTTCTTTAAAACTCTCTTCTAGAATTAATATGGAGGCTCTAATAGTGACTCTCATATAGCAAAACGGTGCAATCTGCGGACACACCATGAAAATAAAATAAAATAAAAACAAACAGTTCTTGCACTGAAATAATCAGCCGCCACTTAATTAGTTCAGACTTGAGACATAGGAAAAAGTAGTACTCATGCACATTTATGCTAAATAATTCTACTATAAAATCCGATTATACCAACTATGATAGCAATGAAATATTTGTCGTACGTAGTGGATTAACTACTAATATTCCTCGCTATTGTTGTTAATTCGGTCCTTACACTACTAGGAAAAGACTAATTAGTGGCGCACATATTTTGGCAATTAATGGCGCACTACAGGTGCGCCATTATCATCACATCACTAGTAACTAATACTAATGGCGCACCCCTGATGCGTCATTAGTATACCAGACAATAGTGGCGCATCAGGGAGTGCGCCATTAGTATGTCAAACGGTGTGCCATTACTATGCCTCCCAGGGGGCCATATTTACCTTGTGCTCTGGGTTACTAATGGCGCACTACTAGATAATGCGCCACTGGTGTGTTTATTGCAGTGCGCCACTAAAGTGCAGTGTGGAGCGCCACTAGTATGGATATTAGGATTTTTTTTCTTTTCTAATATTTGCACAGGTTACAAAATATATTACTGCACAAAATATAGATAGCACAATATATAAACAGCAGATTTATCGAATACAATAGAAGATTCGTCTTCGAATACAATTCATCATATTAGTCTCAGAATTCAAAAAACCGAACAAAGTTAGAACATTACAAGTCTCGAGATCGCGAGTAGCGAGTTTGTCTTCACATTACAAGTCGATATCGATCATCTAAACTACCATCACATAGAAGAGAGCTGCGCTCATCACGATTAGCATCATCGCGATGAAACTGGTCTTCATCTGGTTCCTCCTCCACTCCCTCCTCTCTCCCGCTAGATAGCGCGCGTATCTAGCTTCCGCATCCGCCCTAGTGGTGTACCCTTTGTAACTATTACCGCTGAAACGGTGAACCTGTCTCTTCTTGCACTCCTTGTAGTTGTCGAACTGCTGCTGGCACTTGCTCTTATCCTGGTTGGTCTCCAGACCTGGAGACACGGCACATCATCAGAGATTTCATCAAATACACACGAAACAATAGACAGCTCGTTCTCTGATCACTAACAAAGGACTGCTAGTAACTTCAGCTCTTCTTGAGCATCATCTTATAAACAAGAAACAACTCAACCGCAAACAGGTTGGTTCACTTGTAGAAGTGTGTCTACCACTATGGTTGCAAGTTTTTGCGCACTGTAAATAACACTAAGGCCACAGACAAGGCAAAAGATCATCACTAGGCTAAAAGATCAACTAACAACACTTTCTGCAACTAAGCCGAGCTACGAACACAAACAACACTAAAAAAGGACTGCTAGCAAGCGAACATCTACATCACAAATGTCAAGTAACCAACCAACCACCCTATTTGAGATCGCTGTCAGCTCATGTCTCAAACATTGTACTACATGGACTGACTAGTACAGATACTACACCCTGCTAGAGGACCTTCACACATAGTGTTCTTCTTCTTCATCTTAACTAGTACAGATATTTTTCATCAGTGCAAGCACTTGATTAGAGATAAGCAGTGGTATGACATGAACCCCAAATCACAAGCTCTTGATTAGATATAAACAGTAGTATCACATCATTATAGATATAAACTGTAGTGTTGCAAGAGCTCAAAATCTTGCAGCGATAAGCATGTCCTAAACTGCCACTGGGAAATTGCACAAGTACTACTTAGAATGCTAGAATGTGAGAACGGATAAACAGGCCGTCAATGTTCTCAAGTGCCATGTAGTGAGCAAGCAGTAAGTCAAAATGATGAGGCATGTTAGCTGCCAAAACAGATTCAGACTAACTACATGTCCAGAAGGATGAGGCATTCCCAAGCAAAATAATATGCTTTGAATAAAGAACATAACAAACTCATGCAGTAACCACATTGAGCATCTAAAACAGAAGTGCATGAACAAGAATCAGTTGTTTACCTCATCAGGTGTCTATCATAGCATACACATTCAGCTTATTCGATGACAATGGCCTAAACGATGCCTGATATTAACCTTAATTCCACAAATTTCCTACTAGCACCCAAATACTCATGGTAAGATCACTGAGTTGACCACACAACATATTGCATCTAATCCTACTTTGTTTGCTCAAGAAGAAGAGTAAAACTATCTACTCCTACCTTATTTGCTCCCCGAATGCAAGAACCCAAGGCAATAAAAAGAGGGCAGAAGCTACAATCTTCCTGGTCTAAACATCATCTGATCGATGAACACTTCAGAGATCGATGAACATTTTGGAGTGGGGGCGACAAGAGGGGGGAGTCGCACCTTGGCAAGTGGGGGGCGACAGGACCCACAACGGCGAGGATCCTCCAAGACGGCGTAGCAGAGCTTGGCGCAGCTCCTAGGCACGATGACGGAGCACGGGGCGGTTGGTGGCCGCGGTGATGCACGGCAACCGCGCTCGGGGAGGCGAGGGCCACGGAGGGTTCGGCCGGCTGGGCGCGCCGCGGCGAAGGGCCGGCAGCAGCGGCTTGAACACTAGGTCTCACGCTCGGGAAGGGCTCCGGTGGTGGGCTCGGGGAGGAGGCGGCGCTCGGGAGGAGGGAGGGGGTGGGTGGTGCGCTCGGGAAGGGCTCCGATGGTGGGCTCGGGGAGGAGGCGGTGCTCAGTGGGGAGGGAGGGGGTGGGTGGTGCGCTCGGTCGATTCCGTTCGGAGGGACCGAGTGAGGAGACAGGAGAGGGTGCGGGGGGTCGTCGGGGGCGGTGGAGCGAGGGAGGGTGCGGGGGGTCATCGGTGGCGAGGGGGATCTGGCGAGGGGGATCTGGCGCGGGGGCGAGGGGGAAAGGGATGGAGCAGGGAAGGTTAGCATTGGCGCACCTTCCAGGGGTGCGACATAAGTACATCCATAGCAATGGCGCACCACCGAGGGATGCGCCATAAGTAACTTTTTATTATTATTATTTTTAGTTGCGTCTAATATTTTTTTAGAAAATGACGATCAAATTTGAAAACATTTATGAATGTGAAAAAAATATCATCAAATTTGTTATTTGAAAATATTTATGAATATGAAAAAATATCATCAAATTTGTTATTTGAAAATATCATCAAATTTGTTATTTGAAAATATTTGAAAAAAATCATAAAAATTGGTATACCAATGGCGCACCTCCTAGGGGTGAGCCATAAGTACATTGATAGCAATGGCATACCTTCTACTGGTGCGCCATTAGTAATTTTTTGTTTTTATTTTTTAGTTGCATCTAATATTTTTTTTTAAAATGACAATCAAATTTGAAAACATTTATGAATGTGAAAAAATATCATCAATTTGTTATTTCAAAATATTTATGAATATGAAAAAATATCATCAAATTTTTTATTTAAAAATATCATCAATATTTTTTTTGGATTTTTGTCTGCATTCATTTGTGAATTGGTAAACATTTATGAATATGAAAAAATATCATCAAATTTGAAAAAATATTCATGAATTCAAAAAGTGCCCATGAAATTTAAAAATATTCATGAATTCGAAAAATATTAACAAATTCAATACTTTTTGTGAGTTTGAAATTCAATACCATAATAGACATAAATAAATATTCATGAGGACTAGAACAGAAGAAATATCATTTCAATATGTCGAAATACAATCGAGAACTGAAGACTACGATTTAAATACAATCAATCTTAACTAGCTATCTTTTCACAATCTTCTTGCCCTTCTTTTTCGCAAATGAACTTTTCTGTTGAATGGACGTCCTTGAGATAGGGTGGTCCTGCTTCTTCTTGTGGTGTATGGCACTTCATCGTCGTCGTCATATTCCATCTTTGGGTCGCCGTACTTGTCGAAGTCTTGCCCATTGGCGACTCCATCCATTCCGATAATCTTCCTTTTGCCTCTCCTCACGACAACACGACTGGGTTTTGACGGGTCGGTAATGAAGAAGCATTGGTCCACTTGGGAAGCTAGTACCCATGGCTCAATTTTCGCGGTGACGTTTGCGCCCGCGGTCTTGGATTTGGCTTCGGATATAACCACGATGGTGAAATACCGGTCTTCTTTTAGGACGCTCTTGACCCATCTGACACGGAACATCGGGACCTTCTCTCCAGCGTAGCTCAGCTCCCAGATCATCTCGATCCTTCCGTAGTATCTTTCCTTGTCGTTACCGGTGTAGAATTCCATCGTTACCCCGGAGTTCTGATAACCATCGCTCTTCATGTCCTTTCCATCGGTGTAGATGTGTAGCCGTTTGATATCGTATGCCTCATAGGTCATCAGGTTGTGCTCGGCGCCCTGTGACAAGGCGAATATGAGTTTTTCTTCCGCGGAAGAATCCTCATGTAAAGGGTACGACAGAAGCTTCTCCTTGAACCAACGCGTGAAACATGAGTTGTGCTCTTTGATTATATCTCCGTCTGTCCTCTGTTGGCCTCGGTCATTGTACGTCTTCTCAATAAAGGTTTTGTGCTCTATCACCCAAGAATCGACCACGTCTATGTGTTGTAGCGCGATTAAGTTTTCTCTTTCAAAGTCGGCGAGTCGACCCTCGAAGTCTACATGCATTTTGCAGCGACCATCGCGGTGACCCCATCCAGCGAGCCTGCCGAGGTGCCTGTTGACGGGCAGACCAACGGGGATCTCGATGCCTAGATAATTCGTGCAGTAGGAGATGCACTCTTCGGTCAGAAAGCCCCTGGCTATGCTTCCCTCTGGACGTGACATGTTGCGAACTTATCCTTTGATGACACCATTCATCCTTTTGAACGGCATCATGCTGTGCAGGAACGTAGGCCCGAGTTGGATGATATCCTCCACGATATGGACCAGCAGATGCACCATAACATCGAAGAATGTGGGCAGGAAGTACATCTCAAGGAGTGATCGGAAAGTACCACACCACTTTTCGAGGAGCTTTCTTCCTCTTCTTGTATCGAGTGACGCCGCAAATCGGACATATGGTAGACTCCGTGTGCTCGTCCCGATAAATGATGCAATTGTTCATGCACACATGGTATTTCACATGCGGTAAATCCAAAGGACACACGATTATCTTCGCCTCCTCGAACTGGTCGGGCACTTGTTCCCCTTGGGAAGACGTTTGTGCCAGAATGACATGTTCTCGTCGAAGCATGCGTCGGTCATTTTGTGTTTTACCTTCATCTTCAGATCCATGAGCGTTACTTTCAGGCGGGTATCCTCGGGCCTGCATCCTTCATACAATGGAGTAACCGCGTCTATCTCCAGTTGATTCAGCTTGACTTTCTCTCGGGTGGCAGCTCTTCCATTATCCGTCTGCTTGAGAAGCAGCTCTTGAATATGAGGGTCCTACACCCAGCCCATCGATAGTCCATCATCGTCTGCTCTGGCATCTTCATCTTCATGATCATGCTCTTCGTCTTGATCTTCCTCATCATCATGTCCGACATCTTCTACATGATGACTGTGTACTGCATCACCGTCGTGATCATGTCCTGGAGATTCTTCGTCTTCTCGCCCGCCCTCGCCGCGGTGGTTGTCTTGCTGCCCTTCCTCATTTCTTGCCCGGCCCCCATGGACGACTTCATAGTCATATTCATCACCTTGCCACCGATAGCCATCCATGAAACCATGCAAGAGCAGGTGGTCCCGCACCTGTCCGGAATCAGGGTCCGTAATAAGGCTCTTCAGCTTGCATCTTCGACACGGACATCTTATCTCCGTCTCGTTCTTTTGAAGAATCTCGGCCTTCGCGGAGCTCAAAAACCTATTCACGATGCCTTCGGTCATCGTGCGGACCATGGTCGCCTGCGGGGTAGAACAAAACGATATTTTAGAACCAAGAAAAAATTTGGCATGACTTTGCCTAAAAATAGGACCAAAAAGATGCATGGTGCCAAATTCTCGCTGAAACGGAAATGAATAAACATTCCGGCAAAATATTGGCAACTATCGCATTTCAAATACCGGTACCTGCAAACACAAACATATGCAACACCACAAACATACGTAGATCTAGGCCATAAAAAGTGCATGTGCACGTTGTTGGAGGAAGAAAAAGTAGGTCTACAACATAAAGAAAGCTTTCCCCTTACTTACCTATCAAAAAAAGGTAATTTAACCACTTAATTTGGGTGAATCTATGGTGCAAATGAGGTGAGGAGGAGGAGGCAGCCGAGACAAGCTTGGAGGAGGAGGTGGAGAGAATGAAGTGGGGAAAGTGAGTGTGGTAGGTGGCTGTCCAAAATATCTAGCTACTCTTAGGTTACCAATGGCGCACCACCTAATAATGCGCCATTAGTAATACTGGTTACTAATGGCACACCAATAATGTGGTGCGCCATTACTAGTTTTGCAAAAAAAAAATTGTTTGTAGTGGCGCACCGTGGTTCTGGTGCGCCATTACTAGTTTGAACTAGTAATGGCGCATTGTACCCTGGTGCGTCATTACTAGTTTTGAAAAAAAAGTTAAAAAATTGTTAGTATACTGGTCCACTGTACCCTGGTACGCCATTACTACGTAGTGGCGCACAGAGTTTGTGGTGCGCCATTACTAGTTAAAACTAGTAATGACGCACTGTGCCTTGGTGCATCATTAATAGTTGTGGAAAAAAATTGTTACTAATGGTGCACCGTTTGTGTGGCGCACCACATGCATGATGCGCCATTAATGTTCATATTAACTATAGCCCTTTTCTTAATAATATTACGGATGGCCAAATTGGAAGATTCTGCTACCTTAAACAGAAAATCACAGAACATATGTGTCCCCACGTAATTACTAATGAGATTACAGGAATTTTGTCAGAGTAAGTACAGTGAAGATAAACGCATAGTATGACTGGTCTGCTTAACGCATGACATTGATCTGCCGTACAAACCCACACGGGTGGCCTATGTAGAACTTAGGCATGCTGTTGCCTAGCCGCCATACTGGTGCCATAATGTAGGTGTGTCCTATTTAGATTCATAGTTTGATACTTAGAGCATCTCTAGCCGCGTCCCCAATAGGCCCTTCTCAGGCGTTTTTATCGCACAGGCGCCAAAAAAACAGCCTAGTCGCGCCTCCAGAAATTCGTTTTTCGCCGACTTGGGTCAAAACTGGTGCCGGCGGATCCAGGCCGAACCCGACGCCCTGGGGGACGCCTGGGGAGCCGGCACAAGCGAAAAGGGCGCATGGGTCCGCCCTGTCGACGAGTCGAGCGCCTCTTCCCGCCGTTTCTTGCCGCTTTTCCCCCATTTCCCTCCCGCTCGCCTTCCTCCCGCCATTCTCTTTCTTCCTCCCACCAAACTCCCTCCCGCTCGCCTTCCAGTCGGTCGCCATGCCACCGAAGAAGTACGTCATCCCACGCGCGGCGGCAACCGCGACCGGCACCGTGGCCCAGCGGAAGCAGAGAAAGCCGAGGGCGCCGCCGTCCAAGCCACTGGGCATGCCAAATGCCGAGTGGAGGGCGGAAGTTCAGCGACGCGAGGCTGTCACCGCCGACCGGCGGAACAGGGCCATTGCCAAGAAGGCCCGTGACAACGCGGCGCGCGCGGCTGCGGCTGCCTCATCGGCGGACCAGGCGGGGATGATGAATCCACCCGGCAGCCACGCCCAGTACGCGCCCTAGGGACAGCAAGGCGTCGGTTCTCCGCAGCCATGGGGATCGCCCTCGCCGGGCTACGCTGACGATGACGCGCATCAAGTGGGCGTCGAAGGAGGAGAAATGCCTCGCCGAAGCATGGAAAGTCGTCTGCCTCGACCCGATCACTGGCACGAACCAAAGCTTTGAGACGTACTAGGACCGCATCAAGGCTGAGTTCGACGAGCGGAAACTCGTCGACCCCTACTTCAAAGGCGTCTACATGCAGCGCGGCTCCAAGGCGATGGCGAACCATTGGGGGCGTATCCAAGGGCGTGCAACAAATGGCATGGGGTTGTCGAGAAGGTCGCGGATCGCACGGAGAGCGGCGCCAGCGTTGAGGATCAGGTATGCCAAGCCGTTCTCCCGCCTCTCTTCGTCGTCTACGCCCGCCAACTGTTTGTTCCTCTGCGCAGTTGCTGCGCATGTTCGCCCTGTATCGGCGTGACAACCGCGACGCCGAATTCAAATACCTCCACATTTACAAGCGCATTGACAAATGCGAGAAGTGGGCGTAAGTACGGCGCACCCTCGACAAGGCCAAGGAGACATACAAGCCGGACGCGCCGACTCCGGGCGCGTCAGAGGGGCGGCCGGATGGCAACAAAGGGGCCAAGAAGGGGAAACACGCTGACGCGGCTACCACGCGAGTGCAGGAGTCCATCGAGCATTGCCTCGCCGACGCACAGGCCCGGGCTGTCCTGCGTGAAGAGAAAACCGCGGCGCGGTGGTCGTCGTTGCTGACGAACAGCGCCATCAAGCTCAACCTCCTGCGGACCAACGTCGCCGTGAAGAAGAGGAACACCGACCTGGATTTTCTGATGGGCGGGGCGGACTTGCTTCAGAGCAACCACGAGAAGCTCAAGGCGTGGTACATGCTGGAGCGCAGCCTCATCCTGAACCAGCTGCCGACGACGTCTATGCCAAGTCCCGCGCCCACGCCCACGCCGACGCCAAGCCCGAGTGATGACGCCTCCACGACGCCGCCCAGCAGCACCGAAGCCGCGCCGACACCGCCCAGCACCGAAGCAACTCCGACACTGCCGAGCCCGCGCATGCCGACTCCGCCGACGCCTGAAGCCGACCCTGCCGAGTGATTCATTGCGCACGCGAACTTGCGACGCTCTGTTTTTTGTACGCCAGACTACATCCGATCGCCGAATTGTGACTTGTGATCGCCGAATTTGTGGCGTCTTTTGTGATGAGCGGGAACGACCAAGTTTGAATTTTCCGCATCCTGTGGCCGGCGCCTGGGGGCGTGAGTAGGAGTTAGGTCGCCCCCAGGGGCTGAGCTAGCGCCGGTTCGCCCCCAGGCCGCTCTTTTTAGGCGCCCTGGGGGCCGAACGGCTGGAGCTGCTCTTACCTAGGTTGTTAAACAATCTCCATGGAGCTATGTTAATCCTTTTGGTTTTGAGGGCACATCCATCACGATGAAGATGAACCATATCAATGAACCAAAGAAAACCTAGTTGCGAGTGTCTAGTGACTATGCAACGGAAGCGTCTGTCTTAACTGCGGCAGATGGAGGACTTGGGAGAAGAGAGGAGGAGTGGACCAACCCACCTGAAGCCAGAGGAGAAGGAGGAGGAATCTCTTAATGTAGGTTGCTTTGTCCTCGAGCAGCAGCAAGGTGTCCACTAGTCGTTCATCCCTGCACATGTACAGGAGAAGAGAAGAGCAGAGGTTAGAGAAATGGGTTGATAGAGAGGACGAAGCCAAGGGAGGGGATTCACTCACCTGGCGAGAGGAGGACGACATGGCCATAGGCGCCGCAGTCGATTCCCGAAACCCTAGCCATTGAGGGAGGGTCGCGGGTGGGCTTTGGTGGCCTCGAGCGCCGGATATAGCCGAATGAGAGGGCGACGCGGCGTGAGGGGAGCTCGGGCTGTGCTTCGCGGCGGCGGGATTCGCCGGACGTCGCCTGAATCAGCCGCTGCAGGTGGCGCAGCGAGGAGCCGCGTGAATAGTGACAGATGGGACGCGGGAGGGATGGGTGGGTAGGGGATGCTGCGAGGTGGGAGAAGAGGAGGGGGTGCCGGCGGCGAGGTGGGTGGCGACGAGGGCGTCGCCCCTGACCTGCTCGTGCTCCGTCGTCACTGGAAAGGGGGAGTCAGGATAAGATGAAACAGAGGATTCCGAGCAGAATTTTTTACAGATGTCCTAGGTTTAATTTGTTTAATTTGTTCATTAATAACCATCAAAAACAAGACTTATTTAATATAAAAACAAGACCTATTTTTTGATGGTTTAATTTTTTGGTTATTTTATTAATTTGAGGCACCATACAGGCTTCCCAATTAATCCACATCAGCAAAATTAGTTTAGCATTTAGATTATAAATTTAATGGTTATGATCTACTAAAAAAACGTTCCTTATTTGTTATAACAAACAAAATCCATCAAATTTCTCCCTAAAAGAACACACCCACATCTCTTCGTAAACAAAACATCACGTACGCGTAAAAAGAGGAGTTTTCCACACCAACGCTTCAAGTTCTAGCAAAATAAAAAGGACGCCAATAACTACCGAACGAGTCGTTCGTTACATCATAATATAGGGAAACTATCGAACGATTTACGCCCCGTACCGAACGTCCCCTGTGGCCCACATGGAACACAAGTAGTCAGCCCAAAAACGGAAAAAGGGAGGCACAAACCAATTGCATACTGCTGCACTAAAAAAGGCCCAAAACGAAAAGAAAAAAGAATGACACAAAATTCTTAACTTTTCCATCTTTCAATACACAAATGTAAAAAAGCAGAAAAAATTCAAATGGCAAGTTAAACTAAAATTTGCCATGTGAATAGAAGTATTTTTGCCATGGCAAAAATGGAGTACTTTTTTCCATGGCAAAAAATGGAGTAAATTTTGCTATGGAAAAATAAATTAAAAATTGCCATGGGAACATAAGTATATTTACCATGCTACATAGTAAAAATTTGCAATGTTCCAAAAAATGTAAATTTTCCATCATATTTAAATTAAAATTTCCATGCTCTTGAAAACAAATTTGCCATGTAAAAAATAAAGCAAAATTTGCCATGTCATTAAAAGTATGCCATGGCAAAAAAATATGGACTAAATCTTGCCATGGCAAAAATGGTGTGATTTTGCGATGCAAATAAATTAAATAATTGCCATGGCTACACAAGTATATTTGCCATGCTACATGTTAAAATTTGTCATGTTCTGAAAATGTAAATTTGTCATCATATTTAAATTAAAATTGCCATGCTCTATATAATAAATTGACCATGTCAAAAAAACAAGTAAAATTTGACATGAAATTAATAGTAAAGTTGCCATGGCAAGTATAACGTAGAAAATCCCACTTTTGGTTGTGAATAAAGGTATTTGTCCCATGCCCCGTCAATACATTTGCCAGAAAACATACTAAGTTTGCCATGTTTTTGAACATATATAACTTTGCCATGGCAAGTTTGCCATGTATTCAAATAAAAATAAGTGTCATGGCAAGTTTCCTTGTTTTAAAACATATATAAGTTTGCCATGTTTTTGAACATGCAAAGTTGCCATGGCAAGTTTTCCATGTATTCAGATAAAAAAAGGGCCATGGCATATCACATGAATGTTGCCATATAAAGCAAAATGCCATTGTTTATGAACAAGGATAGAGATGAAAAATTGCCATGAACTTTGCAAAATTTGCCAAGGCAAACAAACATTGCATTTTTGCCAGGGCAAAACTTGAAAAAAAATTGTATAGAGAACAGATATATAAAATTTAAATGGCAAAAACACAACATTCATGTAGTTCCATGGCAAACACATCTATAAATTTACATGGAAAAAACACAAGCATTCTTTTAGTCCCACAAACTTCTAGTTGCCATGGCAACACATCATAAATATACATGGCAAAACACAACATTGAATTTGTAGTGCATTCCTGGGTAATCGCATGACAATTGAAGAGATAAACTGAAAAAAATGAAGAAACAAAGCTTGAGCAAGGTGCTACCTGCAAGGGATTTAGCCAGCACGGGGGGCTTGTGCAGTGCGCTGCCATAAATGGTCGAACTCGAGCTGCTTCTGGGTCCTGCACCTCCTGTGATGCCATCTAGTTCTACCCAACAAACCTATGATAGCTGCTGCACCCGTGCTCAGGTCGTACCCCGGCGGGAGGCGGAGGGGAGCTCGCGTTCACGACCACCGCGCCGGAAAGCGGCAGATGGGTGGTCGTTGTCGTCGCCTCGGGCGCCGTCGATGTGGAGCCAGCCTCTTGCGGCTGCGGCCACGCCTCAGCTAGATCCGGCACCGGGCAGCCGACCCCATCATGGATTCCACGGCAGTGGCGCCGGCTTCCGGTGGATCCCACGACCACTCCTTCATCCAGACGGCGGCGGACCAAAATTCACCACAAAAAACGCAGGAGCGCGGTGGTTCGAGCTCGAGCTCGTCGAGCCTAGGCCGGCCAAGCCCCACCCATGGGTCACCATCACGAGGTTTTCAGACACTAGGCCGATGCTCCTCCGCTGCGCGACCTCCGGCTCACCGCGCTAGCTCCCGCTGGATCCGTAAGCCGCGGGCCTTCACCGGAGCAGAACGCGACACCGGCGAGGACCCACCCGCCTCCACCGTGTGACACCCCGAATCGGCTCGAGCTCCCATCCGCAACCGCCCCCTCGGCTCCGCCGCTGCCCGTCTCATCACACATGTGTGATGCCTGGTCACCGGCGCATGGCCTCCTCGACTCGCCACGATGAGCGAAGGAAAAGGACGTCAATGCTCTGGGCGCGTCTTGGCGATAGAGCCACGACGGAGGGGGACGGGAAGAGGGTGGAGAGGTTGAAGAGAGTGGATAAGGCGTTCGGGCCGTGGCGTGTTTTCAGCGAACGTGCTCGATAACTGACGTGTACACTTCGAGTGCTTTAAGATGCATGCATCAGATCCGATGGTAAAAAAAAAGGATTCGGGACGAGATGATAAAACGTGGCACGTTCTGGACTTATAGATTCCGAATAAAAATCCATCATGCAAACCAACCTGTAATTGGATGGTTAGGTGGACAGTGGTATCTTCAACTCTAATCCTGGTGCTTGCATTTATCCTGAATTTATTTTAGAATTTCGGCGATGTACATTTAGTGGGAGGGGACGTTTCCTTCGACTACGAGACGTCTATGGTGACTTCGTAAAATCACCAATAATACCCAAATGTGCCAACCTAACCTGAATTAAGTATTCCTACAAACTAGTCTCACCCCATGTCTTCATCTGACCCAAGCTGTTCTTAATTCGGTTGCACCACCAAGCACTGGGCTTGCCATTGTTAGGTGAAACACAGATAAAGCTTTTGCTTGGTCCTCTTCATCTTCCTGCTAGCTTCACTTGGTTCGAGCTATTCTCCCCACCCCTTCAAACACCTCAATGACATGCTTTGAGATTTTAATCGAATAGTAGTACAAAAGTATTGCAGAAAAAAATTAGAACATTTTTTAGATGACACAAAACATTTTTCTAAACTAAGTGAACTTTTTTTTACACTGTACCACCATTTTTTTAAATGTCAAGGGCATAACTTTGAAATGTTTAAATAGTATTGTTAATGGTACAAACTATTTTTTATATTTTATAAACTTTTAATGAAAATGCTTCCTTTATTTTTTTTACATGCATGAACATTTTTTAAATGTCACGGACAATTTTTCAAGGCTATACACATTTCTTAAATTTACGGATACAGAAATTTTAAACTGCGTTAATATTTTCCATATTCATGGTTTTGAATTGTTATAAAATAAAATAATTTTGGATATATTTGTATTTGTAGTTTTTGTAAAAGATAACCATATGTCAAAAAGCAAAAACCCCGAATAAATGAAGACATAAATGAAACATTTACTAACTAGAAAGTTGGACCGGCCCCAATAGTAGCGGTTGGTAAGGCGCTCCTTTATGCTAGGCCTGGCTTGGTCCCACATGAAGCGATACATAACGACGCTCTCCAAACATGACAACCCCCATCTCCCCTTCACATTTTTTTCCCTTTTCAACTCTAGATAATGGGCTAAAGCCGAAACGCCAACTGGACCGAGCAATATTGGAGCGCCTCGTATTTGTTAGCTGGGCTGTTCTAAAAAGAATCTGTTAGCTGGGAAATTTACTGAATTATAAGAAATACTTGAATAGGGGATTTGCAATGATCTTACGTTAAGATTAACTCCAGTTGGATGAGGCGATACAATATGCTCCAGCTTCAAATATACTAGAGGCTAACATGCACTTCACCACGTCGTTCTTCACTCGTGGAATTAACTCTTTTTTTAACCCACAGGTTATTGTAGCCATTTGTTTTGATTTGGCTTTAGCTTCCTTGGCTTGGGTTTAATATATCACTACATCCCCAATAGGCTGGTTGGTCCGACAGACAGTCGGTCGGGAAAGACTATTGTGTTGGAAATATGCCCTAGAGGCAATAATAAAAGCATTATTATTATATTTCCTTGTTCATGATAATTGTCTTTTATTCATGCTATAATTGTGTTATCCGGAAATCGTAATACATGTGTGAATAAATAGACACCAACATGTCCCTAGCAAGCCTCTAGTTGACTAGCTCGTTGATCAGCAGATAGTCATGGTTTCCTGACTATGGACATTGGATGTCATTGATAACGAGATCACATCATTAGGAGAATGATGTGATAGACAAGACCCAATCCTAAACATAGCACAAGATCGTATAGTTCGTTTGCTAGAGTTTTCCAATGTCAAGTATCTTTTCCTTAGACCATGAGATCGTGTAACTCCCGGATACCGTAGGAGTACTTTGGGTATACCAAACGTCACAACGTAACAGGGTGACTATAAAGGTATACTACGGGTATCTCCGAAAGTGTCTGTTGGGTTGACACGGATCAAGACTGGGATTTGTCACTCCGTATGACGGAGAGGTATCACTGGGCCCACTCGGTAATGCATCATCATTATGAGCTCAAAGTGACCAAGTGTCTGGTCACGGGATCATGCATTACGGTACGAGTAAAGTGACTTGCCAGTAACGAGATTGAACGAGGTATTGGGATACCGACGATTGAATCTCGGGCAAGTAACATACCGATTGACAAAGGGAATTGTATACGGGGTTGCTTGAATCCTCGACATTGTGGTTCATCCGATGAGATCATCGAGGAGCATGTGGGAGCCAACATGGATATCCAGATCCCGCTGTTGGTTATTGACCGGAGAGCAATCTCGGTCATGTCTACATGTCTCCCGAACCCGTAGGGTCTACACGCTTAAGGTTCGGTGACGCTAGGGTTGTAGGGATATGTATATGCAGTAACTCGAATGTTGTTCGGAGTCCCGGATGAGATCCCGGACGTCACGAGGAGTTTCGGAATGGTCCGGAGGTAAAGAATTATATATAGGAAGTGCTATTTCGGCCATCGGGACAAGTTTCGGGGTCACCGGTATTGTACCGGGACCATCGGAAGAGTCCCGGGGGTCCACCGGGTGGGGCCACCTATCCCGGAGGGCCCCATGGGCTGAAGTGGGAAGGGATCCAGCCCAAAGTGGGCTGGGGCGCCACTTTCCCCTAGGGCCCATGGGCCTAGGGTAGGGGAAACCCTAAAGGGGGGCGCCCCCTTGCTTGGGGGGCAAGCCCCCCACCTCTTGGCCGCCGCCCCCCTAGGAGATTGCATCTCCTAGGGCCGGCGCCCACCCCTTAGGCTCCCTATATATAGGAGGGGAAGGGAGGGCAGCCGCACCCATGCTCCTGGCGCCTCCCTCTCCCTCTCCAACACCTCCTCCTCCTCCATAGAGCTTGGCGAAGCCCTGCCGGAGTACTGCAGCTCCATCACCACCACGCCGTCGTGCTGCTGGAGCCATCTTCCTCAACCTCTCCTTCCCCCTTGCTGGATCAAGAAGGAGGAGACGTTACGCTGACCATACGTGTCTTGAATGCGGAGGTGCCGTCCGTTCGGCGCTAGGATCTCCGGTGATTCGGATCACGTCGAGTACGACTCCTTCATCCCCGTTCTTTGAACGCTTCCGCTCGCGATCTACAAGGTACGTAGATGCATCCAATCACTCGTTGCTAGATGAACTCATAGATGGATCTTGGTGAAACCGTAGGAAAATTTTTGTTTTCTGCAACGTTCCCTAACAGTGGTATCAGAGCCATGTTTATGCGTAGTTCTCTTTGCATGAGTAGAACACAATTTGTTGCGGGCGTAGATGTTGTCAACTTTCTTGCTGCTACTAGTCTTATTTTGCTTCAGCGGTATTGTGGGATGAAGCGGCCCGGACCAACCTTACACGTACGCTTACGTGAGACCGGTTCCACCGACTAACATGCACTAGTTACATAAGGTGGCTGGCGGGTGTCTGTCTCTCCCACTTTAGTTGAAGCGGATTCGGTGAAAAGGGTCCTTATGAAGGGTAAATAGAAGTTGACAAATCACGTTGTGGCTTTCACGTAGGTAAGAAAACGTTCTTGCTAGAACCCTATTGCAGCCACGTAAAACTTGCAACAACAATTAGAGGACGTCTAACTTGTTTTTGCAGCAAGTGTTTTGTGATGTGATATGACCAAAGTTGTGATGAATGATGAATGATATATATGTGATGTATGAGATGTTCATGCTATTGTAATAGGAATCACGACTTGCATGTCGATGAGCATGACAACCGGCAGGAGCCATAGGAGTTGTCTTTATTTTTTGTATGACCTGCGTGTCATTGAGAAACGCCATGTAAATTACTTTACTTTATTGCTAAACGCGTTAGCCATAGTAGTAGAAGTAATAGTTGGCGAGCAACTTCATGGAGACACGATGATGGAGATCATGGTGTCATGCCGGTGAAAAGATGATCATGAAGCCCCAAGATGGAGATCAAAGGAGCTATGTGATATTGGCCATATCATGTCACTATTATTATTTGATTGCATGTGATGTTTACCATGTTTTTGCATCTTGTTTACTTAGAACGACGGTAGTAAATAAGATGATCCCTCATAATAATTTCAAGAAAGTGTTTCCCTAACTGTGCACCGTTGCGACAGTTTGTTGTTTCGAAGCACCACGTGATGATCGGGTGTGATAGATTCTAACATTCACATACAACGGGTGTAAGACAGATTTACACATGCAAATACTTAGGTTGACTTGACGAGCCTAGCATGTACAGACATGGCCTCGGAACACAGAAGACCGAAAGGTCGAGCATGAGTCGTATAGAAGATACGATCAACATGAAGATGTTCACCGATGTTGACTAGTCCGTCTCACGTGATGATCAGACACGGCCTAGTTAACTCGGATCATGTTATACTTAGATGACTGGAGGGATGTCCATCTAAGTGGGAGTTCATTGAATAATTTGATTAGATGAACTTAATTATCATGAACTTAGTCTAAAATATTTACAATATGTCTTGTAGATCAAATGGCCAACGTAGTCCTCAACTTCAATGCGTTCCTAGAGAAAACCAAGCTGAAAGACGATGGCAGCAACTACACGGACTGGGTCCGGAACCTGAGGATCATCCTCATAGCTGCCAAGAAAGATTATGTCCTACAAGCACCGCTAGGTGAAGCACCTGTTCTCCCTGAAGAACAATACGTTATGAACACTTGGCAGGCACGTACCGATGACTACTCCCTCGTTCAGTGTGGCATGCTTTACAGCTTAGAGCCGGGGCTCCAAAAACGTTTTGAGAGACACGGAGCATATGAGATGTTCGAAGAGCTGAAAATGGTTTTCCAAGATCATGCCCGGGTCGAGAGATATCAAGCCTCAGACAAGTTCTTCAGCTGTAAGATGGAGGAAAACAGTTCTGTCAGTGAGCACATACTCACTATGTCTGGGTTGCATAATCGCTTGACTCAGCTGGGAGTTAATCTCCCGGATGACGCGGTCATTGACAGAATCCTTCAGTCGCTTCCACCGAGCTACAAGAGCTTTGTGATGAACTTCAATATGCAGGGGATGGAAAAGACCATTCCTGAAGTATTTGCAATGCTGAAATCAGCAGAGGTAGAAGTCAAAAAGGAACATCAAGTGTTGATGGTGAATAAAACCACTAAGTTCAAGAAAGGCAAGGGTAAGAAAACCTTCAAGAAGGACGGCAAGGGAGTTGCCGCGCTCGGCAAGCAAGCTGCCGGGAAGAAGCCAAAGAATGGACCCAAGCCCGAGACTGAGTGTTTTTATTGCAAGGGAAGTGGTCACTGGAAGCGGAACTGCCCCAAATACTTAGCGGACAAGAAGGCCGGCATCACGAAAGGTATATGTCATATACATGTAATTGATGTGTACCTTACCAGTAGTACCTCTTGGGTATTTGATACCGGTGCAGTTGCTCACATTTGTAACTCAAAGCAGGAGCTGCGGAATAAACGGAGACTGGCGAAGGACGAGGTGACGATGCGCGTCGGGAATGGTTCCAAGGTCGATGTGATCGCCGTCGGCACGCTACCTCTACATTTACCTACGGGATTAGTTTTGAACCTCAATAATTGTTATTTAGTACCAAGTTTGAGCATGAACATTGTATCAGGATCTCGTTTAATACGAGATGGCTACTCATTTAAATCTGAGAATAATGGTTGTTCTATTTATATGAGAGATATGTTTTATGGTCATGCTCCGATGGTGAATGGTTTATCTTAATGAATCTCAAGCGTAATGCTACACATATTCATAGTGTGAGTACCAAAAGATGTAAGGTTGATAACGATAGTCCCACATACTTGTGGCACTGCCGCCTTGGTCACATAGGTGTCAAACGTATGAAGAAGCTCCATGCAGATGGACTTTTAGAGTCTCTTGATTACGAATCATTTGACACGTGCGAACCATGCCTCATGGGTAAAATGACCAAGACTCCGTTCTCAGGAACAATGGAGCGAGCAACCAACTTATTGGAAATCATACATACTGATATGTGCGGTCCAATGAGTGTTGAGGCTCGCGGTGGCTATCGTTATGTTCTCACCCACACTGATGACTTGAGTAGGTATGGGTATATCTATTTAATGAAACACAAGTCTGAGACCTTTGAAAAGTTCAAGGAATTTCAGAGTGAGGTTGAAAATCAACGTGACAGGAAAATTAAGTTCCTGCGATCAGATCGTGGAGGAGAATACTTGAGTCACGAATTTGGCACACACATAAGAAAATGTGGAATAGTTTCACAATTCACGCCGCCTGGAACACCTCAGCGTAATGGTGTGTCCGAATGTCGTAATCGCACTCTTTAGATATGGTGCGATCTATGATGTCTCTTACCGATTTACCGCTATCTTTTTGGGGCTATGCTTTAGAGACTGCCGCATTCACTTTAAATAGGGCTCCGTCGAAATCCGTTGAGACGACACTGTATGTATTATGGTTTGGGAAGAAATCTAAGCTGTCGTTTCTAAAAGTTTGGGGATGCGATGCTTATGTCAAGAAACTTCAACCTGAAAAGCTCGAACCCAAGTCGGAAAAATGCGTCTTCATAGGATACCCTAAAGAAACTATTGGGTATACCTTCTACCTCAGATCCGAAGGCAAGATATTTGTTGCCAAGAATGGATCCTTTCTAGAGAAAGAGTTTCTCTCGAAAGAAGTAAGTGGGAGGAAAGTAGAACTTGATGAAGTATTACCTCTTGAACCGGAAAATGGCGCAACTCAAGAAAATGTTCCTGAGGTGCCTACACCGACTAGAGAGGAAGTTAATGATGATGATCATGAAACTTCAGATCAAGTTGCTACTGAACTTCGTAGGTCCACAAGGACACGTTCCGCACCAGAGTGGTACGGCAACCCTGTCTTGGAAATCATGTTGTTAGACAACGGTGAACCTTCGAACTATGAAGAAGCGATGGCGGGCCCGGATTCCGACAAATGGCTAGAAGCCATGAAATCCGAGATAGGATCCATGTATGAAAACGAAGTATGGACTTTGACTGACTTGCCCGTTGAGCGGCGAGCCATAGAAAATAAATGGATCTTTAAGAAGAAGACAGACGCGGATGGTAATGTGACCATCTATAAAGCTCGGCTTGTCGCTAAGGGTTATCGACAAGTTCAAGGGGTTGACTACGATGAGACTTTCTCACCAGTAGCGAAGCTAAAGTCCGTCCGAATCATGTTAGCAATTGCCGCATTCTATGATTATGAGATATGGCAAATGGACGTCAAAACGACATTCCTTAATGGTTTCCTTAAGGAAGAATTGTATATGATGCAGCTGGAAGGTTTGGTCGATCCTAAGAATGCTAACAAGGTGTGCAAGCTCCAACGCTCGATTTATGGGCTGGTGCAAGCATCTCGGAGTTGGAACATTCGCTTTGATGAGATGATCAAAGCATTTGGGTTTACATAGACTTATGGAGAAGCCTGCGTTTACAAGAAAGTGAATGGGAGCTCTGTAGCATTTCTCATATTATATGTAGATGACATACTTTTGATGGGAAATGATATAGAACTCTTGGACAACATTAAGGCCTACTTGAATAAGAGTTTTTCAATGAAGGACCTTGGAGAAGCTGCTTATATATTAGGCATCAAGATCTATAGAGATAGATCAAGACGCCTCATAGGTCTTTCACAAAGCACATACCTTGATAAGATATTGAAGAAGTTCAATATGGATCAGTCTAAGAAGGGGTTCTTGCCTGTGTTACAAGGTGTGAAATTGAGCTCAGCTCAATGTCCGACCACGGCAGAAGATAGAGAAGAGATGAGTGTCATCCCCTATGCCTCAGCCATAGGTTCTATTATGTATGCCATGCTGTGTACCAGACCTGATGTAAACCTTGCCATAAGTTTGGTAGGTAGGTACCAAAGTAATCCCGGCAAGGAACACTGGACAGCGGTCAAGAATATCCTGAAGTACCTGAAAAGGACTAAGGAAATGTTTCTCGTTTATGGAGGTGACGAAGAGCTCGTCGTAAAGGGTTACGTCGACGCTAGCTTCGACACAAATCTGGATGACTCTAAGTCACAAACCGAATACGTGTATATTTTGAATGGTGGGGCAGTAAGCTGGTGTAGTTGTAAGCAGAGCGTCGTGGCGGGATCTACATGTGAAGCGGAGTACATAGCAGCCTCGGAGGCAGCACATGAAGCAATTTGGGTGAAGGAGTTCATCACCGACCTAGGAGTCATACCCAATGCGTCGGGGCCAATCAAACTCTTCTGTGACAACACTGGAGCTATTGCACTTGCCAAGGAGCCCAGGTTTCACAAGAAGACCAGGCACATCCAGCGTCGCTTCAACTCCATTCGTGAAAATGTTCAAGATGGAGACATAGATATTTGTAAAGTACATACGGACCTGAATGTAGCAGATCCGTTGACTAAACCTCTCCCTAGAGCAAAACATGATCAACACCAGAATTTCATGGGTGTTCGATTCATCACAATGTAACTAGATTATTGACTCTAGTGCAAGTGGGAGACTGTTGGAAATATGCCCTAGAGGCAATAATAAAAGCATTATTATTATATTTCCTTGTTCATGATAATTGTCTTTTATTCATGCTATAATTGTGTTATCCGGAAATCGTAATACATGTGTGAATAAATAGACACCAACATGTCCCTAGTAAGCCTCTAGTTGACTAGCTCGTTGATCTGCAAATAGTAATGGTTTCCTGACTATGGACATTGGATGTCATTGATAACGAGATCACATCATTAGGAGAATGGTGTGATGGACAAGACCCAATCCTAAACATAGCACAAGATCGTATAGTTCGTTTGCTAGAGTTTTCCAATGTCAAGTATCTTTTCCTTAGACCATGAGATCGTGTAACTCCCGGATACCGTAGGAGTACTTTGGGTATACCAAACGTCACAACGTAACTGGGTGACTATAAAGGTATACTACGGGTATCTCCGAAAGTGTCTGTTGGGTTGACACGGATCAAGACTGGGATTTGTCACTCTGTATGACGGAGAGGTATCACTGGGCCCACTCGGTAATGCATCATGATTATGAGCTCAAAGTGACCAAGTGTCTGGTCACGGGATCATGCATTATGGTACGAGTAAAGTGACTTGCCAGTAACGTGATTGAACGAGGTATTGGGATACCGACGATTGAATCTCGGGCAAGTAACATACCGATTGACAAAGGGAATTGTATACGGGGTTGCTTGAATCCTCGACATCGTGGTTCATCCGATAAGATCATCGAGGAGCATGTGGGAGCCAACATGGGTATCCAGATCCCGCTGTTGGTTATTGACCGGAGAGCAATCTCGGTCATGTCTACATGTCTCCCGAACCTGTAGGGTCTACACGCTTAAGGTTCGGTGACGCTAGGGTTGTAGGGATATGTATATGCAGTAACTCGAATGTTGTTCGGAGTCCCGGATGAGATCCCGGACGTCACGAGGAGTTTCGGAATGGTCCGGAGGTAAAGAATTATATATAGGAAGTGCTATTTCGGCCATCGGGACAAGTTTTGGGGTCACCGGTATTGTACCGGGACCACCGGAAGAGTCCCGGGGGTCCACCGGGTGGGGCCACCTATCCCGGAGGGCCCCATGGGCTAAAGTGGGAAGGGATCCAGCCCAAAGTGGGCTGGGGCGCCACTTTCCCCTAGGGCCCATGCGCCTAGGGTAGGGGAAACCCTAAAGGGGGGCGCCCCCTTGCTTGGGGGGCAAGCCCCCCACCCCTTGGCCGCCGCCCCCCTAGGAGATTGCATCTCCTAGGGCCGGCGCCCCCCCCTTAGGCTCCCTATATATAGGAGGGGGAGGGAGGGCAGCCGCACCCATGCCCCTGGCGCCTCCCTCTCCCTCTCCAACACCTCCTCCTCCTCCATAGAGCTTGGCGAAGCCCTGCCGGAGTACTGCAACTCCATCACCACCACGCCGTCGTGCTGCTGCTGGAGCCATCTTCCTCAACCTCTCCTTCCCCCTTGCTGGATCAAGAAGGAGGAGACGTTACGCTGACCGTACGTGTGTTGAACGCGGAGGTGCCGTCCGTTCGGCGCTAGGATCTCCGGTGATTCGGATCACGTCGAGTACGACTCCTTCATCCCTGTTCTTTGAACGCTTCCGTTCGCGATCTACAAGGTACGTAGATGAATCCAATCACTCGTTGCTAGATGAACTCATAGATGGATCTTGGTGAAACCGTAGGAAATTTTTTATTTTCTGCAACGTTCCCCAACATATTGTTGGTCGACCCTATCTGTTGGGGAAAGTCCACACGAGAAAACCCTTTCCGGATCGGCTGCTTGTCGGCTATGGAGTATCTTTCCTGACCAACCTTTTGGTTGTCCTGTCATGGGCCTTTCCCCACCAACAGTCCATTGGGGCTGGCATGGGCCTTTCCCAAACGACCATTGGACTGATATTCTTTCCCAACCAACAATCCATTAGTGTTGCCATGGGCCTATCCCAATCGACTATCAGACATGGTATTCTTTCCAGGTCAACATTCTTTTGGCCCTAGCATTGGCCTTTGTCAGCGGAACTTATGAAATATGCACCGAGTTTACAATGAACTTATACTATGCAAGTTCATATGTGTGTCTAATATAAATGGTTAGGTACTCTGATTGTCGTAATGTAGAATATGAAATATGTTGGTTCCTGGTCATTGTTCATGGATGAGGTCATTCTTGGAACTTTGTGAAGCCCAAACATATTCATTACTATATATGTAGTGCTTGGTTCTAAATAACAACGTGAGAGAAATCATGCCTATGTTATGTCACTGTTACTTCTCCATGTATTCCTCTTAGGACCTATAACTCGAAGTTATGATAGTGGTGGTACTTTAGCCTTGTTTGTTTTGGCCTTCTTTTGATTCGAATAATGTGTGAGTTCACTTCAGAGCGAATGATGATTCACGATGATATAATACCCAGTTTATTTCAGTTTTGATTGCATTTGAATCACGTGTAGATTTGCTTCAGTGATAAAGTTGATTCACCATCAAAGTACACTTTAAGGTGCTTCTACAAATATCACTAAAAATGGTCTGCATCCAGGCTCGGATTCGCTGGCAAAGCTGATTTGAAATAGTTGTTTGTTTCAGGTTTCAGGTTTAGTTTCACTGGCAAAGCTGATTTGAAATAGTCGTTTGTCGTTTCAGGTTCCAGGTTCAGTTTCACTGGCAAAGCTGATTTGAAATAGCTGTTTGTTTCAGATTCACTGGCTAAGCTAAATTTGGTTCGTGAAGCTCAAACAAACAGGGCAAATCAAGTTATTTTGATTGGACTATGTTGCATGTATCGCCTTTGGGTCCCATACATTTGCTTTATTTGTCTTAGACACCAAAGTGTTCTGAAGTGAAGTTGCTCAAAATTGCAACCTTCTTTGTTGTCATCAAATTTATTTATTTTTTGGGGGACCTGATCAATTAATTTTAGCTGCATAGTGATGAATATATCATTATTTATTTAAAATAAGAATTAAAAATTTTGCGGCGAAAGCTTGTCCAGGCAACTATTCATGTGTTACTTGACACAACCTTGGAATACACCATAAACCAGCGCCGGCCATGGATGTCTCTATCGTCTATTGAATCTTTTATGCCCAATGGAAGAGAGTGGCTCCTTCATGCGCTGGATTCATTATGTGGGCTCGATTGGTGTAAGGTGTTGCTCATTTTCTGGAGAAGTTGGTATGTGCGGAATAAAATCATACACCATAAACCAGCGCCAGCCAAGGATGTCTCTGTCAGCTTTCTGAGAAGATACTTGGATGAATTAGCAGGGATCAAACTGAATCAAGGAATGGATCCGGAGAAAGGCAAATGATATATGACATTTGACCAGACTAGTGCAGCGGTCAACCCTCAGAGCGCAGGTCCTGTGTGTAAGTGGAAGCCTCCCGACGAGGGTTGGGTAAAACTGAACACGGATGGCTCTTTTGTTGATTCTGACAAAGCGGGTGTTGGTATGATCCTACGAAACTCTACTGGAGGGGGGGGGGTTCATCTTTTCGACATGCAGAGCGTTATTCTCTTGCAGAGATGCGGTTGAAGCGGAACTAGGGGCAATCATGGAAGGTTTATCTCTGGCGGTACAAAGATCCGAACTGCTCGTTGCTATCGAGACGAACTCAAGCTTGGCAGTGGCTATGTTAACATCTACTGAAGTCGATTGATCAATGTATGCTGCTTTGGTGAATGAAGTAAGACTACTCATGCGTCTTAGGCAAACTTGTGTTACTCATGTTGTGAGAGCTCAGAATAAAGCTAGTGATAGTTTGGTTAGATTTGCTCGTGTTGAGGGGCGAATTATGACTTGGCTGAAATCTGGTCCAGACGAAGTCTTGGGTATTTCCCTTGATGATTGTAAAGACATTATTATCTGAGTAATACAAGTGTTCTCGCAAAAAAAAACCTTGGAATTTGGATTAGTATTTTTATTAAATACTTGAATAAGATGTTATTTTAGTTATAATCCAAGCATATTTATGAAGATGTTGCCCGTGCATTTGCGCGCCCCATTGTGCGTGTTACCATGCATGGATCTCCAGCGCCGGCTGGAGCCGGGAGAGGAGAAGAATGCATGCTTGACCATCATCAAGACGTCAAGTCGTAACACTTGATACGTGTGGAAAAAAATGGTCACGCGCACTAACAATGAATTGTGTGATGACCCATCGCAGCATGCAGCGTACGCGGGGCTTGGCTACATGCAGTTAATGACCGATCGACGTCGGACTTGTCAGACACGGCCTGCCGTGAAGCCATACACTCGGATCGACGCCGGACGTCTCAGACACGCCTGTCGTGCAGCACTGGGACGGATCGACCGTCGGCGTTGACGAGACCAATGACTCCGACCGTCGACCAGCTTCACTAATTCAGGCACCCTCTAATTCAATTATAAATCAAGGGTTCTTCTCATACTCGTAGTATGTAGGAGGCCAACGACAGCATGAGTCCCACGGCCATTAATCTGCTTCTTCTCATGCTTGCCATAGCCGCCCATACCACCTTCCATGGCCGGCCGCAGGTGAGCAGACCTCTACCGGAGTTGAAGCCACACATCACCAGGTGAGCAGACCTCTGTTGTTCAGTTGCAATTTTAGCAAGTGTTTTGTAGCTGGGTTTGGAACCACAATCAGAGTCATCGTCACTAGATGTTTGATAGTGAGTAGTGTGTGTGTTTACCTTGGCACCGCGTGCCATGAAGCAGTAGGAAGGAGCGGAGTAGTCCTTGTCATTTGCATCGGTGTCGGTGATGAAGTCATTGTCTTCAGTGTTGAAGATGGACTTGGCAACGTATGCTGTAGCCAGACTCGCAACGCCAGAATCGGACTCCTCCTCAGACTCCACCTCCGCCTCCTCAGAAGCGGACTCCTCCTCAGAATCCATTTCCTTGCCAACAAACGCACGTGCCTTGCCAGATGAGCTCTTCTTGTGTGATGAAGACTTTGAGGAAGACTTGGAAGAAGACTTTGAGTATTTCTTCTTCTTCTTGTCGTCAGAGTCATACTCCTTGCTCTTCTTCTTCTTCTTGCTCTCATTGTCCCACTGTGGACACTCAGAGATGTAGTGGCCAGGTTTCTTGCACTTGTGACATGTTCTCTTCTTGTAGTCATGAGCAGAAGCTTCATCATTCCTTGAGCTTGATCGTGAAGACTTTCTGAAGCCTTTCTTCTTCGTGAATTTTTGGAACTTCTTCACAAGCATAGCAAGCTCCTTTCCAATGTCTTCAGGATCATCAGAACTGCTGTCAGATTCTTCTTTAGATGAGGAGACAGCTTTTGCCTTCAAGGCATGAGTTCGCCCATAGTTGGGACCGTAGATGTCTCTTTTCTCAGAATGCTGAAACTCGTGTGTGTTGAGCCTCTCAAGTATGTCGGACGGATCGAGTGTGTTGAAATCAGGACGTTCTTGAATCATCAGGGCTAGGGTGTCAAACGAACTATCAAGTGATCTCAGGAGTGTCTCGACGACTTCATGCTTGGTGATCTCAGTAGCGTCGAGGGCTTGAAGCTCATTTGTGATGTCAGTGAGTTGATCAAACGTGAGCTAGACATTCTCATTATCATTTCTCTTGAAGCGGTTGAAGAGGTTGCGAAGGACACTGATTCTCTGATCTCTCTGGGTTGAGACGCCTTCGTTGACCTTGGAGAGCCAGTCCCAGACTAGCTTAGATGTTTCCAAAGCACTCACGCGGCCATACTGTCCTTTGGTCAGATGACCACAGATGATATTCTTGGCAGTAGAGTCCAGTTGAACGAACTTCTTGACATCAGCAGCAGTGACACCTTCTCCAGCCTTGGGAATGCCGTTCTTGACGACATACCATAGGTCGACATCAATGGCTTCAAAATGCATGCATATCTTATTCTTCCAGTAGGGATATTCAGTTCCATCGAAGACGGGGCACGCAGCGGAGACTTTAATTATCCCTGCAGTCGACATAGCTAAAACTCCAGGTGGTTAAACCGAATCATACAAAACAAGGGAGTACCTTGCTCTGATACCAATTGAAAGTGCTAGTGATCGAATAGAGGGGGGTGAATAGGCGATTTTTATGAAAGTCTTCAAAACATGAAAGTTTCGAATTGTGCGATAAAAAATTTTGACCACCTGTCATACGTGTGGAAAAAAAAATGACCACGCGCACAACGAATTGTGCGATAAACTGATGACTTACCGCACTCCCTCTCTCCTCTCTCTCTCATCTCTTTTTCCTCCCAGGCCCACCCACGTGCATGCCTCCAGATCGCCCACTGTTATCTATTTTTCCTCTCATCTTTCTTGTCTTTTAACTGTTGGGTGGGGGCACGGCTCGGGATTTTTTTTCTCCCATGCCAAAATTTTCACCGGCACGACCCCAAGCGGCTGAAAAAATGACACATGGGGGAGCAAACGAGTGGAGATGCTCTAGCGCTTCATACGTGTGGAAAAAAATGGTCACATGCACAACGAATTGTGTGACGAACTGATGACTTATCGCAGCATGCAGCGTACGCCGGCTTGGCATGCCGCGTGTAATTCACCAGTGAATGCCTGACGTGCAGCAGACGAGCTGACCAACGACTCCGACCGTCGACTTGTGTCTGCCTAATTTACTCCGACCGACCATACTACTAGTAGTAATAGTAGTAGTATAAATCAAGGGTTCGTCGGCAAGCTGTGCACCCCATATGTATGATACGAACGAGACCAACCACAGCATGAGTCCCACAGCCATTAATCTGCTTCTTCTCATACTTGCCATAGCCGCCCACACCACCTTCCATGGCCGGCCGCCGGTGAGCAGACCTCTACTGGACTTGAAGACCCGGTGGAAGCTAGCTGATGATTTCCACGACGCACCGCCGGCGACCCCGCGAGCTCATGTCGTCCCTGCGTTTCTCGGCTCCTTCGACAACAACCTGAGATACTATCATAGTAACCTCTCCACGATACTGTTTTCCGGTAGGGTGCTTCCTCTGCTTGGCAACCTCTCCAAGCTGCGCTACCTTCGCCTCTCGTCGTCTAAGAGAAACGATGACTACCTCCCATGTACTACTAGTGCGCATTTGGACTCCACAGAAAATGTCTCATGGTCAACACGTTTGAGTTTGTTGCGGCTCCTCCACATGATACGACTCAACTAGCTAGACTTGGACTTGGACCATCTTTCACCACAAACAGGCCACCCGTGCTCAAGCACACATGCAGCAAGTAGAAAATGTATCTTAGGGATTAAAGAGCCGGGATGGATTCAAAGGTGTATCTATGTATGTACAGATAGAGTTCTTTTTTTCTCAAGTTGACATAGATTTTGTTTTGACGCACAAGAGATAAAACACAGGAAAAGAAGAGGTTCGACGCGGTGCAAATGTAAGGTGTTAGTTTTCGGGCAAGCAGAATTATTGTATGTTTGACCAAGATTATAAATAAAATATCAACATCTTCAATACCTAAGGGATAAAATATGAAAAGACTTTTCATGATGGATCAAATGATATAAATTTGCTATGGGTCTGTCTATATTTCATCTAGATGTGAGATAATATCTCACATCTAAGATGACATCACAACTATTTGTAGATCACCTATAGACGTTTTTTTTTTCCTGTTTTTTGTCCTTTTTTGTTCAGCCCAACACGTTGCTGTCTCTTTTTTTTGGAGAAACAGCACGTTGTTGTCTTGTCCAGCAACGTCCGCTCGTGGACACGTTCCGTATCAAGATAAAGCCTTGTCGCAGGGCCTTGTAGTTGTTGCTGGGCTTGACTAGTTTTATTTGTGTTTTGTTTTTTGACGCGTTATTATTTGTGTTTTGTTGCTCTTGTTTGATTCGGTCTGTCTTTGCTTGTTTCTGTCTGGACTCTTGATCTCTGTAGTGCAACAAAAAAAACAAAGAAAATGATTAATGAAAAGAAAAGCAATGAGAAAAAAAGCGGGTGCAAAAAGCAAAAAAACAACAACAAATGTTTATAGTTTTGTGACTGAAAAACCAGAAAATTAGTAGGTACCTTCTTTGTTCGCTTCTGAATGGCCCTTCTTCCTTCTTTTCTCTCATTACTCCTAGTGAACTACAGCAAGTTGAAAAAGAAAGAGAAAAAGGTGGGTTATAAGAAAAAAAATTGCTCTTAATTTTTACTGTGGGAATAAAAACACATCGAAAATTATTACCAGTGTTTTCAATCCCTCAAACAACAAGTTATCAGTTAGATTGACATTCACATGTTCTCCTTCATACTCAACGTCTTGAAGAAAAATGTCCCATTTAACAAAATGAACAAAATGTAGCGCTAGAGTGAAAGCGGTTGTCCCATTTAACAGAATAAAAATATAGTTGTAAACAATCATTGTCGGGAATGATGCATGACATAGAAAAGAATAAATTGTATTGTAGAAGTTGACCAAACAAAAAAACAAGTTAAAATCTGAGCACATGGTATGAAGGTGATAAACAAAAGCTGGACTATCATCAAATTCAAAACTCTCAAACAAAGACTTCGTCGGCTCTCTACTATTGTACTAGTCATATAAACCTATAAGTTTTGAACTTGTTTACTCTACACGCTTGTATAGCTCAAATGCATGATTGCCACTGTTACGACTCCGTAAAAAGTGAAGAATGACCAGAGTTACCTACTCCCGATTAGTTCAAATGTAGTGGTTCTGCAAAAAAATTGGTACAAACATTAAGATTGCTTACTGCCTAAATTAACCCGATCATTTCACGAGTCATGTATCAAATGAAAATCTAAACCAAAATAACCTAATTGTGACATAGGTAACAAAAATGCAGATCAACAGAACCGGGTACATAGCATCAGTAGTAATGGTTCATGCCGTCTAAATCCACAAATAAAGATGGCATCATTAAACAAACAAATATTCACAACTTCAGAATCGGTGGCAAAAAAACTTCTACGTATAGGTAGCTGGAAACAAAATTTAAACCTATTACAACTCCCAACAATCACGAATTGTAAAACATGTGGCCAACAAGCATAAAAGACAAGCAGACGAGTTAGTAGTTACCATTCTTTAAACACACTAAACTTATGTTCCCATGAGTGTAGCATTATAAACACACAAAACTAGTAGCAAGCTTTGCCCCAAACGGAAGCATCAAACAATGCATACCTCCATGGTCATCGCCCTGGGACTTTTTGCGATGTCTCTGCCCTCCAACTGGCCTTATATGTTCCTAAAAAATGTTAAGATGTTTCGAAAAAACCGGTTATACAAAAAGACGTGACTCAAAAAATGGTGTGTGTCCCATTTTGTATACCACAATGACATTTCGAAAAAGAGGTTAAGAAACAAAATCAACGTGTCAGGGATTCAAAAACATGTAAATTGTTGGCCTTTCTTTGAAAAAACCATAACAGTTTAAAAGTTGGGTCCCCCAGACTCGGCTGCATTTCTTTCGATAAAATATCAAATTTGGGTTGAAGATGGGCTTGCAACGTGGGACATTTTGAAAAATGGGTTGGGCCCACAAAAACAAATAACAAAACAAAAAGTGTTGAGCTACAATTGGGATAAAAAACAAAGTGGGACAAAGCCGGGGGTTGAAGTTGCGACCGGACGGCAAAAAAGTAGCTGCAGGCCTAGTTGCGAGTTGAATGTGGATTTGCAACTAGGACAACTGCCATTACAGGCTTGATTGCTACTCGGGGTTGGACTAGCAATTGGGACTCCCTACAAAGGCCCTGTTGTGAGTCAAGGATGGACATGCAACTGGGGCACCTACACTACTAGAAGCCCAGTTCTTATTTAAGGGTGCACTTGCAATTTGGGAAACTACAACTACAAAGGCTAGTTGCAAGTCGATGGTGGACTTGCAACTTGGGCGCCTATATACAACTACAAAGGCCGTGTTGTGAGTCGAGGGTTTACTAGCAATTGGTGCAATTTCAACTTGAAGCCCCACTTGTGAGTCTAGGGTCACCATGTAACTTGGGCAACTACACTACTACAAGACCCAGTTGCGAGTCAAGGGTGGACTTGCAATTGGGGCAACAACTTCAAAAAAGGCCCTAGTTGCGACTGAAGGGTTGACTTGCAACTAGAACAATTACAACTACAAAAGCCCAAGTTGTGAGTCAAGGCTAGACTTGCAACTGGAGCAACTACAAATAGAATGTTCTAGTTGCGATTCAACACTGGACTTGTAACTAGGGCAACTACAACTACAAAAGCCCGAGTTGCGAGTCAAGGGTGGACTTGCAACTGGAGTAGCTACAACTATAAAAAAATCCCTAATTGCGAGTCAAGGGTGGATATGCAACTGTGACAACTACACTACTACAATCCCCAGTTGCGAGTTGAGCATGCACTTGCAAGTGGGTCACCTACAACTATGAAAAAAGGCCCCAATTGTGAGCCATGGTTGGCTTGGAGCTGGGGCAAATATACCTAAAAACGCTTCCAAGTTGGGAGTCAAAGGTAGACTTGCAACTAGGACGGGTATTGAGTTGCGAGTCGATGGTGGACTTGCAACTAGGGCGGGTACAGATTTGCGAGTTGATGGAGGTATTGCAACTAGTGCGGGTACCGAGTTGCGAGTCGATGGTGGACTTGCAACTGAGGTGATTACAAAAACTACGGTTCCGAGTTGCGAGTCGAGGGGCGATTTGCAAGTGGGGCGACTACAAAACTACGACCCCACTTGCAACTGGGGGGAGTTGCAACTGGGAAAACTACAAAAGTACACGGAAAAACTTGCTAGTTGCGAGTCGATGGGCCATTTGCAAGTGGCATGAGACAAAAAGAACAAAAAGAACTATGGCACGAGTTGCGAGTCGATGGTGGACTTGCAACTAGGCCGAATGAAAACCTACGGGCCCCAAGTTGCGACTCGATGGTAGACTTGCAACTGGGGCGACTGCAAAAGTACACGGACCCTCTAGTTGCGAGTCGAGGGTCGATTTGCATGTGGCATGAGACTAGGAACAAAAAACAGCCCTCGAGTTGTGAGTCGATGGTGGACTTGCAACTAGGGCAGGTACCGATTTGCGAGCCGATGGTGGACTTGCAACTGGGGTGATTACAAAACTATGGCCCCGAGTTGCGAGTCGATGGTAAACTTGCAACTGGGCCGACTACAAAAGTACACGAAAAAACTCGCTAGTTGTGAGTCGAGGGGCGATTTGCATGTGGCATAAGACAAAAAGAACAAAAACAGCCCTCGAGCTGTGAGTCGATGGTGGACTTGCAACTGGACGAATACAAAAACTAGACAAAGAACCACAATTGCAAGTCTAGGGGGTTGCTTGCAATTGCCACAAAAACACAAAGACCTACACCCCCCTCGAGTTGCGAGTCGAAGGTGGACTTGCAACTGGGGAATTAGAAACTATGGGGCGAGTTGCGAGTCGATGATGGACTTGCAATTATGGTGAATACAAAACTAGACAAAAGAACCACAACTACAAGTCAAGGGGGTGCTTGCAACTAGCAAGAAACACAAAAAGAACTACAACCTGAGTTGCGCGTCGATGGTGGACTTGCAACTGGGCCGAATGCAATCTACGGGTCCCGAGTTGCGAGTTGATGGTAGACTTGCAACTGGGGCGACTGCAAAAGTACACGGAAACCCCCCTTCCTAGTTGTGTGTCAATGGTCGATTTGCAAGTTGCATGAGACAAAGAAGAAAAAACAGCCCTCGAGTTGCGAGTCGATGGTGGACTTGTGATTAGGGCGGTTACCGAGTTGCGATTCGATGGTGGTCTTGCAACTAGGGCGATTACAAAATCTATGCCCCCGAGTTGCGACTGGATAGTAGATTTTCTAGTGGGCGACTACAAAAGTACAAATAACCCAGTTATGAGTCAATGCTGGACTTGCAACTTGGACAATTACAATGACAAAGCCTGAGTTGCGAGTCGAGGATGGACATGCAACTGGGGAAACTATACTACTACTTGTCCAATTTTGAGTTAAGGCTGTACAGGCAACTGGAAGAACTATAAAACTAAGAGCCCTGTTGCAACTCAAGCCTTGACTTGCAACTAGGATGAAAAAAACTACGAGCCCAGTTGGAGTTAACAGTGGACCTGCAACTGGGATGAAAAATAAACACATATCAGGTTGCGAGTCAACGGTGGGCTTGCAAGTGGGATGAAACAAACTACCGGCATAGTTGCGAGTTGAGGGTTGACTTGCAACTAAGACAACTACACAAACTTGAATACGAGTTACAAGTCGAGGGTGCAACAGGGAAAACTACACAAAACTACGATACGAGTTGCAAGTCGAGAGGTTGGACTTGTAACTGAAACAACAACAAAACTATGGGCCCGGTTGCAAGTCAATGGTGGACCTGCAATTGTAACCGCTACGAAACTACAAGCCAGTTGCGAGTCAAGGGTGGATCTGGAACTGAGATGAAACAACCTACGGGCCTAGCTGCTAGTCAAGGGCAAACTCACACTACGATACCATTTGCGAGTCGATGTTGGACAACTGAGACAATAATAAACTACAATCCCAGGTGCGAGTCGAGTGTGGACTTGCAACTGGAATGAAAACAAAACACATATCAGTTGCGAATTGAGCATGGACTTGCAACTGGGGCAACTACGAGCCCATTTGCGAGTCGAGGGTGGGCTTGCAACTGGGGCACCTACCACCCCAGCTGCGAGTCAAGGGTCAACTTGCAACCGAGAGGAAAAAATTTATGGACCCAGATGGAAGTCAAGGGTGGACATGTAGTCGTGATGAACAAAACACAGGGTCTAGTTGCGAGTCGAGGGTTGGCTTGCAACTGGGACAACTACGAGCACGGTTTGCGAGTTGATAGTGAACTTTCAACTGGGACAACTACAAAACTACGAGCCTAGTTGTGAGTCAAGGTGTCGACTTGCAACTGTGACGACACAAACTATGGGCCCAGTTGCGACTCAAGGGTGAACATTCAACTAGGATGAAAACAAAGCACGGGTCGAGTTGCATGTCAAGGGTGGACTTGCAAACTGAGATGACACAAACTATGTGCCTAATTGCGAGTCAACGACGGACTTGCAACCAGGACAACTACATAATTACGATATGAGTGGCGATTCGAGGGTGAACTTACAAATGGGACAACTACGCAAAATTGCGACACACGTCACGGGTTGAGGGTGGACTTGTAGCTGAGATAACAACAAAACTATGGGCCTAGTTGTGAGTCGAGAGTGGACTGACGGCTGGTGATAATATGCAACTACGAGCCTAGTTGCGAGTCTAGGATGAACTTGCAACTTGGCTGAAACAAACTACGGGCCTAGTTAGTCGAGAGTGTACATGCAAATAGGACAATAACAAACTACAAGGCCAGTTGCGAGTCGAACATGGACTAGCAACTGGAACGAAAAACATAACACATCCCCAGTTATGAGTCGAGGGTGAACTTACAACAGAACAACTACGAGTTCATTTGTGAGTCAAGGGTGGACTCTACAAATTCTCCTCCAGGACACAAAAACACATAGCGAAAATGAACAAAGAAAAAGAAATGGATTGTGCTCCCCAAATGACGGCGTATATGGTCCCACGTGAAAAGAAACATGATAAAAAGCTGACACGAAACAAAAAAAACTGGACAAGAGGAGGCGCGGCAAAAGAGAATGAGCTGACATATGCGCACAATCAAGTTTGTGCGAACATTAAAGTTGGAAGGCTATAGACCTAGAATGAGACATCACTAAATCTCATCTAGGTAAGATTACAAAATCAAAAGAAAATAGATCAAGTTAAACTCTCCTTTAACTACACAACCAAACCAAAATTAAAAACATGGAATAAAAAGACACGCGGCAAGGGAAGAGCAGATAGCTACTATTTATACCGAAATAAGAGGATATCTTGATTCGTTAGAAGTCAAACAGGTAAATAAATTTTTGGATGAGTTATGTAAACATATAAAAGATACTAAAACTCAAAACTCAATTTTAGAAAATTATATCTTCTAGCAAGACATTCACCGAGCAAGCAGAAATCCTTTTGAAGGAAGTTATTCAGAAACAGCTAAAGCAGTTTCCCCCTCCACAAAAAATCCAATACACAAACAAAAAATGGCCCACTAAAAAAGTCATATCAGGCCTCACAGCTTCACGAGGGACGAATAGGAAACATGACACAACGACAACCAGCACGACTTAGAAGCAATTACAGCTAATGATAAATAAGTTAGATGAGACATTGTTAATTCTTATCTACATGAGAATTAGCGAAACCAATCTGAAACGAGCCCAGGTAACGCCATGAGAACGGCCTAACAAAAGATACACACATGAGTAGGCCGACAAGTAGTCACCACACACAGCGTAACACGAAACCCATGCGATGGAACAACCCTCGATCAAGATTTGCATGACATAGCAAACAGATGTCTAAGTGAAAATTTTCAGAAATAAAAAAACTTGAAAATATAATTAAAATACAAAAGATCATGAATATAAAATAGTTCATAATTTAAAACAAATAATAAACATAAAAAACAAAACAACTAAAATAATAAAAAAGGAACACAACGGCCCATATAGAAGAAACAGAAAAAGACTATAGTCTATAAAAAGACATGAAAAAAAGACCACAACACATCAGATTCAAGCGCAGCAGCCTAGAGTACCTTGTCTCAGAAGAAACGAAAAAACTGCCTGTCGTAGAGTACATGAGGCCCGCGCCAGCCAAAATAGCGAGACAAAATGCGGTCCTGTCAGCTCAGGTCCTCAAAAAAAACTCAGCCCCTCAGACAACGCACTCCAAAACAAGCATAAAAATATGAGTGGCCGTGCACAGGGGCATGTCCAACCGCTCCTCTTTTCACCTCCGATCACCAAAAGAAAAATCACAGCCCATAAAACATAGTATAAAAGGACAACTAATAGCCCAGCTAAAGCCCATCACTGGGCAACTTAACCTGAACACAGCCCAACATGTTTCAGCGAGGTAGCGACAACAAGGAGCGACACGACAAAAGAGCGCACAAATCTTGACGTTTTACATCGTGTGGTTGAGCAGTTAGATGTGAGATAACTATTTCACATCTAGATGTGAAATAGCAAATCTGATTTGCTATTGTAGATATTGATATCTTTTTCTAGAAACTTGGTTGAACATGCACACGTTTGACTTAAAAAAGAACTAAAACACATTATATTTTGGAACAGAGAATACGAAAGTCAGCACACAACTTTAGGTTAATAAAGCCCTTATAACTAACATAACTACACAACACCATGGAGTGTGCGGAGGATGTCGTTTGTGCTGCTTATCGCTCGTTTAGCCTTCCCGTTCTGCACGGATGTGTAAGGGCACGACAAATGGAGAGAGACGCCATTGGCAGAGAGGAAGGAGGAGAGGTGATGGTTGATGAACTCGCCGCCATTGTTGCAGCGAATACACTTGATAAGCAATTGAAACTGCATGAGAACATCTGTGTAAAAAATCGCTGAAGGATGGAGGAAACATCAGATTTAGTGCGGATGGAAAAAGACCAGGTGCAATGTGTGTAATCCTCAAGTATAATCAAATAATATTTGAATCCAGAACAACTGGGTACAATGTTTTTTTTTGAGATTCAGCAACTGCATTAACTGAAGCTGGGATAAAACCGTTCATTTTCCACCGCGTTCTTATTGGGCTAGACAACATAAGTGAAAATTGCAGACGAGAGCTAACTAATCAGTGGCACGAGAAGGAAATAGCCTTTCATCCAAACAATGTCAGGGCTACGTATCACCCGTGCTTGATTCCTAATACAGCTTGGCGCCATTCGGCCGGCCAAAGGAAGTAGTTGCGAATGACTTCTTTTTCTGTGGTTCTTATCGGTTTACTTGATGATTTCTGTGGTTTTCAGTGATTTTTCGTTTTCAATTTTCTTATGTTTTCACCGATTTTCATCCTTTTTCTATTTCTGTTTATCTTTATTTTTTATTGTTCTTCAACACATGTATAATTTTCATACACATTGAACATTTTCCGTCTGCGGTAGAAACATTATTCTAGACTTTTATCAAATACATGATCAGTATTTTTTCAAATTTATGTTTTTGATGACTACTGTCACACCCTGATTTTCATGCCACAACACTTAAACTAATAAATCATGATAAAGTGTGGTTTGACAAAAACTTTTGGATTATTTGGCTTTTATTTTTTGAGTTGGTTTCCTCTTTGTGTTTTTCAAGTGCTCTCTAAAGTCAACTACTCCACCTTACATACTTCATCTCCTTGCCCCAAGCTTCTGCCCAATGATCATGCCATGTGTATAGAGAAATATAGTATTTTCTTACAAAAATAATTTGGCCAAAAAGTATTTTCTAAAATTAGTTTTCAAAAACCCCCTGAATTGAGGTTTGCACTGCAAGTACTTGAGTTGGGGTGTGAAAAATCTTTCAAAAGGTATATTTGAATCCTATTAGATATAGGACTCCCATAAACCACAAAAATATAATTTTAAAAGTTATTTTCCTATTTTATTTAAAAGCTTTTTCTTAAGGCCAGAAATGGTCTTTAATAGGGAAAAAATATTTTATCGTTTCAAAAATATTTGACAAAAATCAGGGAAACTCAGTGGACATATATTTTCCATATATAAGAGTTTCAACACATGGTCATGTTCAAAATATTCGACAAAACCTCCCAAAACCATTTATGCCCATTTCAAGGATTTGAAATATTTCAACAGGAAATATTTTCATAAAAATCCAGGGAAAATCCAGCAAGTCACAAATGCATATTGTGATCCCCTTGCAAAGCCTCATATAAATCAAGGTCATTTTGGCTCACCAAAATGCCCCAAAACACTCTCTGACCAGAATCAAATTTGAACACCTTTGTACTACCAACTTTCTCTCCTTGACCCCAACTTTTGTGATCATGTTCACATGACTAAATGAGGCCACTAAACCAAGTCGTGCATCAAGGGGAAGTGATTTTCTCAACTAGATCTACACAAGTTCATTTCTGCTAATTTCTAGGGTTTACAAAAGTTGCGTTGGCAACTTTTCCCAAATGAGCTCAAAATTGGTGGAAGGCCCTAATTATATGTTCCATTTCACCGTGTGGGGTCTTATGCCAAATGGAGTTCATTTACCTGCCCAAACCAACAACAAACACCTTCTGCCACTTTACCAAAACAACTACTTTGACCACTTCCACTAATCTCCATGGGCTCGAAGTTTTACCACAACCCCTCCTAGTTCCCTTGCACCTCCAGTAACAATGTCAAATCCATAGATCAATTATTGGAGGGGTAAAACCCCACTTTCTCTCTCTGGACAGCCCATTTCCCTCGCTCTTTTCTCAACCCCACTCCTCTCCTACTGGCTCTCCAGGGCACCCAATGCCCCTACCCTCCTCGTTACTGCCCCCTAGGGCAGCCATACATCAGTGGTCGTGCTCACAAGGCATATAAAATGCCATGGCATGCCATTTGCACACTCCGGAGCGCGCTACAGTGCGGCCAGGCACTGTAGCCACCCCCTGCCAACCACCTCCGGCCACCTCGGGCCTCCCCAGCACGCCCGACGATGCGCCTCGGCGTCCGAGGCACGGCAGCTGGTCGGGCCCCCTCCTTCCTCTCTCTCTCCTGCCCCTGCTCGCACGCGCACCGGCCGCCCGAGAGCTCCAGTGAGCGGCCTCACACGCGCGGCGCCTCTGCCCTCCCCCTGCTCTCTCTCTGTCTCTCTCTTTCTCTCTCTCTCTTCACTCCCCTCGCCCTAGACCAACCCCACGAGCACCCCCGACACCTCACTGCGAGCCCCCGTGTCGCGTAGGGACGGTAACGAGCTCGCCGGCACACTGGTCCACGGTGGACCGTCGCCCGCCTATATAAGGCCTCCCCGAACCCTCCTCTCCTCACCACTCACCCCTGCAGCTCCAAATCAACCCCCTACACACCCAGTTCATCTCCAGGAGCGCCCGAGCTCGAGATCGAGCTCGAGCTCCGCCGCCTCGGGCCCCCTTCTTTCCCGATCTGGAGCCGCCTCACCTCGCTGACACCTTTCCCTCTCCTTACCGCGTTGTTTTCAGCCGTAGACGGCCGGTGCGACCACCTCCCGACCCGTCGCCGCCCTGCCTCCTCGTCGTCCGCGAACTCGGCAACTTCGACGATGTCGACCACCCCCACCCGAACAGCGACTCAAAGCTGAGTCCAGCCGTGCCATCAGTTCACCCCGCCGTGCCCGAAAACGTCGCCGGTGAGCTCGCTGGCCCTCTATCGTGGGGTTAGGGATGACAGGCGGGCCCCGCCTGTCAGCCTCTCCTCTTCATCGCCCCTCTCTCGCTCGCTGACGCCTGGGCTCCACCGGTCAGGTCTAAACCTGGCGCGCGCGCGTGCACCAGTGCGCTGGGCCGCCTCTCTGGCTGGGCCTGCTGCGCTGCGGCTGTTCTGGCCCAGCAGGCACAGTGCCCCTTCTCCTTTTTCTTTTCTGTCAAACTTGTAAAAATTCCATAGTATTAAATATTAATCCAAAGTAATAATTCCAGTTCCTAAAATCTTGTAAAAATCCCACCTATTTAATGGTATCACTTTTACTCATGCCCAAACAACTTTTATGTACTGTTCATATTCAAATTCAAATTTGAATATGTTTAAACCCCTCTAAAAATCCATTTCTCCTATCCTGCCACTCCAAGAGCAAAACTAGGAATTTTGCCTTCTTAGTTTTCACCCTAGTATTTAACAAAAATGAGTTGATATTTTTCTGAGCACTTTGGTTTTTCTGTTTTATTATTGCCTTATTTTTCTCGTTATTATTTTGCGTCGATAGATTGCGTTGCCGATGAAGGTGTTGGACCAGAAAACTTTGAAGACACAAGAAGACTTTGCTGAGCCAGGCAAGCAGCCCTTTGACCATGTCTATGAAACCCTTTTTATGCATTTCATATAGCACCTTATTATTGTTGCATCGGAATCATGATGAGATGGTAGCCACTTTGGTGGGTTGCCCTCGTTTCCTCCTTGTTGATACTTGCATTGTGCATGACCCTACCTTCCTATGAGGGTTATGCAGGTGGGAGTAGATAGGATGCTAAAGTAGATGCTACGCAAATGGGACGGGTATATGCATGGTGATGGAGACAAAGTATTTTCAAAAGACTTTTTTTTGAAAACCCCGTCAGGTGCCACTTATGCCTGAGGGTGATAATGAGATGGGTAACCACTTGATGACGAAGTGGTGTACCGAGGCAAGTGTGTGTGTTGTTTTCGAAAACGGATTAGATTTAAGATTTGTCGACTGTCCCAACCTTACATGTGCAAACACTCTACCCTTATACGGGAAAGGGCATTATTGATTACCTAGGCCGATACTAGCTTGGAGCCTGCATTACTAGTGACGGGAGAGTCGTTGTTGCGCTCTCTCGGGATGGGTCGTGCAAGGTAGGGCGGCCATGATTGTTTTCACAGGGCACCGGACACACCATTGGTACCCCGTGCTTGTGGTATGTGATGAATATGGGAGCAAGGCTCCACAATTTTAAGATGTGAAATGTTGGGCACGGGGGTTACTACCAATCGAGTGGACTCTATGTTAGTGTCGTCTAGGGAAAGATAGTGATCGGGTGCTTACCCCGGGTACTTGAGGTACCGCGGGTCGTGGATGACACGGAAGTTCCCCGGATCTTGTGGGTAAAGTGTGCGACCTCTGTAGAGTGTAAAACTATTCGAATAGCCGTGTCCACGGTCAAGGACAGTTGGGCGGTGCTGCTTAAACTACGTCCAGAGTTTGGCAAACCGTATGTATGTGTTGATAAAACTATTTGGGTTAAGTTAGATGGCTTGACACGATGATCAAGTTGGATTGGTGTCCAACTCTGCTTATGTTGATATCTTTAACTTGTCCATATGGATATCTGTACCCCCGTGATGCATACTTTACATGTTGATAGATCATGTCATTGCACTCAAAACTAGCTTTCTACAAACTACCTACTTAGTGCTATATCATTGCATTATTGTGCCTTGTTCCAATCATGGGTTGCTTGCGAGTACATTCAAAGTACTCATTGGCTTGCCACTGGTTATTTAATTGGCCAGGCATGGAAGAACGGGAGTTCGATGAAGAGTTCTTTCGAGACGAACATGCGAACTAGGACGTTTCCCAGTCAGAATGCCTATAGGGTTAAGGCAGCTGGCATAGGTTCTACTTATCGACGAAGATTTCCGCTGCTTAAGTTTATTTGGTATTCAGCCCTTGTGGCTTTATCTAAGTAAGACTTGACCATAATGGCCATAATTCGTGTAAGACGGTATGTATGGATGTAAGACTCTTGTTATTCGGCTTCTCTGTGTTCAGTGAGCATTGATCTCTGGGATCACTGTACACGTGCATTCGGTGATCACGACTTATGAGTCGGGGTCCCCACAGAGCTGGTATCAGAGCCATCCTGACTGTAGGAAGCCTTAGATAGCATGGTCGTTAGTTAGGGTTAAGACTATTTCCAAAACTATTACCAGTTTTCAAAACTATCTAGACTTATCTTCCCTTCTCAGTTTTTCGAAAACTAAGGTATACTTTCCTTATTGATCTCTTCCCCTTCAAAACTTTTGGTCGCTAGAACCCTTATGCCCCTGACCAGTGGATTCCTTGTAATCCTTGTGGATAATCTAGAAGGAAGATGCCTTGTCAGACATTCACCCACATCTTCTGAACACAAAAGATACATCCTCAAGGAATGAGGACATGAATACCCAGAAGATGGTGACACCCTTGACACTGCCCTAAGATGATGCCACCTTAGCCTGTGATGATCAGGGCATAGGAAATGCAAGATCATGATATGCATCGCTAGTAGGGGAACCTTGTTCTTATCATTGTTGTGTCGGCAACCACCGGTGGATGGGAACCTCGCCATTTGGTCCGCCTCACTATAGTGAGCAGGAAGACGGTTCTCTTCATCCCCCGCTCTCGGTGACGATATTGTCAACAATGTGTCCGACCGATTGGACCTCTACTATGCCTTGTTAATGTCATTGCATAAAGGATTGCCACCTAGAACCGCCGATGCCTTAGAATGCAAAAAGGATCACCATGAGTAAGAAGACAAGAGGAGACCAAGTCAACACCAGCTACGAGGAGACACCTTCACCCCATCACTTCAACATGTGTGAAGTTGTTGAAGATTCTATAGGCTCAACCCAGATCGTTTCATCAAAATAAAAGACGTAGCAACATCTGACGAAAACTCAGAAGACTGCACAAGGCACAAGCACGACTACCAAGTCCGAGAACCCCTAGGGTAGGATGAGTCGTGTACCCCCATATGCGTAGTCGAGTCCGTGTGATGGTTCGAATGGAACCACGTTCTGTGTTGCTTGTTTTTATTTGTTTTTATTTTAATATAAGTCGCACATTTGCCCTAGGCAGCTTGTACGCGACTATATCACCTATCATGTCTTAATGGAATTGTGTGTGGCCTTTACGACACTTGTTTGTTTACACTTGCACCATAAAACCCCCTTTAGGCACTCCCCCTCTATGCTACTTCTCCCTCTCATCTCTGAAGGCCAGCAAGACAAAATGCACTAAGGATTCCACCTCAGCAAGCAACTGACACTAAAGACTTTTGCTACAGCCTCCTCGACCAGGTGCAATCCCGTAGTATTACCCCTCATGACTGGAAACCCCATCCCTAGACCCTTCGAGACTTCACGAGATACCCCAGATCGAGTTCTTAACCATGTGCTTAACCCACAGAATTGCAAGAGGACCAGTTAAGCCTCTGTAAACCTTGCACAGCACTGGGTTCATTATGGAACTAGCGGACATAGTGAACAAGTACGTTATCATCCTAATATAGCACCAGAACTGACGATGCCATAGGGAAGACCAGTTTGAGGATATAGGAATAGAGGACAAATGACTTGATGAGTTTATATCAATGACTTTGAGGAATTATATGAGACTATTTGGTGGATTATGAGGCTTTCATGTTGGCAGATGAACTTGGTGGGATCATGATTATGGAGTAGCATAACTTTCCTTACCCTTGAGTAAACTGGATTTAGTAGGAAAATTATGATCGCAAGCTGGAATTCTTGGACGTATATGTGTTTAACTTAGCCATGGGATATTGATAGGAGACAGTTAATATCACGTAAATGACTTGGGGGAAACATGTAGGAATTCTGGTTAGACGTGAGAGTTGGATTAGGTGATCCTAGATGAGTATAGGTGGTGAGTAAGTCTACATGGTTCGGAGTAAATTGGATTTAGAATGATGATCTCGATCATGATACCATGTTTATTGGGGGGCAATAAACTAGGAGATTGGATTAATTGTCGGAGTTGACCTTGGAGTTTACTTGACCATGGAAGTTGGTGGACTTACTATAGTAGAGACAGCCATTTCAAGTATTTGGGGATTATATGGACTTTAGGAGATCATGTGGAACACCACAGACACTAGGATTTGTAGAATTAAAGGATTATGTAGTGATTAATGGAAGTTAACGGGTTGTTGGAGTTGATTCATAGGAAGGAAACAAGATTTTGGAGTGGCATACGACGTGTTTCCTTAGGATAGAGATACACTAACATGGACCTTGGAAGAATAGGATGAGAACTTGGATTGTTGTGTTTTATTCCCGCTTGGAAGCTTGTATGCTCTGCCCATGGATTTTTAGGGGTAGCCATACATATGAGTTTGGGGATCGTAGACATATATGATTTTGTTAGACCTTCTCTCGGGAGTCACGAGAATATGGATCACATGAGTGATGATTGGATTTGACCTATACGAAATAATTCTTTCGATGGTATAAGGTTATTTGTTTGAGGGACTAGATAGACAATTGGCATCTCGGGAATTGTGCTCAAGGATAAGATAAACGTTCACTCGCACCCTAGAATCCTTCAAACCCTTAAGCCCAACCAAGCTACAACATGGTCGTATCATGACCATGGGTCTTGACTCTAGATCGAGAACACCTTGGGCCATACTCAACCGTTACCACCACCAATGCCCCATCCTACCTTATGTACCCCATGAACAGAAACTTCATGGAGTACTTGGTCATGTTGGTTGTCACTTTTACTTGGTGACCTACTCGTCTAACTGAAGATGGAAGAAGAATCATTCAGCTGGTTAGGAAACATGTGAAGACCGCCATGCCAAGGAGGAAGAACTATCGTCAAGGAGTGAACTTTCTCGTCGAAGACCAGGTGTATCTGCAAGCCACTTCTCTCAAAGGAACCAAGCATTTCCATGTCAAAGGGAAGCTCGCACCAAGATTTATCGGCCCTCTCCAAGATCACTGCAAGACGAAGAATAGAAAGCTACCAGCTAGAGTTACCACCCGAGTCACCCACTGTGCACAACATTTTTCCACACAACACCACTCTGAAAATGTTTCCAACTTCGTAACTAGTCTGGTCTCTACAAGGACATCGATCACCGAGCCATCGACCTCCAGCCCAATATGACCTATGCGAGAGACCCCAATTGCAACATGGACCAAGAAGGACATCATACACGAAGCCACACCATTGAGTACTTCAAGGTTCAATGAAGCACCACTCGGAAGCACAAGCAGTATGAGGACGTGAAGACTACACCAGGTCAAGTTTTTGTATTCCTTTCCACGCCTAGTTTGGGAATCTCGGGGACGAGATTCTTGTAAGGGGGGTAGGTCTGTCACACCCTGATTTACACGCCACAACACTGAAATTAATAAATCATGATAAAGTGTGGTTTGACAAAAACTTTTGCATTATTTGGCTTTTATTTTTTGAGTTGGTTTTCTCTTTGTGTTTTTCAAGTGCTCTCTAAAGTCAACTACTCCATCTTACATACTTCATCTCCTTGCCCCAAGCTTCTGCCCAATGATCATGCCATGTGTATAGAGAAATATAGTATTTTCTTACAAGAATAATTTGGCCAAAAAGTATTTTCTAAATATAGTTTTCCAAAACCCCCTGAATTGAGTTTTGCACTGCAAGTACTTGATTTGGGGTGTGAAAAATCTTTCAAAAGGTATATTTGAATCCTATTAGATATAGGACTTCCATAAACCACAAAAATATAATTTTAAAAGTTATTTTCCTATTTTATTTAAAAGCTTTTTCTTAAGGCCAGAAATGGTCTTTAATAGGGAAAAATTATTTTATTGTTTCAAAAATATTTGACAAAAATAGGGAAACTCACTGGACATATATTTTCCATATATAAGAGTTTCAACACATGGTCATGTTCAAAATATTGGACAAAACCTCCCAAAACCATTTATGCCCATTTCAAGGATTTGAAATATTTCTACATGAAATATTTTCATAAAAATTCAGGGAAAATCCAGCAAGTCACAAATGCATATTGTGATCATCTTGCAAAGCCTCATATCAATCAAGGTAATTTTGGATCACCAAAATGCCCCAAAACACTCTCTGACCAGAATGAAATTTGGACAACTTTGTACTACCAACTTTCTCTCCTTGACCCCACCTTTTGTGAGCATGTTCACATGACCAAATGAGGCCGCTAAACCAGGTGGTGCATAAAGGGGAAGTGATTTTCTCAACTAGATCTACACAAGTTCATTTTTGCTAATTTCTAGGGTTTACAAAAGTTGCATTGGCAACTTTTCCCAAATGAGCTCAAAATTGGTGAAAGGCCCTAATTATATGTTCCATTTCACCCCGTGGGGTCTTATGCCAAATGGAGTTAATTTACCTGCCCAAACCAACAACAAACACCTTCTGCCACTTTACCAGAACAACTAATTTGACCTCTTCCACTAATCTCCATGGGCTCAAAGTTTTACCACAACCCCTCCTAGTCCCCTTGCACCTCCAGTAACAATGTCAAATCCATAGCTCAATTATTTGAGGGGTAAAACCCCACTTTCTCTCTCTGGACAGCCCATTTCCCCCTCTCTCTCTCTCAACCCCACTCCTCTCCTACTGGCTCTCCAAGGCACCCAATGCCCCTACCCTCCTCTTTACTGCCCCCTAGGGTAGCCATACATCAGTGATCGTGCCCACAAGGCATATAAAATGCCATGGCATGCCATTTGCACGCCCCAGAGAGCGCTACAGTGCGGCCAGGCACTGTAGCCACCCCCTGCCAACCACCTCCGGCCACCTCGGGCCTCCCCAGCACGCCCGACATGCGCCTCGGCGTTCGAGGCACAGCAGCTAGTCGGCCCCCCTCCTTCCTCTATCTCAACCGCCCCTGCTCCACTAGTGCAGAACCGGGCAATAGCACCGGTTCGTAAGGCCCTTTAGTACCGGTTTAGGAACCGGCACTAAAGTTTCGGCACTAAAGCCCCCCCCCCCATTTAGTACCGGTTCAGCACGAACCGGTGCTAAAGGGCAACCACGTGGCATGAGCCAGCTCCGGGGGCCGGGAGCCCTTTAGTACCTGTTGGTAACACCAACCGATACTAAAATGTTTGGGGGGTTTTTGGTTTTATGATTTCTTTTTCATTTAATTATGTGTTTTCCATTTTAATTCTTTTTCGTTTGCTGGTATTTTACGGTACTACACATTGTACACGTTATTGTAGGGGAACGTAGCATAAATTCAAAATTTTCCTACATGTCACCAAGATCAATCTATGGAGTCATCTAGCAACGAGGGAGGAGTGGATCTACATACCCTTGTAGATCGCGCGCGGAAGCGTTCAAGAGAACGGGGTTGATGGAGTCGTACTCGTCGTGATCCAAATCACCGATGATCGTAGCGCCGAACGGACGGCACCTCCGCGTTCAACACACGTACGGAGCAGCGACGTCTCCTCCTTCTTGATCCAGCAAGGGGGAAGGAGAGATTGATGGAGATCCAACAACACGACGGCGTGGTGGTGGAAGTAGCGGGATTCCAACAGGGCTTCGCTAAGCGCTGTGGGAGGAGGGAGATGTGTCATGGGAGGGAGAGGGAGGCGCCATGCCTTAGGTATGGTTGCCCTCCCTTCTCCCCACTATATATAGGGCCAAGGGAGAGGGGGAGGGCACAGCCTTGCCCCTTCCTCCAAGGAAGGGTGCGACCAAGGGGGGGAAGGAGTCCATCCTCCCCAAGGCACCTCGGAGGTGCCTTCCCCCTTTAGGACTCTCCCCTTTTCCTCTTCTCTTGGCGCATGGGCCTCTTGGGGCTGGTGCCCTTGGCCCATATAGGCCAAGGCACACCCCCTACAGCCCATGTGGCCCCCCGGGGCAGGTGGCCCCACCCGGTGGACCCCCGGGACCCTTCCGGTGGTCCCGGTACAATACCGGTGACCCCGAAACTTGTCCCGATGGCCGAAATAGCACTTCCTATATATAATTCTTTACCTCCGGACCATTACGGAACTCCTCGTGACGTCCGAGATCTCATCCGGGACTCCAAACAACTTTCGGGTTACCGCATACTAATATCTCTATAACCCTAGCGTCACCGAACCTTAAGTGTGTAGACCCTACGGGTTCGGGAGACAGGCAGACATGACCGAGATGACTCTCCGGTCAATAACCAACAGCGGGATCTGGATACCCATGTTGGCTCCCACATGTTCCACGATGATCTCGTCGGATGAACCACGATGTCAAGGACTTAATCAGTCCCGTATACAATTCCCTTTGTCTAGCGGTACGATACTTGCCCGAGATTCGATCGTCGGTATCCCGATACCTTGTTCAATCTCGTTACCGGCAAGTCTCTTTACTCGTTCCGTAACACATCATCCCGTGATCAACTCCTTGATCACATTGTGCACATTATGATGATGTCCTACCGAGTGGGCCCAGAGATACCTCTCCGTCACACGGAGTGACAAATCCCAGTCTCGATTCGTGCCAACCCAACAGACACTTTCGGAGATACCCGTAGTGCACCTTCATAGTCACCCAGTTACGTTGTGACATTTGGTACACCCAAAGCACTCCTACGGTATCCGGGAGTTGTACAATCTCATGGTCTAAGGAAATGATACTTGACATTAGAAAAGCTTTAGCATACGAACTACACGATCTTGTGCTATGCTTAGGATTGGGTCTTGTCCATCACATCATTCTCCTAATGATGTGATCCCGTTATCAATGACATCCAATGTCCATGGTCAGGAAACCGTAACCATCTATTAATCAACGAGCTAGTCAACTAGAGGCTTACTAGGGACATGGTGTTGTCTATGTATCCACACATGTATCTGAGTTTCCTATCAATACAATTATAGCATGGATAATAAACGATTATCATGAGCAAGGAAATATAATAATAACTAATTTATTATTGCCTCTAGGGAATATTTCCAACAGTGTCCCACTTGCACTAGAGTCAATAATCTAGTTCACATCGATATGTGATTAACACTCAAGGTCACATCCCCATGTGACTAACACCCAAAGAGTTTACTAGAGTCAATAATCTAGTTCACATTTACCATGTGATTAACACTCGATGAGTTCTGGGTTTGATCATGTTATGCTTGTGAGAGAGGTTATAGTCAACGGGTCTGAATCTTTCAGATCCGTATGTACTTCACAAATCTCTATGTCATCTCCTAGATGTAGCTACCACGTTCTATTTGGAGCTATTCCAAATAATTGTTCTACTTGGAGCTATTCTAAATTGTTGCTCCATTATACGTATCCGGTATCTCTACTCAGAGCTATCCGGATAGGTGTTAAGCTTGCATCGACGTAACTCTTTACGTCGAACTCTTTATCACCTCCATAATCGAGGAAATTCCTTAGTCCACTAGTTACTAAGGATAACTTTGACCGCTGTCCTGTGATCCATTCTTGGATCACTCTTGTACCCCTTGACTGACTCATGGCAAGGCACATTTCAGGTGCGGTACACAGCATAGCATACTGTAGAGCCTATGTCTTAAGCATAGGGGACGACCTTCGTCCTTTCTCTCCATTCTGCCGTGGTCGAGCTTTAAGTCTTAACTTCATACCTTACAACTCAGGCAAGAACTCCTTCTTTGACTGATCCATCTTGAACACCTTCAAGATCATGTCAAGGTATGTGCTCATTTGAAAGTACCATTAAGCGTTTTGATCTATCCTTATAGATCTTGATGCTCAATGTTCAAGTAGCTTAATCCAGGCTTTCCATTGAAAAACACTTTCCAAATAACCCTATATGCTTTCCAGAAATTCTACATCATTTCTGATCCATAACATATACTCATCAGAAATTCTATAGTGCTCCCACTCACTTCTTTGGAAATACAAGTTTCTCATAAACTTTGTATAAACCCAAAATCTTTGATCATCTCATCAAAGCGTACATTCCAACTCCGAGATGCTTACTCCAGTCCTTAGAAGGATTACCGGAGCTTTGCATACTTATTAGCATCTTTCAGGATTGACAAAACCTTCCGGTTGTATCACATACAACCTTTCCTCAAGAAAATCGTCGAGGAAACAATGTTTCGACATCCTATCTGCAAGATTTCATAAATAATGCAGTAATCGCTAATATAATTCCAACAGACTCTTAGCATCGCTATGAGTGAGAAAGTCTCATCGTAGTCAACTCCTTGAACTTGTCGGGAAACATCTTAACAACAAGTCGAGCTTTCTTAATGGTGAAATTTACCATCATTGTCCGTCTTCCTTTTAAAATCCATATGTACTCAACAGCCTTACGACCATCAAGTAGTTCTTCCAAAGTCTACACTTTTTTTTCATACATGGATCCTCTCTCGGATTTTATGGTCTTGAGCCATTTATCGGAATCTAGGCCCACCATCGCTTCTCCATGGCTCGTAGGTTCATTGTTGTCTAGCAACATGACTTCCAAGACAGGGTTACGTACCACTTTGAAGTAGTACGCATCCTTGTCGACCTACGAGGTTTGGTAGTGACTTGATCTGAAGTTTCATGATCACTATCATAAGCTTCCACTTCAATTGGTGTAGGTGCCACAGGAACAACTTCCTGTGCCCTGCCACACACTAGTTGAAGAGACGGTTCAATAACCTCATCAAGTCTCCACCATCCTCCCACTCAATTCTTTCGAGAGAAACTTTTTCTCGAGAAAGAACCCGATTCTAGAAACAATCCCTTATTGCTTTCGAATCTGAGACAGGAGGTATATCCAACTGTTTTGGGTGTCCTATGAAGATGCATTTATCCGCTTTGGGCTTGAGCTTATCAGCCTGAAACTTTTTCACATAAGTGTCGCAGCCCCAAACTTTTAAGAAATGACAGCTTAGGTTTCTCTAAACCATAGTTCATACGATGTCATCTCATCGGCATTACGTGGTGCCCTATTTAAAGTGAATGTGGTTGTCTCTAATGCCTAACCCATAAACTATCATGGTAATTCGATAAGAGACATCATGGTATGCATCATATCCAATAGGGTGCAGTTATGATGTTTGGACACACCATCACACTATGGTGTTCCAGGCTGTATTAGTTGTGAAACAATTTCCACAATATCTTAATTCTATGCCAAACTCGTAATTCAGATATTCATCTCTATGATCATATCATAGATATTTTATCCTCTTGTCACGACGATCTTTCAACCTCACTCTGAAATTACTTAAACCTTTCAATAATTCAGACTCGTGATTCATCAAGTAAATATACTCAACATCTACTCAAATCATCTGTGAAGTAAAAACATAACGATATCCACTACATGCCTCAGCACTCATTGGATTGCACACATCAAAATGTATTACTTCCAACAAGTTGCTTTCTAGTTCCATTTTACTGAAAACGAGGCTTTCAGTCATCTTGCCCATGTGGTATGTTTTGCATGTCTCAAGTGATTCAAAATCAAGTGAGTCCAAACGGTCCATTTGCATGGAGTTTCTTCATGCATATACACCAATAGACATGGTTCGCATGTCTCAGACCTTTCAAAAACAAGTGAGCCCAAAGATCCTTCAACATGGAGCTTCTTCATGCGTTTTATACCGATATGACTTAAGTAGTAGTGCCACAAGTAGGTGGTACTATCATTACTATCTTTTGGCATGAACATGTGTATCACTACGATCGAGATTCAATAAACCATTCATTTCAGGTGTAAGACCATTTGAAGGTATTATTCAAATAAACAGAGTAACGATTATTCTCCTTAAATGAATAACCGTATTGCGATAGACATAATCCAATCATGTCTATGCTCAACGCAAAACACCAATCTCGATGGTAGAGGGAGCGTGCGATGCTTGATCATATCAACATTGGAAACACTTCCAACACATATCGTCAGCTCACCTTTAGCTAGTCTCCGTTTATTCCGTAGCTTTTATTTCGAGTTGCTAACACTTAGCAACTGAACCGGTATCTAATACCCTGGTGCTACCAGGAGTACTAGTAAAGTACACATCAACACAATGTATATCCAATATACTTCTATCGACCTTGCCAGCCTTCTTATCTACCAAGTATCTAGGGTAATTCTGCTCCAGTGGCTGATCCCCTTATTACAGAAGCACTTAGTCTCGGGTTTGGGTTCAACCTTGGGTTTCTTCACTAGAGCAGCAGCTGAATTGCCGTTTCATGAAGTATCCCTTTGTTCCCTTGCCCTTCTTGAAACTAGTGGTTTCACCAACCATCAACAATTGATGCTCCTTCTTGATTTCTACTTTCGCGGTGTCAAACATCGCGAATATCTCAAGGATCATCATATATGTCCCTGATATATCATAGTTCATCACGAAGCTCTAGCAGCTTGGTGGTAATGACTTTGGAGAACCATCACTATTTCATCTGGAAGATCAACTCCCACTCGATTCAAGCGATTGTTGTACTCAGACAATCTGAGCACAAGCACAACAATTGAGCTTTTCTCCTTAGTTTGCAGGCTAAGAAGATCGTCGGAGGTCTTATACCTCTTGACGTGGGCACGAGCCTGAAATCCCAATTTCAGCCCTCGAAACATCTCATATGTTTCGCGACGATTCAAAAACATCTTTGGTGCCTCAATTCTAAACCATTTAACTGAACTATCACGTAGTTATCAAAACGTGTATGTCAGATGTTCGCAACATTCATAGACAACGTTCGAGGTTCAGCACACTGAGCGGTGCATTAAGGACATAAGCCTTCTATGAAGTAATGAGGACAATCCTCAGTTTACGGACCTAGTCCGCATAATTGCTACTATCAACTTTCAACTAAATTTTCTCTAGGAACATATCTAAACAGTAGAACTAAAGCGCGAGCTACGATATAATTTGCGAAGACCTTTTGACTATGTTCAGGATAATTAAGTTCATCTTATGAACTCCCACTTAGATAGACATCCCTCTAGTCATCTAAGTGATTACATGATCCGAGTCAACTAGGCCGTGTCCGATCACCACGTGAGACGGACTAGTCAACATCGGTGAACATCTTCATGTTGATCGTATCTTCTATACGACTCATGCTCGACCTTTCGGTCTTCTGTGTTCCGAGGCCATGTCTATGCACATGCTAGTCTCGTCAAGTCAACCCTAAGTGTTTTGCATGTGTAAAACTGTCTTACACCCGTTGTATGTGAACGTAAGGATCTATCACACCCGATCATCACGTGGTGCTTCGAAACGACGAACTTTAGCAATGGTGCACAGTTAGGGGAGAACACTTCTTGAAATTTTAATGAGGGATCATCTTATTTACTACCGTCGTTCTAAGCAAATAAGATGTATAAACATGATAAACATCACATGCAATCAAATAATAGTGACATGATATGGCCAATATCATATAGCTCCTTTGATCTCCATCTTGGGGCTCCATGATCATCTATTACAAGAACATGATCAATCTCATACATCACATATATCATTCATCACATCCTTTTGGCCATATCACATCACATAGCATACCCTGCAAAAACAAGTTAGACGTCCTCTAATTGTTGTTTGCATGTTTTACGTGGCTGCTATGGGTTTCTAGCAAGAACGTTTCTTACCTACGCAAAACCACAACGTGATATGCCAATTGCTATTTACCCTTCATAAGGACCCTTTTCATCGAATCCGATCCGACTAAAGTAGGAGAGACAGACACCCGCTAGCCACCTCATGCAACTAGTGCATGTCAGTCGGTGGAACCAGTCTCACGTAAGAATACGTGTAAGGTCGGTCCGGGCCGCTTCATCCCACGATGCCGCCGAATCAAGATAAGACTAGTAACGGCAAGCATATTGAACAAAATCAATGCCCACAATTACTTTGTGTTCTACTCGTGCATAGAAACTACGCATAGACCTAGCTCATGATGCCACTGTAGGGGAACATAGCATAAATTCAAAATTTTCCTACGTGTCACCAAGATCAATCTATGGAGTCATCTAGCAACGAGGGAGGAGTGGATCTACATACCCTTGTAGATCGCGCGCGGAAGCGTTCAAGAGAACGGGGTTGATGGAGTCGTACTCGTCGTGATCCAAATCACCGATGATCGTAGCGCCGAACGGACGGCACCTCCGCGTTCAACACATGTATGGAGCAGCGACGTCTCCTCCTTCTTGATCCAGCAAGGGGGAAGGAGAGGTTGATGGTGGTCCCGGTACAATACCGATGACCCCGAAACTTGTCCCGATGGGCGAAACAGGACTTCCTATATATAATTCTTTACCTCCGGACCATTCCGGAACTCCTCGTGACGTCCGGGATCTCATCCGGGACTCCGAAAAACTTTCGGGTTACCGCATACTAATATGTCTATAACCCTAGCGTCACCGAACCTTAAGTGTGTAGACCCTACGGGTTCGGGAGACAGGCAGACATGACCGAGATGACTCTCCGGTCAATAACCAACAGAGGGATCTGGATACCCATGTTGGCTCCCACATGTTCCACGATGATCTCATTGGATGAACCACGATGTCAAGGACTTAATCAATCCCGTATACAATTCCCTTTGTCTAGCGGTACGATACTTGCCCGAGATTCGATCGTCGGTATCCCGATACCTTGTTCAATCTCGTTACCGGCAAGTCTCTTTACTCGTTCCGTAACACATCATCCCGTGATCAACTCCTTGATCACATTGTGCACATTATGATGATGTCCTACCGAGTGGGCCCAGAGATACCTCTCCGTCACACGGAGTGAGAAATCCCAGTCTCGATTCGTGCCAACCCAACAGACACTTTCGGAGATACCCGTAGTGCACCTTTATAGTCACCCAGTTACGTTGTGACGTTTGGTACACCCAAAGCACTCCTACGGTATCCGGGAGTTGTACAATCTCATGGTCTAAGGAAATGATACTTGACATTAGAAAAGCTTTAGCATACGAACTACACGATCTTGTGCTATGCTTAGGATTGGGTCTTGTCCATCACATCATTCTCCTAATGATGTGATCCCGTTATCAATGACATCCAATGTCCATGGTCAGGAAACCGTAACCATCTATTGATCAACGAGCTAGTCAACTAGAGGCTTACTAGGGACATGGTGTTGTCTATGTATCCACACATGTATCTGAGTTTCCTATCAATACAATTATAGCTTGGATAATAAACGATTAACTCTGATTCTAACATCTTTTCCCTTGGCCATGAACCTCCTTTTCTTTTTGGATTGACTTAACTTAATTCTTCTACTTATTCTTTTATTCTTCTATTTTGAATCCGAAGAAGAAGAATAAAATTCAAAATTACGATTTTCCTTTCATTAAGGTACGAGGGCTTCTTATTCCACAAGAACGAAAGCACCTTTTCATTCTTTCATATACTAGGGGTTTTTACTTGGAAATTCATATTGTCCTCTGATAAAAATTGAACTTCAAAAAAGGAATTCTTTTGATTCAACCATCTCTTTCTCAACTCAGCAACTTGAAGTATTAATCTTAGAAAATTTGGGAAAAAGAACCCATTGTATGGGAAATACTTCAAGAAGTTATGCGGGGACATCCTGTACTGTTAAATAGAGCACCTACCCTGCATAGATTAGGCATACAGGCCTTTCAACCCACTTTAGTAGAGGGGCGTACTATTTCTTTACACCCATTAGTGTGTAAGGGTTTCAATGCGGACTTTGATGGAAGGGGTGGGCAATTAGCTAGAGCAGTAGGTGCTGTAGCGAAACTCATTGCAAAAGAGGGTAAATCGGCCACTTTAAGATTACCATCTGGGGAGGTCCGTTTAGTATCCCAAAACTGCTACATAACATATCCAACTCTTCTTGGTTCAGGGTTTTCCATTTCCGAAGACTAGTAAAATAGGCGGATTCTGGAACCCCAAGGATTCAACGGTATATGGATATGGATCTCGATTGGAAAAGAATCAATAGAAGGAGAATCGGACGATATCTTTCTCGAAACAAACAAAAAGGAAAAGAAAGAGAAAACAGAAATCATGATCAACTAAGCCCTCTCGAGGGCTTGCTTAAGTCTCCATACCATTTTGCATTTCTCGACAAATATAATCTGTTTGGCTATTCTAAGTGGTTCTTTTTTTCTGGGTAAAGAGGAACTTGTCATTTTGAATATGAAAATTGGTTATTTACGATGTACGATGATCCCTGTTAAGCATCTATGGTTGAATGGTTAAAGCGCCCAACTCATAATTGGTAAATTTGCGGGTTCAATTCCTGCTGGATGCACACGAACGGGAACATTCCATAAGTCTATTGGAACTGGCTCTCTATCCATGGAATCTCATCCATCATCCATACATAACGAATTGGAATGATTGGGCGTAAAGCGTCTGTAGGTGGCTTTTCAAGTCCGCCGTCAAATCCCAGGGCTCAACCCTGGACAGGCGGTGGAAACTACCAAGCTGGAGTACGGTAGGGGCAGAGGGAATTTCCGGTGGAGCGGTGAAATGCATTGAGATCGGAAAGAACACCAACGGCGAAAGCACTCTGCTGGGCTGACACTGACACTGAGAGACGAAAGCTAGGGGAGCAAATGGGATTAGAGACCCTAGTAGTCCTAGCCGTAAACGATGGATACTAGGTGCTGTGCGACTCGACCCGTGCAGTGCTGTAGCTAACGCGTTAAGTATCCCGCCTGGGGAGTATGTTTGCAAGAATGAAACACAAAGGAATTGACGGGGGCCCACACAAGCGGTGGAGCATGTGGTTTAATTCGATGCAAAGCGAAGAACCTTACCAGGGCTTGACATGCCGCGAATCCTCTTGAAAGAGAGGGGTGCCCTCCCTCCCTATAACTCTTGAATTAAGAATTCTCACAATAACAGGGTCTACTCGATGTTAATTAGGCGTAAATGAAACTTTAGCAAAACTCTCGTAAAACAAAAAGGATATTCAATTAATATAATATCAACTCATTAAAGAAAATTGAGGGCATGCTTAGGTTAATGAATATGTTTCATTCATATATATGTGCAGATCCAGTATAGCGTCTTTTTCACTCCACAAGGATCAAGATCAAATGAATACTTATGGTAAAAAAGATAGGGAAATTCTTGATTACTCCAAAAGTTTTTATCTCCCCCACCTCCCGTCTTACTTTTTTATAGTATTCAAAATTATACTATAACGCTTGATATTTATTCTTTTTTTCTAATCAGAATAAGCAATTTTATTTACTCTGACTCTATGTTCCCCTTAGTGAAATATTAATCCTCAAATTATTAACAAATAATAAAGTCTATAATGATCGAATGAAAATACCAATAAATTCTATAATTTTATTTTTTAATATCCTATAGTTAGGCATATCAAGCTAACTTTATCTTTAAGAAGTTTTAGTATTTTTTTATTTTTATAAGTATAACTTCAAATTTAGAACTAGTTAATAGCTAAGATTAATAACTAATATCTGAGATTTTACGGATTTCCTATACTATACCTATTTCTATTTGTTACACTATTTCCGTTATGTAAGCCCACTTAGCTCAGAGGTTAGAGCATCGCATTTGTAATGCGAGGGTCATCGGTTCAAATCCGATAGTCGGCTTTTTTTCTCTATCGATGTTCTACGAACAAGAATCTCTTTTTTTCCGAATTAAATGGAGAATCCAGGATCTTTTATGTTTTTTACCTTACAATTTTGCTAGATACAAAGCAATAAAATAAATAATATATATACAAAAAAAAGATTTTGATGAAATTCCATTTTTTGGGGTACTTTAGTTGATTTTACTCTGTTTATCCTGTAGTTTAATTCAGTTTTAATTTCGATGTATTCTGTAATGTAAATACAATGAAATTAATTGTGTAAAATGGAATTTCAATAAAATAAAAAAAGGAGTCTCCATGTCCCGTTATCGAGGACCTCGTTTAAAAAAAATACGCCGTCTGGGAGCTTTACCAGGACTCACTAGAAAAACACGATTATCATGAACAAGGAAATATAATAATAACTAATTTATTATTGCCTCTAGGGCATATTTCCAACAGTTATGCATATATATATAAATAGAATTTCTAGTAGAACCAATCATATATATATCATCAATGTCTCACAAACCATATTAATTCACACATACACACATGTATTGCTATATACAATTTCTCCTACATATGCATGTTGCCTTCGGAGCCAGTGGCATTAGCCTAATTGGTGCCTTCGGAGCACGATGACAATTGGAAGTGGTTCATGGGGGCGGTAGCGGGTAATAGTATTCTCCCTTCGGATTTATGACCTGGTCGAGCAAAAATCCCGCTATTTCCTCTTGAAGTGCTTCTACGCGCTCCGTTTCTAGGAGCTTGTCCCGCACCTCTTTGAACTGTTAAGAAGGAGATCAATATGCATGTGTATTAGTTGTGTGACTAGATATCGATAATGGTGTAAAAATTGTGAATAGTGTTCTGACAAGCGTACCCATTCCTGTCTTTGAGATCTGCTCCTTTCAGACGCCATCATGCGAATGTTCTCGCAAACGCAGAATGCACACAGATCAGTCCCCTGTGCCTGCTTCAGGGCCTTTATTACGAGAATGGAATTTAATTTTATCAGATAATAATTAATCAAGCATGATAATTAAAGAGATGGCAGCTAGCTAGCTAGTACTACTTAATTACTTACCTTGGATCGAAACCATTTTAGCTTTGGTTTCCATTCGCCTTCCGTGACGCTGATGAACCTTGCCCAAGCCCTGCCCGCCGACAAAGAAAATGAATAAAGGGGTTATTAAATAGTTCATATCATGAAATGACGAATTACTAAATAGGCCGAGATATAAAGTTAATAATGATTGAAATTACCTGTTGACTATCCCAAACAAGATGTTATAGTCACTTTGTTTTTAAGTAGCGAGTCCAGTATTTCAACTGTTTCGGCGTCAACTTTAATGATACACAAGATCCAGTGAAATCTGCATGCACACACGTTTGCATGTCTTAATTAAGCGGGCATATGTAACCAAAAACATGTAGCTAGCTAGCTAGTAGGCAAAAACAGAGAATTTGTAGTACAAGAAAGTGTGACTCACTGGAAGTTGTAAGGAAGTAGTATATCTTCATTGTATTTGAGGCACTGCAAGAACTCTAGCATGCTGTCCTCTACCTCTTTTTCATGATGCTTGTTTATTTTCCATGTGTATTCATTAACGGTGTTTGGGTCAATTAACCCAATGCCATAGCGTCCACCTTTTCTCATTTCATACATCTTCATCCTGCATAATACCACAGAAAAGAATATAGTGAGGATAATTACAGGTAATGATTGATCAAAAGGATCACTACAGCTAGCTTGAGACTTAAATTATAGAAAGAAATCACTTACAGACAATAGCAACTGACAATAGATTTGTCGAGTGCATCTTGATTGTATAACTGAAACAGTTCAGGATACTCAACGGCCACAGCTTTCTCATGGTAGTAATCATCCTTCTTGACATACACCATGAGGGACTCTCGATTGGATCTCTTGGTAATGTCCATGTACCATTGATGCAATTCATACATTCTCGTTGGGAGCTTGTTGACATCTTCTGGCTCGACCAAAGGTTGGCCCCGGACATATTTCCGTTTTATTTCCTCCTCTGTAATCCCAGGCATGTCCTCGATCTCGAGGAGTTGTCCAACAGTGATCTTGAGTTCTTCAGCCTGCATTATATGCTCCTGGGTTATTACCACATCGCCCACCTCGGGAACGTAAACTGTTTGGCCACAATAATATTGGGCGCGCGTACTGTCACGTGTTGTTGGTGGCACAACAAGCGGGGGGATCGATTGCGCCGCCTGTTTTCCCAGCTGGGCAATGGTTTTCCCGCATTTTTTGATAGCTGCTTGTTGTTTGCTCGAGCTCGAGCTCGCCTCCTTCTGTAGACGTCGTCGATGTAACTTCCTGATGTGGCGCTCATAGTCTGTGTCAACAGGCTTAGGAGCTGGTGGTTGAGCCATACGAATGAAGTGGTCAACTACTTCCACAGGCACTTTCTCCCTTGGCGGCGGTGGCGGTTTCGGTCCAAAATGGGCGTCGAGTTCTGCCTGCACTATGGCATTGGTTTGCTCCTCGGTCCTGTCGTAAGCCCTCACAGGAAGAGGAGTAGTGAGGTTTGGACCATATTTATATCGCTTGCCTCCGCCTGTACTTCCTGTACTATGACCTCAACTCGTACCGCTACGCACCATAGCTGCGGGGTGTCTCTTCTGCGCTTGCTGAGGTGGCGGAGACGGCTGACGGGGCTGAGTTGGATGAGGAGGAGTGGCCTGAAGCTGTGCCGGACTTGCAGTGGCCTGAGGTTGTGCCAGACTTGGAGAAGGAGTGGACGTCTGACGCTGTGTCGGACTTGGAGGAGGAGTGGCCTGACACTTTGCTGGACTTGGAGGAGGAGGAGTGGCCTCACGCATTGGTGGACTTGGAGGAGCGGGAGTCTGCTGACTCGGTGGCGGACTTCGACGAGGAGTCGGGTGACGCGGTGTCGGTGGCCTTCGAAAGATGATGCAATCCTTTCTCCATAGGATGACACGATGTATGGCCTCTCCCAATGTGTGCTCGTCGTCACCTCCAGGAATGTCAAGCTGTAGCTCCGAATATGGGTCCACCACCTCATCAACCAAGACACGAGCATAGCCCGCTGGAATGGGGTTGCAATGGAAGGTTGCCTCGGGGGAATTTGAAAAAGCAACGGCGTCCGCCACCTTCATGGATATGTTCTTCATTTTGAAGTGTAGCTCACAGTTAGTGTTCTCCGTGATGTCATCCACGGGGTATCTATCCAGCACTACTGCGTCGCCCGGGGTGGAACCCACGCTGCTTCTCGGCATGGATGGGGCGGTGGTATCCAATGCTGGATCATCCGCTAGCTGCTGCAGCTGCTAAGACCCCCTTTGCTGGCTAAGTGAGTCGATCTGCTCTTGCTGCCGCTGGAATTTAGCTGCCAATTCCGCTTGACTTGCTTCTAGGCCTTGAAGGCGTTCATAGTCCCACTTCCTCTGCTCCTCCTCCATCTTCCTCTTCTTCTCCTCCGCAATCTTCTTTCTCGCACGGGTTCTGTAGTCGGTGTTCCAGTCCGAAAACCCCTCATACCACGGAAGAGCGCCCTTGCCTCGTGTTCTTCCCGGGTGTTCAGGATTTCCCGGGGCACGTGTAAGCTCGTCGTTCTCTCTGTTGGGCTGGAACACCCCCGATCGAGCCTCTTCTATTGCAACAAGTAGCGCATCGTTGGCTCCATTCAGACATGCCTTCGTCGAAACATTGCCTGTCTTCGGGTCCAACTCCCCCCCATGCGCATAGAACCAAGTCCTGCACCTGGGGGGGCAGCTCTTAGTAACCGGAGTGACACTTGCATCCTCCATCTCTTTCTCAGACTTATCCCACTTAGGCATTGCCACCGCGTAGCCACCTGGCCCCAGCTTATGTAACTTATCCTTTTTTCGGCATTCTTCTTGTTTATTCTCGACCGTTCCTTAGCTAATTCTGAATCCTTGAATTTCACGAAATCGTACCAATGAGCACTTTGATTCTCTAGTATCCCCTCGAATACTGGAGTCTTCCTTCCTCCCTTGACGTACTTCTCCCACGTCGTTCTCTTGTGGTTCTTGAATGCAACCGCCATCTTCCTAAAAGCAGCGTCCTTGACTTTCCGCACATCTGCTTCTGTGAAATGATCTGGTAGGGTGAAATGTTCCATGAGAGTATCCCAAAGCAGTTTTTTTTATTCTCGTTGACAAAAGTAACATTTGGACGTGGCTTTGCTGGCTTTCTCCATTCTTGAAGGGAGATCGGGAGTTGGTCCTTCACAAGAACTCCGCACTAACGAACGAACTTGTCCGCAATCTTCTTAGGCGCTAATGGTTCGCCATTAGGTTTGAATGCCTCGATATTGTACTTTACGCCCTCCTTCAACTTTTTGTTCGGGCCTCGTTTCGTCCTTTTGCCTGAAGATTTGCTCGATCCGGATGGCTGAAAGAAGAAAGATCGATTCGTTAATATATCTTCAACTCATTTAAAACATGCGATGATCACCAGATTCCTGCTTATATAAATATATATACCTCGCCGGTGTTTGTTGTTTTAGGATCAACATGTTCTTCGTCGTAGTTCATGACTTCATCTTCTCAGTCGTCGCGATTGAATATCATATCACCCTCTCCGGTGTTGTTTAGAAATTCGGAGCCGTCAAAATCTTCTTCATTCTGATCATCATCTGGCCCGCGTATGATATCGAACATGGTCTGTTCTCTCTCTTTGTCGGTATTGTCCGCCATAGCTTTTATTTAACTATGCCAAAAGAAATATAAAACAATTTAGTATAATCTCGAATAATAGATATAATCTCGAATACATCGTCTCAAATAATAGATATAATCTCGAATACATTGTCTCGAATAATAGATTTAATCTCGAATACGTCGTCTCGAATAATAGATATAATCTCGAATACATCGTCTCAAATAATATATATAATCTCGAATACATCACTAGCTAGCTAGCTAGCTAATAAAGATCGAATACTAGAGAGTAATCTAGGCGGTGGACAACCAAAGTGAAGGAACCATCACTGGATCATAGCTCGGGTGATCTCCCCAAAGAACCTGCCAGGTATTGGAGAACCTGACGTCCATAGAAGCCATGTAGCGATGGACGTGCTCGTCCTCCTCCCTGACACGGCGACGTACCACCTCTGGCGGGGCCGGCTCCCTCCGCACCGAAAGTGGCCCACGCGAATGCCACCAAAGGAGATGAGGGTCGACGATGGGACCCGGGGCCGGGTTCCTCACCAAGCATCGCGCCCCTGAAGGTAGCACCTCCCAGTGCCAGCCCGGCGGAGCCCAGTCCCGGACATGGGTCCTCTGAAGCAGGACATCGTCGCGAACGGGTCGATGGCGAGGATGCGGGCCGGGCATCGTCGACAACAAATACTATATGCAAATGTAACACTAATTATGCTATCATTGCATATGTCAAAATTCTATATGCTATTTCATACTAATTAAGCATCTAACACTAAAAACAGAAAAAACAACTTCTATACATCCATTAAAAACAGAAAAACAACATTATATAAAAAAAAATCCATACTAATTAAACACTAATTATATCCATCTAACATGCATTCATACATATATACTAGTGAAAAAATAATAATCTGAAAAATCTAAACTAATTAAACATACAAAATACGTATATACTAATTAACTTAAGGAAATGTGCGTGTGTGTGTGTTCATCATGCTTGTGTGTGTGTATGGGCTCGGGGAGGGGCGGCGCCCATGGTGGCCACCGGGGGCGAGGGAGAGGGGTTAGAGGGGGAGAGCTCAGAGCGGGGCGACGACGACGGTGAGGCGACGGCCCGGGGCGGCGACGCGGGGACGGCGCGACGGGGACGGGCCCGGGGCGGCGACGGCAACGGCGCGTGACGGGGGCGACGTAGGACGGGGGCGGCGACGGCGTCGATCGATCGGGAAGAAACAGAGGGAGAATGAAATTTTCGAAGTGATGTATATATAGAAGGCACCTTTAGTACCGGTTGGAGCCACCAACCGGTACTAAAGGCCTGTTTTGGCCAGGCCAAGCGGCGGGAAGCACCCCCCTTTAGTACCGGTTCGTGGAACCAACCGATACTAAAGGCCCCCCCTTTAGTACCGGTTGGTGCCAAGAACCGGTACTAAAGGGTGTGCGCTGCCAGGGGAGGGGCACAAAAGTTTAGTCTCACCTCGCTAGCCGAGGGGCACTCACACCTTCTTATAAGCCCCGCCGTCGCTGCTGTCTCGAGCTCCTCTCTTAAGCAGGCCTTCTGGGCCTACCTCTTCTGCGATGCCCTGTTGGGCCTACTGGGCTAGCGGGCCTGCATCCTGGCCCAACTTGAATTTGGGTTTCTAGTCGTATGCAGGCCGCTGTGGCCCAGTAGGTGGGCTTTTTTTTCTTTTTTTTTGCTTTATTTTTTTTTGTGAATAACTTAACTTTGAAAATAGATTTTTCAGTGATTCTTTTTTCTTATGTTTAATATTAGTGTGTTTTATCATTATATTCAATTTGGTAATGCTTAGGTTATTTAAAAAATGAAATGCCTTTGTAACGGATGAGTTTTCGTCCGAAAGCCTGATACTTCGAAACAGATTGTCCATTTTGTACACGAAGTGCATCCAGTTTTTGCGGTAACCCTCTCTACTTTTTTGCACATGCTATGTGGGTGAAATTATGATACCATGCCAACTTTCATCCTTTTCTGAGTTCATTTGAAATGCTTTTCAATTTCAGGGTCATTTAGCTGAAAAAATCAGTAAATGCATGAAAGAATTTGCTTGCACATAAAATTTCTTCGCGTTTCAAATGCCAAAACACATAACTAGCTACCCTAACTATTACAGAGATTCCCTCCTGGGTGTGAAACACAGAAGAAAGTGATGATAGTTAAGCCGATCACATCCCAGATCTTTGGGTGTGAAACTTTTTCTTCGCGTGTGTCCCTTTGCGTCATAGCCATGGAAAATCTTCATCATTTAACGGGATGCTCGGGTCAATATTCACTGTGAATGGAGCAATTTCATCAAACTTTTCATAATCTTCTCACTTGTCTGTCTTGTCATCCACTCCCACGATGTTTCTCTTCCCAGAAAGAACTATGTGCCGCTTTGGCTCATCGTACGATGCATTCGCTTCCTTATCTTTTCTTTTTCTTGGCTTGGTAGACATGTCCTTCACATAGAAAACCTGTGCCACATCATTGGCTAGGACGAATGGTTCGTCTGCATAGGCAAGATTGTTGAGATCCACTGTTGTCATTCCGTACTGCGGGTCTTCCGTTACCCCGCCTCGTGTCATATTGACCCATTTGCACCGAAACAAAGGGACCTTCAAACCACGTCGATAGTCAAGTTCCCATATGTCATGTATATAACCATAATATGTTTCCTTTCCCGTCTTGGTTTCTGCATCAAAGTGGACACCACTGTTTTGGTTGGTGCTCTTCTTATCTTGGGCGATCGTGTAAAATGTATTACCATTTATCTCGTACCCTTTGAAAGTCATTATATTCGAAGATGGTAACTGGGACAGCAAGTACAGGTCATCTTCAATAGAGGTGTCATGCATGGTACGTGCTTGCAACCAGCTGGCGAAACTCCTGGTTTGTTCACGTGTAATCCAGTCATCAGACCGCTCCAAGTGTTTGGAGCGTAGCAAATTCTTGTGTTCATCCATATACGGAGCCACCAAGGCGGAATTCTGTAGAACTGTGTAGTGTGCTTCAGTGAGAGAATGTCCGTCCATACATATTATTTGTTCCCCTCCTAGCGTGCCTTTTCCATCCAGTCTGCCCTTATGCCGCGATTCAGGAACACCAATCGGCTTAAGGTCAGGAATAAAGTCAATACAAAACTCAATGACCTCCTCATTTTAACGGCCCTTGCAGATGCTTCCTTCTGGCCTAGCATGGTTATGAACATATTTCTTTAAGACTCCCATGAACCTCTCAAAGGGGAACATATTGTGTAGAAATACATGACCCAAAACGTTAATCTCTTCGCATAGGTGAACTAGGACGTGCGTCATGATGTTGAAGAAGGATGGTGGGAACACCAACTTGAAACTGACAAGACATTGCACCAAATCATTCTGTAACCTTGGTATGATTTCTGGATCGATTACCGTCTGAGAGATTGCATTGAGAAATGCACATAGCTTCACAATGGCTAATCGAACGTTTTCCGGTAGAAGCCCCCTCAATGCAACCGGAAGCAGTTGCGTCATAATCACGTGGCAGTCATGAGACTTTAGGTTCTGGAACTTTTTCTCTGCCATGTTTATTATTCCCTTTATATTCGACGAGAAGCCAGACGGTACCTTAATACTGAGCAGGCATTCAAAGAAGATTTCCTTCTCTTCTTTGGTAAGAGCGTAGCTTGCATGACCCTGATGTATGCCGTATTTTCCGTGCATACGTTGCTGGTCCTCCCGTGCCTCAGGTGTATCTTTTGTCTTCCCATACATGCCCAAGAAGCCAAGCAGGGTCACACAAAGATTCTTCGTCACGTGCATCACGTCGATTGTGGAGCGGACCTCGAGGTCTTTCCAATAGGGCAGGTCCCAAAATATAGATTTCTTCTTCCACATGGGTGCGCGTCCGTCAGCGTCATTCGGAACAGGTTGTCCACCAGGACCCTTTCCAAAGACCACCTTCAAATCCTTGACCATATCATGTACATCAGCACTAGTACGGTGGCGAGGCTTCGTCCAGTGATCCGCCTCACCTTTGAAATGCTTGCCTTTCTTTCTTACGGGATGCCTGCTCGGAAGAAATCAATGATGTCCCAGGTACACATTCTTATTAGCCAAATATATACTGTCGGTATCGTCCAAACAGTGCGTGCATGCGCGGTATCCCTTGTTTGTCTGTCCTGAAAGGTTACTGAGAGCAGGCCAATCATTGATGGTCATGAACAGCAACGCCTTTAGGTCAAATTCTTCCCCCATGTGCTCATCCCACGCACGTACACCTGTTCCATTCCACAGTTGTAAGAGTTCTTCAACTAATGGCCTTAGGTACACATCAATGTCATTGCCGGGTTGCTTAGGGCCTTGGATGAGCACCGGCATCATAATGAACTTCCGCTTCATGCACAACCAAGGAGGAAGGTTATACAAACATAGAGTCACAGGCCAGGTGCTATGGTTGCTGCTCTGCTCCCCAAAAGGATTAATGCCATCTGCGCTTAGACCAAACCATACGCTCCTTGCGTCATCTGCAAACTCCTTCCCGTACTTTCTTTCGATTTTTCTCCACTGCGACCCGTCAGCGGGTACTCTCAACTTTCCGTCTTTCTTACGGTCTTCTCTGTGCCATCGCATCGCCTTGGCATGCTCTTTGTTTTGGAACAAACGTTTCAACCGTGGTATTATAGGAGCATACCACATCACCTTGGCAGGAATCTTCTTCCTGGGGCGCCGGCCCTTGACATCACCGGGGTCATCGCAGCTGATCTTATAGCGCAATGCACCACATACCGGGCAAGCGTTCAAATCCTCGTACTCACCGCGGTAGAGGATGCAATCATTAGGGCATGCATGTATCTTCTGCACCTCTAACCCTAGAGGGCAGACAGCCTTCTTTGCTTCGTACGTACTCTCCGGCAATTCGTTGTCCTTTGGAAGCATATCCTTTATCATTACCAGCAACTTTCCAAATCCCTTGTCAGATACACCATTCTCTGCCTTCCATTGCAGCAATTCCAGTGTGGTGCCCAGCTTTTTCTTGTCACCTACGCAATTCGGGTACAAAAATTTTTTGTGATCCTCTAACATGCGCTGCAACTTCTTCTTCTCCAAATCACTTGCGCAGTTTCTCTTTGCATCGGCAATGGCCCGACCTAGATCATCAACGGGATCATCTGATGCCTCTTCTTCAGCTTCTTCCCGCATTGCCGGCTCAGCTTCTTCCCGCATTACCGGCTCAGCTTCTTCCCCCATTGTTGTATCATCGTATTCAGGGAACCCATGGCCAGGATAGCTGTCATCGTCCTCTTCTTCTTCATTGTCTTCCATCATAACCCCTCTTTCTCCGTGCTTGGTCCAAACATTATAATGGGGCATGAAACCGGACTTAAACAGGTGGACGTGAATGGTTCTTGACGTAGAGTAATTGTGACCATTCATACAGCGAGCACATGGACAAGGCATAAAACCATCCGCCCGCTTGTTTGCCTCAGCCGCAAGCAGAAAAGTATGCACGCCCTCAACGAACTGGGGAGAGCATCGGTCATCATACATCCATTGCCGGCTCATCTTCATTACACAACACCGAATAGACCAAATTAATACAAGTTCATACATAAAGTTCATACAACACTTAAATGCAACAAACAAATAACTCTCTAGCTAAAGCATTTAAATGCAACAACAAATACGATCAAGATCGCAACTAAGGTAACAATGGATCCAACAGCATAATGATACCAAGCCTCACTATCGATGGCATATTTTCTAATCTTTCTAATCTTCAAGCGCATTTTCTCCATCTTCATCTTGTGATCATCGACGACATCGGCAACATGCAACTCCAATTCCATCTTCTCCCCCTCAATTCTTTTCAATTTTTCTTTCAAGTACTCGTTTTCTCTTTCAACTAAATTTAACCTCTCGGCAATAGGGTCGGTTGGAATTTCCGGTTCACATACCTCCTAGAAAAAATTTCTATGTCAACATGATGGGCATAATTTGTCATAAACACGAAATGCAACTAGTTTTAAAAGAGAATATACATAGCACATCCGAATCATAACAAGGACTAGGGCCCACGGGGACGGATATCAAAACCATGGCACTATATGTATAACAAACAACGTATGGGTAAGATAATTATACGAGTAACTATATATCCAAATCACACAAACATCAATTTTTATATAAAATTTCATGAACAAGAGGCTCACCACAAGGTGGTGCCGGCGACGGGACGGTGCGGGCGATCGATGGTGGCTACGATGGAGATTTAGAAGGCACTAAGTAAACCACACCTACATATGCAAACTAAGTGTTATTTTTGACCTCAAATTGCATATAAATCAAATACTAGCACATATATATATATATATCCTCCCAAATTACTAAACTCACAAATTAATCACTATATAAAGCATTGCAAGAGCTAATCTAGCAATGAGAGATGAAAGGACAAAGTTGCTAACCTTTGTGATCATTTGAATGGATGGGGGCCTTCAAATCTTGACAAATTTTGGGCAAAATGTGTGATGAGCTCGAGAGGAAGAGGGGAAGAACAGAGAGGAGAGGGGAAAGGGGAAGAACAGAGCGAGCTCGGGTGGACGAAGGGTTTATGTAGGACGACCTTTAGTACCGGTTTGTGCCAAGAACCGGTACTAAAGGGGTTGGAGGGGCCCCATTCTGACAACATCCTGCCACCACTCTCATTAGTACCGGTTCATGGCACGAACCGGTGCTAAAGGTTCGCCACGAACCGGTACTAATGAAAGCGGCCCGGCTAACCATTGGAACCGGCACTAATGTATACATTAGTGCCGGCTCAAATATAAACCGGCACTAATGTGCTTCACATTTGACCCTTTTTCTACTAGTGCTCGCACACGCACCGGCCACCCGAGAGCTCCAGTGAGCGGCCTCACACGCGCGGCGCCTCTGCCCTCCCCTTGCTCTCTCTCTCTCTCTCTTCACTCCCCTCGCCCTAGACCAACCCCACGAGCACCCCTGACACCTCGTTGCGTGCCCCCATGTCCCGTAGGGATGGCAATGACCTCGCCGGCGCACTGGTCCACGGTGGACCGTCGCCCGCCTATATAAGGCCTCCCCGAACCCTCCTATCCTCACCACTCACCCCCTGCAGCTCCAAATCAAACCCCTGCACCCCCAGTTCATCTCCAGGAGCGCCCGAGCTCGAGATCGAGCTCGAGCTCCACCGCCTCAGGTCGCCGTCGATCTCGCGGTACAGACCTCCTTCGCCCCCGTTCTTTCCCGATCTGGAGCTGCCTCACCTTGCTGACCCCTTTCCCTCTCCTTTCCGCGTTGTTTTCAGCCGGAGACGGCCGGTGCGACCACCTCCGGACGCGTCGCCGCCCTGCCTCCTCGTCGCCGGCGAACTAGGCAGCTCAGGCGACGTCGACCACCCCCACCCGAACAGCGACTCAACGCTGAGTCCAGCCGTGCCATCAGTTCACCCCGCCGTGCCCGAAAACATCGCCGGTGAGCTCGCTGGCCCTCTGTCGCGGGGTTAGGGATGACAAGTGGGCCCCGCCTGTCAGCCTCTCCTCTCCATCGACCCTCTCTCGCTCGCTGGCGCCTGGGCCCTGCCCGTCAGGTTTAAACCTGGCGCGCGCGCGTGCACTAGTGCGCTGGGCCGCCTCTTTGGCTGGGCCTGCTGCGGTGTGGCTGTTCTGGCCCAGCAGGCACAGTGCCCCTTCTCCTTTTTCTTTTCTGTCAAACTTGTAAAAATTCCACAGGATTAAATATTAATCCAAATGCAATAATTCCAGTTCCTAAAATCTTGTAAAAATCCCACCTATTTAATGGTATAACTTTTACTCATGCCCAAACAACTTTATTGTACTGTTCATATTCAAATTCAAATTTGAATATGTTTAAACCCCTTTGAAAATCCATTTCTCCTATCCTGCCACTCCAAGACAAAAACTAGGAATTTTTCCCTTCTTAGTTTTCACCCTAGTATTTAACAAAAATGAGTTGACGTTTTTCTAAGCACTTTGGTTTTTCTATTTTATTATTGCCTTATTTTTCTCGTTATTATTTTGTGACGATAGATTGCGTTGCCGATTAAGGAGTTGGACCAGAAAACTTTGAAGACCCAAGAAGACTTTGCTGAGCCAGGCAAGCAGCCCTTTGACCATGTCTGTGAAACCCTTTTTATGCATTTCATATAGCACCTTATTATTGTTGCATCAGAATCATGATGAGATGGTAGCCACTTTGGTGGGTTGCCCTCATTTCCTCCTTGTTGATACTTGCATTGTGCATGACCCTACCTTCCTATGAGGGTTATGCAGGTGGGAGTAGATAGGATGCTAAAGTAGATGCTACGCAAATGGGACGGGTATATGCATGGTGATGGAGACAAAGTATTTTCAAACGACTTTTTTTAAAACCCCGTCGGGTGCCACTTATGCCTGAGGGTTATAATGAGATGGGTAACCACTTGATGACGAAGTGGTGTACCGAGGCAAGTGTGTGTGTTGTTTTCGAAAATGGATTAGATTTAAGATTTGTCGACTGTCCCAACCTTACATGCACAACCACTCTACCCCTATATGGGAAAGGTCATTATTGATTACCTAGGCCGATACTAGCTTAGAGACCGCATTACTAGTGACGGGAGAGTTGTTGTTGCGCTCTCTCGGGACGGGGTCGTGCCATGTAGGGCGGCCATGACTTTTTTCACAGGGCACCAGACACACCGTTGGTACCCCGTGCTTGTGGTATGTGATGAATACGGGAGAAAGGCTCCACAATTTTAAGATGTGAAATTTTGGGCACGGGGGTTACTATCAATCGAGTGGACTCTATGTCAGTGTAGTCTACGAAAAGATAGTGATCGGGTGCTTACCCCGGGTACTTGAGGTACCGCGGGTCGTGGATGACACGGAAGTTCCCCGGATCTTGTGGGTAAAGTGTGCGACCTCTGTAGAGTGTAAAACTATTCGAATAGACGTGTCCACGGTCAAGGACAGTTGGGCGGTGCTGCTTAAACTATGTCCAGAGTTTTGCAAACCGTGTGTATGTCTTGATAAAACTATTTGGGTAAGTCAGATGGCTTGCCACGATGATCAAGTTGGATTGGTGTCCAACTCTGCTTATGTTGATATCTTTAACTTGTGTATATGGATATCTGTACTCCCATGACGCATACTTTACATGTTGATAGATCATGTCATTGCACTCAAAACTAGCTTTCTACAAACTACCTACTTAGTGCTATATCATTGCATTATCGTGCCTTGTTCCAATCATGGGTTGCTTGCGAGTACATTCAAAGTACTCATTGGCTTGCCAATGGTTATTTAATTGGCCATGCATGGAAGAACGGGAGTTCGATGAAGAGTTCTTTCGAGACGAACATGCGAACTAGGACGTTTCCCAGTCAGAATGTCTGTAGGGTTAAGGCAGATAGCATGGGTTCTACTTATCGACGAAGATTGCCGCTGCTTAAGTTTATTTGGTATTCAGCCCTTGTGGCTTTATCTATGTAAGACTTGACCATAATGGTCATAATTCGTGTAAGACGGTATGTATGGATGTAAGACTCTTGTTATTCAGCTTCTGTGTGTTCAGTGAGCATTGATCTCTGGGATCACTATACGCGTGCATTCGGTGATCACGACTTATGAGTCGGGGTCCCCATAGAGCTGGTATCAGAGCCATCCTGACTGTAGGAAGCCTTAGATAGCATGGTCGTTAGTTAGGGTTAAGACTATTTCCAAAACTATTACCAGTTTTCAACACTATCTATACTTCTCTTCCCTTCTCAGTTTTTCGAAAAATAAGGTATACTTTCCTTATAGATATCTTCCCCTTCAAAACTTTTGGTCGCTAGAACCCTTATGCCCCTGACCAGTGGATTCCTTGTAATCCTCGTGGATAATCTAGAAGGAAGATGCCTTGTCAGACATTCACCAACATCTTCTGAACACAAGATTGGCGACACTTCGACAAGACGATACCAACAAAAGATACATCCTCAAGGAATGAGGACATGAATACCCAGAAGATGATAACACCCTTGACACTGCCCTAAGGTGATGCGACCTTAGCCTGTGATGATCAGGGCATAGGAAATGCAAGATCATGATGTACATCGCTCGTAGGGGAACCCTGTTCTTATCATTGTTGTGTCGGCAACCACCGGTGGATGGGGACCTCGCCATTTGGTCCGCCTCACTATAGTGAGCAGGAAGACGGTTCTCTTCATCCCCCGCTCTCGGTGACGATATTGTCAACAATGTGTCCGACTGATTGGACCTCTACTATGCCTTGTTAATGTCATTGCATAAAGGATTGCCACCTGGAACCGTCGATGCCTTAGAATGCAAAAACGATCGCCATGAGTAAGAAGACAAGAGGAGACCAAGTCAACACCAGCTACGAGGAGACACCTTCACCCCATCACTTCAACATGTGTGAAGTTTTTGAAGATTCTACAGGCTCAACCCAGATCGTTTCGTCAAAATAAGAGACGTAGAAACACCTGAGGAAAACTTAGAAGACTGCACGAGGCACAAGCACGACTACCAAGTCCGAGAACCCCTAGGGTAGGATGAGTCGTGTACCCCCATATGCGTAGTCGAGTCCGTGTGATGGTTCGAATGGAACCACGTTCTGTGCTGCTTGTTTTTATTTGTTTGTATTTTAATATAAGTCACACATTTGCCCTAGGCAGCTTGTACGCGGCTATATCACCTATCATGTCTTAATGGAATTGTGTGTGGCCTTTACGACACTTGTTTGTTTACACTTGCACCATAAAACCCCCTTTAGGCATCCCCCCTTCTATGCTACTTCTCCCTCTCATCTCTGAAGACTAGCAAGACAAAATGCACTAAGGATTCCACCTCAGCAAGCAACTGACACTGAAGACTTTTGCTACAGCCTCCTCGACCAGGTGCAATCTCGTAGTATTACCCCTCATGACTAGAAACCCCATCCCTAGACCCTTCGAGACTTCACGAGATACCCCAGCTCGAGTCCTTAACCATGTGCTTAACCCATAGAATTGCAAGAGGACCAGTTAAGCCTCTGTAAACCTTGCACAACACTGGGTTCATTATGGAACTAGCGGACATAGTGAACAAGCACGTTATCATCCTAATATAGCACCATAACTGACGATGCCATAGGGAAGATCAGTTTGAGGATATAGGAATAGAGGACAAATGACTTGATGAGTTTATATCAATGACTTTGAGGAATTATATGAGACTATTTGGTGGATTATGAGGCTTACATGTTGGCAGATGAACTTGGTGGGATCATGATTATGGAGTAGCATAACTTTCCTTACCCTTGAGTAAACTGGATTTAGTAGGACAATTATGATCTCATGCTGGAATTCTTGGAAGTATATGGGTTTAACTTAGCCATGGGATATTGATAGGAGACAGTTAATATCACGTAAATGACTTGGGGGATACATGTAGGAATTCTGGTTAGACATGAGATTTGGATTAGGTGATCCTAGTTGAGTATAGGTGGTGAGTAAGTCTACATGGTTCGGAGTAAATTGGATTTAGAATGATGATCTCGATCATGATACCATGTTTCTTGGAGGGACATAAACTAGGAGATTGGATTAATTGTCGGAGTTGACCTTGGAGTTTACTTGACCATGGAAGTTGGTGGACTTACTATAGTAGAGACAGCCCTTTCTAGTATTTGGGATTATATGGACTTTAGGAGATCATGTGGAACACCATAGACACTAGGATTTGTAGAATTAAAGGATTATGTAGTGATTAATGGAAGTTAACGGGTTGTTGGAGTTGATTCATGGGAAGGAAACAAGATTTTGGAGTGGCATACGACGTGTTTCCTTAGGAGAGAGATACACTAACATGGACCTTGGAAGAATAGGATGAGCACTTGGATTGTTGTGTTTTATTCCCGCTTGGAAGCTTGTATGCTCTGCCCATGGCTTTTTAGTGGTAGCCATACATATGAGTTTGGGGATCGTAGACATATATGATTTTGTTAAACCTCCTCTCGGGAGTCACGAGAATATGGATCACATGAGTGATGATTGGATTTGACCTATACAAAATAATGCTTTCGGTGGTATAAGGTTATTTGTTTGAGGGACTAGATAGACAATTGGCATCTCAGGAATTGTGCTCAAGGATAAGATAAACGTTCACTCGCACCCTAGAATCCTTGAAACCCTTAAGCCCCACCAAGCTACAACATGGTCGTATCATGACCATGGGTCTTGACTCTAGATCGAGAACACCTTGGGCCATACTCAACCGTTACCACCACCAATGCCCCAGCCTACCTTATGTACCCCATGAATAGAAACTTCATGGAGTACTTGGTCACGTTGGTTGTCACTTTTACTTGGTGACCTACTCGTCTAACTGAAGATGGAAGAAGAATCATTCAGCTGGTTTTCTCTTTGTGTTTTTCAAGTGCTCTCTAAAGTCAACTACTTCGCCTTACATACTTCATCTCCTTGCCCCAAGCTTATGCCCAATGATCTTGCCATGTGTATAGAGAAATATAGTATTTTCTTACAAAAATAATTTGGCCAAAAAGTATTTTCTAAAATTAGTTTTCCAAAACCCCCTCAATTGAGGTTTGCACTGCAAGTACTTGATTTGGGGTGTGAAAAATCTTTCAAAAGGTATATTTGAATCCTATTAGATATAGGACTCCCATAAACCACAAAAATATAATTTTAAAAGTTATTTTCCTATTTTATTTAAAAACTTTTCTTAAGGCCAAAAATGGTCTTTAATAGGGAAAAAATATTTAATTGTTTCAAAAATATTTGACAAAAATCAGGGAAACTCAGTGGACATATATTTTCCATATATAAGAGTTTCAACACATGGTCATGTTCAAAATATTGGACAAAACCTCCCAAAACCATTTATGCCCACTTCAAGGATTTGAAATATTTCTACAGGAAATATTTTCATAAAAATCCAGGGAAAATCCAGCAAGTCACAAATACATATTGTGATCACCTTGCAAAGCCTCATATCAATCAAGGTCATTTTGGCTCACCAAAATGCCCCAAAACACTCTCTGACCAGAATCAAATTTGAACAACTTTGTACTACCAACCTTCTCTCCTTGACCCCAACTTTTGTCAGCATGTTCACATGACCAAATGAGGCCACTAAACCAAGTGGTGCATCAAGGGGAAGTGATTTGCTCAACTAGATCTACACAAGTTCATTTCTGCTAATTTCTAGGGTTTACAAAAGTTGCATTGGCAACTTTTCCCAAATGAGCTCAAAATTGGTGGAAGGCCCTAATTATATGTTCCATTTCACCCTGTGGGTTCTTATGCCAAATGGAGTTCATTTACCTGCCCAAACCAACAACAAACACCTTCTGCCACTTTACCAAAACAACTACTTTGACCTCTTCCACTAATCTCCATGGGCTCAAAGTTTTACCACAACCCCTCCTAGTCCCCTTGCACCTCCAGTAACAATGTAAAATCCATAGATCAATTATTGGAGGGGTAAAACCCCACTTTCTCTCTCTGGACAGCCCATTTCCCTCTCTCTCTCAACCCCACTCCTCTCCTACTGGCTCTCCAGGGCACCCAATGCCACTACCCTCCTCTTTACTGCCCCCTAGGGCAGCCAGACATCAGTGGTCGTGCCCACAAGGCATATAAAATGCCATGGCATGCCATTTGCATGATCCAGAGCGCACTACAGTGCGGCCAGGCACTATAGCCACCCCCTGCAAACCACTTTCGGCCACCTCGGGCCTCCTCAGCACGCCCGACGATGCGCCTCGGCGTCCAAGGCACGGCAGCTGGTCAGCCCCCTCCTTCCTCTCTCTCTCCTGCCCCTGCTCGCACGCGCACCGACCACCCGAGAGCTCTAGTGAGCGGCCTCACACGCGCGGCGCCTCTGCCCTCCCCCCTGCTCTCTCTCTTCAGTCCCCTCGCCCTAGACCAACCCCACGAGCACCCCCGACACCTAGCTGCGAGCCCCCGTGTCCCGTAGGGACGGCAACGACCTCGCCGGCGCACTGGTCCATGGTGGACCGTCGCCCGCCTATATAAGGCCTCCCCGAACCCTCCTCTCCTCACCACTCACCCCCTGCAGCTCCAAATCAACCCCCTGCACCCCCAGTTCATCTCCAGGAGCGCGCGAGCTCGAGATCGAGCTCGAGCTCTGCCTCCTCGGGCCCCGTTCTTTCCCGATCTGGAGCCGCCTCACCTCGCTATGTTGCATGTGTCGGCTTTTGATTGCACTATGTTGCATGCGTTCTTTTGATTCCTGAAGCTCAAACAAACAGGGCCATAGTGTGTGCCAAATCAAGTTCTTTTGATTGCACTATGTTGCATGTGTTGGCTTTCGGTCTCATACATTTGCTTTGTTTGTCTTATGACACCAAAGTGTTCTGAAGTGAAGTTGCTCAAAATTGCAACCTTATTTGTTGTCTCCATTTTTTACGGGGATTCAGTCAATTGATTTTAGTTGCATAGTGATAAAATATATCATTATCATTATTTATTAAAAATCAGAATTTAAAGGTTTGTGGTGAAAGCTTGTCCAGGCAACTATTCATGAGTTACTTGACACAACCTTAGGATTTGGATTAGTATTTTGATTAAATATTCGAATAAGACGCCCCACTCTGCTTGTTACCATGGTCCATGGCTCGCCGGCGCCGGCCAGTGGGGGGCGAAGAAGAATGCTTGACCATCTTCAAGTCGTAACACTTCATGAAAGTGCTAGTGATCGACTAGAGGGGGGGGTGAATAGGTGATTTTTATGAAAGTCTTCAAAACATGGAAGTTTCAAAGACAAACGATAGAAATAAACCTATTTCCATGCAGCGGAAGGTAGACTACACTAGGCAAACCATAGTCAAGTATTCAATGAAGTGAAAGCACAATGACTAATAGCAGCTAGGCAGTAAGGATCAGGTAGGAAGATATTGTGAAGCCAATCAGAACAAGCAGTCACTCAGTGAAGACAAAATATAATGCAATCATACAATGACTTCACAAGGACCAACAGTAAGTAAAGGGAAGGGAAGGATGAAACCAGTGACTTGTTGAAGACAATGATTTGTTGGACCAGTTCCAACTGCTGTGACAGTTGTATGTCTGGTTAGGGCGGCTAGGTATTTAAACCTGAGGACACACAGTCCCGGACACCCAGTCCTGAACACGCAGCTCAGGACACCCAGTCCTCACCGTATTCCCCTTGAGCTAAGGTCACACAGACCTCGCCCAATCACTCTGGTAAGTCTTCAAGGTAGACTTCCAAACCTTCACAGACTTCGTTCACCGGCGATCCACAATGACTCTTGGATGCTCAGAATGTGACACCTAACCGGCTGGAGGATTCACAGTCCTCAAGTGTAATAAGTCTTCAGATCACACAGACAGGAAGACTTAAGTGATGCCTAACACTCTTTGGCTCTGGGTGGTTAGGGCTTTATCCTCGCAAGGAATTCTCTCTCAAAGGCTTCGAGGTGGGTTGCTCTCAAACGACAAAAGCCGTACTCTAACTCTGAGCAGTCAACCGTTTATGGTTGTAGGGGTGGGCTATTTATAGCCACTGGGCAACCCGACCTGATTTGTCCAAAATGACCCTGGTTCACTAATGAACTGACACGTGTTCCAACGGTCAGATTTCAAACACACACGGCAACTTTACTTGGGCTACAAGCAAGGCTGACTTATCCAACTCTGGACAAGATTTGCTCTCATAGTCGTCACTCGAAGACATAGGATTTTGGTTAAGCATCACTTCAGTCATTCTGACTGGTTCTCTTGGACCCCACTTAATAGTACGGTGGTTCCTATGACTCAACAAAGAAAAACACAGAATGACGAAACTACTAAGTCTTCGCGCTCCATAGTCTTGACGCGATGTCTTCTCTTGTCATAGTCTTCAATGTGAATGTCTTCACATACCACTTTTGACTTCAATGTCTTCATACATTTTTAGGGGTCATCTCTGGTATGAAAACCGAATCAATGAGGGACTTCTACCTGTGTTATCCTACAATTCTCACAAACACATTAGTCCCTCAACTAGGTTTGTCGTCAATACTCCAAAACCAACTAGGGGTGACACTAGATGCACTTACAATCTCCCCCTTTTTGGTGATTGATGACAAACTAGTTGAAGTTTTCAACGGGGAATATAATATGTGAAAATGTAAAGGATAGGGGATTGTCTTCATAAGTTGTAAGGGCTCCCCCTGAAGATGTGCATATAAGTAATTTGCTTTTGGAATGCAAATGCACATGGCAGGTTGTACTTGTGGAGATCCTCTTCAACTTATGATGACAATTCATCATGCATGAAAAGTATGTGAAGATAATGACATGCATAATGAAAGATGGACGTCTGCAAAATGATCTAAGTGCGGAATTTATCGTCGCACATGCGGAATTTATCATCGCATCACAGAATAGCAAATAAGTAGAAGACGACCATCGAGTTTAAGTGTTACAACTCAAAGAACCAAATGTATCAAAACGAGAGTTGTAAACACTAGGCAAAATATAAAGCAACCACCCATATGGACCCGCTTGAAGACTATCAAACTCATATGCTTCTCCCCCTTTTGTCAGTAAGGACCAAAAAGGTTTGAAGACATAGAGCATCTACTCGTTCCCATGAGGAGTAGGTGAAGCAGCAGGGTCGTCGGTGTTGTTAGGCGGTGCAGACGAACTCAGGGCAGTGTCGATGCGTGCAGAAGTAGGGGCGGTGAAGTAGCATCATCTTCATCATCGATCACTCTGGCATTCACAGTTGCCGTGGAGGAAGAGAACTCAGAGTCTTTAAGAGACGGAGTTTGTCGCAGCACAGGCCTTCTTGGAGGTGTGGAGTCAAACTTGAAGCGTTCAGAGAAGCCATCCTCTTGAAGATCATCCTCAAAGCACATAAGCGTCAGTCCTTTCCATGTATGCCGACAGGTTTCATGGGCAACAAAGGAATTCTTGGTGGCAAGATTGTGAATCTTGTTTACGTCCACCAAGAGGCTTTGCATTTGGCGCTTCAGCCAGTCATGATGCATATCCTATTTCTGATGAAGGGCAACCAGAAGCTCTCGGTCATTGAGAACACGAGATCGCTTCCTGGGCTGTTGGGCAATGGTGCTTTCAGTGGCTTCAGTGAGGGCACGATGAGGTGCACGTGTAGTACCAGCCAGAGGATAAACATGAGTGACTGCTTCAACTCCTTCAATGTTTTGAGAGAAGCTTTGATGCTCAGCATTCTGAAGACTAAGAGGCTCCTTGGCAGGCTCTGGATATATGGATTCAACGGACATATCAATGTCAGGCAGAAAGATCCGATGATTGCGAGCAGAGGGCTGATATGAAACAGCTGAGTGTAGTTTGATCAGCCGCATTATCCATGGAGCGTAAAACTTCAAGCCAAAAAGATCAGATCCTGATGCAGCAAGTTGGCGGATGAAGAAGTCTTGTGCATTGAAGCATTTGCCGTGAAGAATATAAAAGACCAAAGTCTTCATTGCACCTTCTAGCTTTGCATGTGGAGAATGTCCTTTGATGGGCCAGAGAGTTTGCCTTATAATGTGATAGATAGTGTGTGGCAGATACTCAAAGTCTTCAACAAAGAACTCCTTAGGATATGCAGCATCTGGAGGCAAAAGCTTCATCATGCTAAGCATCTGACTCATGTTTGGTTCAGGCTTCTGAAAGATACTCTCCATAGCTGCACTGTGAAGCTGACAACCAGGTTCATAAAGATCTCCAGGAGTGGGCAGACCAATGAGCTCAATGATGTCAAAGGCTTTGGCTTCGTGATGAACATTGCCGGTCATCCACTCAAGGATCCAAGTCTTCGGATCTCTGTTGTAGCCACGAATGTGAAGAGTGGCATAGAATTGGAGCAGCAATTCTTCGTTCCAGTGCTCTTTGTCGATGACGAACGGCAACAATCCAGACTCTTTGAAGCAAACCAGAGCTTCTTCCAAGCAAGGCAGACCAGTTATGGCTTCGGTGTTGGAAATATGCCCTAGAGGCAATAATAAAAGCATTATTATTATATTTCCTTATTCATGATAATTGTCTTTTATTCATGCTATAATTGTGTTATCCGGAAATCGTAATACATGTGTGAATTCATAGACACCAACATGTCCCTAGTAAGCCTCTAGTTGACTAGCTCGTCGATCAACAGATAGTCATGGTTTCCTGACTATGGACATTGGATGTCATTGATAACGAGATCACATCATTAGGAGAATGATGTGATGGACAAGACCCAATCCTAAACATAGCACAAGATCGTATAGTTCGTTTGCTAGAGTTTTTCCAATGTCAAGTTTCTTTTCCTTAGACCATGAGATCGTGTAACTCCCGGATACCGTAGGAGTGCTTTGGGTGTGCCAAACGTCACAATGTAACTGGGTGAATATAAAGGTACATTACTGGTATCTCCGAAAGTGTCTGTTGGGTTGGCACGAATCGAGACTGGGATTTGTCACTCCGTATGACGGAGAGGTATCTCTGGGCCCGCTCGGTAATGCATCATCATAATGAGCTCAAAGTGACCAAGTGTCTGGTCACGTGATCATGCATTACGGTACGAGTAAAGTGACTTGCTGGTAACGAGATTGAACGAGGTATTGGGATACCGACGATCGAATCTCGGGCAAGTAACGTACCGATTGACAAAGGGAATTGTATACGGGGTTGCTTGAATCCTCGACATCGTGGTTCATCCGATGAGATCATCGAGGAGCATGTGGGAGCCAACATGGGTATCCAGATCCCGCTGTTGGTTATTGACCGGAGAGCCATCTCGGTCATGTCTACATGTCTCCCGAACCCGTAGGGTCTACACACTTAAGGTTCGGTGACGCTAGGGTTGTAGAGATATGAATATGCAGTAACCCGAAAGTTGTTCGGAGTCCCGGATGAGATCTCGGACGTCACGAGGAGTTCCGGAATGGTCCGGAGGTGAAGAATTATATATAGGAAGTGCAGTTTCGGCCATCGGGAGAGTTTCGGGGGTCACCGGTATTGTACCGGGACCACCGGATGGGTCCCGGGGGTCCACCGGGTGGGGCCACCCATCACGGAGGGCCCCATGGGCTGAAGTGGGGAGGGGAACCATCCCATAGTGGGCTGGTGCGCCCCCCTTGGCCCACCCCCTGCGCCTAGGGTTGGAAACCCTAGGGTGGGGGGCGCCCCACTTGCCTTGGGGGCCACTCCACCCTTGGCCGCCCCCCCCCCCCTAGGAGATCCCATCTCCTAGGGACGGCGCCCCCCCCTTGGGGAGCCTATATAAAGGGGGGGAGGGAGGGGCAGCCGCACTCTTGACTCTTGGCGCCTCCCTCTCCCCTGCTACACCTCTCCCTCTTGCAGTAGAACGGCGAAGCCCTGCTGCGGTGACTCCTGCACCCACCACCACGTCGTCGTGCTGCTGGATCTTCATCAACCTCTCCTTCCCCGCTTGCTGGATCAAGAAGGAGGAGACGTCACGCTGACCATACGTGTGTTGAACGCGGAGGTGCCGTCCGTTCGGCGCTAGGATCTCCGGTGATTTGGATCACGTCGAGTACGACTCCCTCATCCCCGTTCTCTTGAACGCTTCCGCTCGCGATCTACAAAGGTATGTAGATGCAATCCGATCACTCGTTGCTAGATGAACTCATAGATGGATCTTGGTGAAACCGTACGAAAATTTTTGTTTTCTGCAACGTTCCCCAACAGTGGCATCATGAGCTAGGTCTATGCGTAGTTCTCTTTGCACGAGTAGAACACAATTTTTTGTAGGCGTAGATGTTGTCAACTTTCTTGCCGCTACTAGTCTTATTTTGCTTCAGCGGTATTGTGGGATGAAGCGGCCCGGACCAACCTTACACGTACGCTTACGTGAGACCGGTTCCACCGACTAACATGCACTAGTTGCATAAGGTGGCTGGCGGGTGTCTGTCTCTCCCACTTTAGTTGGAGCGGATTCGATGAAAAGGGTCCTTATGAAGGGTAAATAGAAGTTGACAAATCACGTTGTGGCTTTCACGTAGGTAAGAAAACGTTCTTGCTAGAACCCTATTGCAGCCACGTAAAACTTGCAACAACAATTAGAGGACGTCTAACTTGTTTTTGCAGCAAGTGTTCTGTGATGTGATATGGCCAAAGTTGTGATGAATGATGAATGATATATATGTGATGTATGAGATCATGTTCTTTTAATAGGAATCACGACTTGCATGTCGATGAGTATGACAACCGGCAGGAGCCATAGGAGTTGTCTTTATTTTTTGTATGACCTGCGTGTCATTGAGAAACGCCATGTAAATTACTTTACTTTATTGCTAAACGTGTTAGCCATTGTAGTAGAAGTAATAGTTGGCGAGCAACTTCATGGAGACACAATGATGGAGATCATGATGATGGAGATCATGGTGTCATGCCGGTGACAAGATGATCATGGAGCCCCAAGATGGAGATCAAAGGAGCTATGTGATATTGGCCATATCATGTCACTATTATTATTTGATTGCATGTGATGTTTATCATGTTTTACATCTTGTTTACTTAGAATGACGGTAGTAAATAAGATGATCCCTCATAATAATTTCAAGAAAGTGTTCCCCCTAACTGTGCACCGTTGCGACAGTTCGTTGTTTCGAAGCACCACGTGATGATCGGGTGTGATAGATTCCAAAGTTCACATACAACGGGTGTAAGACAGATTTACACATGCAAACACTTAGGTTGATTTGACGAGCCTAGCATGTACAGACATGGCCTCAGAACACAGAAGACCGAAAGGTCGAGCATGAGTCGTATAGATGATACGATCAACATGAAGATGTTCACCGACGTTGACTAGTCCGTCTCACGTGATGATCAAACACGGCCTAGTTAACTCGGATCATGTTATACTTAGATGACTGGAGGGATGTCTATCTGAGTGGGAGTTCATGGAATAATTTGATTAAATGAACTTAATTATCATGAACTTAGTCTAAAACCTTTACAACATGTCTTGAAGATCAAATGGCCAACGTTGTCCTCAACTTCAACGCGTTCCTAGAGAAAACCAAGCTGAAAGACGATGGCAGCAACTATACGGACTGGGTCCGGAACCTGAGGATCATCCTCATAGCTGCCAAGAAAGATTATGTCCTACAAGCACCGCTAGGTGAAGCACCTGTTCTCCCTGCAGAACAAGACATTATGAACGCTTGGCAGACACGTTCCGATGATTACTCCCTCGTTCAGTGCGGCATGCTTTACAGCTTAGAACCGGGGATCCAAAAGCGTTTTGAGAGACACGGAGCATATGAGATGTTCGAAGAGCTGAAAATGGTTTTTCAAGCTCATGCCCGGGTCGAGAGATATGAACTCTCCGACAAGTTCTTCAGTTGTAAGATGGAGGAAAACAGTTCTGTCAGTGAGCTTATACTCACTATGTCTGGGTTACATAACCGCTTGACTCAGCTGGGAGTTAATCTCCCGGATGACGCGGTCATTGACAAAATCCTTCAGTCGCTTCCACCGAGCTACAAGAGCTTTATGATGAACTTCAATATGCAGGGGATGGAAAAGACCATTCCTGAAGTATTTGCTATGCTGAAATCAGCAGAGGTAGAAGTCAAAAAGGAACATCAAGTGTTGATGGTGAATAAAACCACTAAGTTCAAGAAAGGCAAGGGTAAGAAGAACTTCAAGAAGGACGGCAAGGGAGTTGCCGCGCCCGGTAAGCAAGCTGCCGGGAAGAAGCCAAAGAATGGACCCAAGCCCGAGACTGAGTGTTTTTATTGCAAGGGGAGTGGACACTGGAAGCGGAACTGCCCCAAATACTTAGCGGACAAGAAGACCGGCATCACGAAAGGTATATGTGATATACATGTAATTGATGTGTACCTTACCAGTACTCGTAGTAGCTCTTGGGTATTTGATACCGGTGCAGTTGCTCACATTTGTAACTCAAAGCAGGAGCTGCGGAATAAGTGGAGACTGGCGAAGGACGAGGTGACGATGCGCGTCGGGAATGGTTCCAAGGTCGATGTGATCGCCGTCGGCACGCTACCTCTACATTTACCCATGGGATTAGTTTTAAACCTCAATAATTGTTATTTAGTGTTAGCTTTGAGCATGAACATTGTATCTGGATCTCGTTTAATTTGAGATGGCTACTCATTTAAATCCGAGAATAATGGTTGTTCTATTTATATGAGAGATATGTTTTATGGTCATGCTCCAATGGTGAATGGTTTATTCTTAATGAATCTCGAGCGTAATGCTACACATATTCATAGTGTGAATACCAAAAGATGTAAAGTTGATAATGATAGTCCGACATACTTGTGGCACTGCCGCCTTGGTCACATTGGTGTCAAACGCACGAAGAAGCTCCATGCAGATGGACTTTTAGAGTCTCTTGATTACGAATCATTTGACACGTGCGAACCATGCCTCATGGGTAAAATGACCAAGACTCCATTCTCAGGAACAATGGAGCGAGCAACCAACTTATTGGAAAGCATACATACTGATGTGTGCGGTCCAATGAGTGTTGAAGCTCGTGGTGGCTATCGTTATGTTCTCACCCTCACTGATGACTTGAGTAGATATGGGTATGTCTATTTAATGAAACACAAGTCTGAGACCTTTGAAAGGTTCAAAGAATTTCAGAGTGAGGTTGAGAATCAACGTGACAGGAAAATCAAGTTCTTGCGATCAGATGGTGGGGGAGAATACTTGAGTCACGAATTTGGCACACACTTAAGAAAATGTGGAATAGTTTCACAACTCACGCCGCCTGGAACACCTCAGCGTAATGGTGTGTCCAAACGTCGTAATCGCACTCTATTAGATATGGTGCGATCTGTGATGTCTCTTACCGATTTACCGCTATCATTTTGGGGCTATGCTTTAGAGACTGCCGCATTCACTTTAAATAGGGCTCCGTCGAAATCCGTTGAGACGACACCGTATGAATTATGGTTTGGGAAGAAACCTAAGCTGTTGTTTCTAAAAGTTTGGGGATGCGATGCTTATGTCAAGAAACTTCAACCTGAAAAGCTCGAACCCAAGTCGGAAAAATGCGTCTTCATAGGATACCCAAAAGAAACTATTGGGTATACCTTCTACCTCAGATCTGAAGGCAAGATCTTTGTTGCCACGAATGGATCCTTTCTAGAGAAAGAGTTTCTCTCAAAAGAAGTAAGTGGGAGGAAAGTAGAACTTGATGAAGTATTACCTCTTGAACCGGAAAATGGTGCAACTCAAGAAAATATTCCTGAGGTGCCTGCACCGACTAGAGAGGAAGTTAATGATGATGATCATGAAACTTCAGATCAAGTTGCTACTGAACTTCATAGGTCCACAAGGACACGTTCCGCACCAGAGTGGTATGGCAACCCTGTCTTGGAAATCATGTTGTTAGACAACAGTGAACCTTCGAACTATGAAGAAGCAATGGCGGGCCCGGATTCTGACAAATGGCTGGAAGCCATGAAATCCGAGATAGGATCCATGTATGAAAACGAAGTATGGACTTTGACTGACTTGCCCGATGATCGGCAAGCCATAGAAAATAAATGGATCTTTAAGAAGAAGACAGACGCGGATGGTAATGTGACCATCTATAAAGCTAGGCTTGTCGCTAAGGGTTATCGACAAGTTCAAGGGGTTGACTACGATGAGACTTTCTCACCCGTAGTGAAGCTGAAGTCCGTCCGAATCATGTTAGCAATTCCCGCATTCTATGATTATGAGATATGGCAAATGGACGTCAAAACGGCATTCCTTAATGGTTTCCTTAAGGAAGAATTGTATATGATGCAGCCGGAAGGTTTTGTCGATCCTAAGAATGCTGACAAGGTGTGCAAGCTCCAACGCTCGATTTATGGGCTGGTGCAAGCATCTCGGAGTTGGAACATTCGCTTTGATGAGATGATCAAAGCGTTTGGGTTTACGCAGACTTATGGAGAAGCCTGCGTTTACAAGAAAGTGAGTGGGAGCTCTGTAGCATTTCTCATATTATATGTAGATGACATACTTTTGATGGGAAATGATATAGAACTCTTGGACAGCATTAAGGCCTACTTGAATAAGAGTTTTTCAATGAAGGACCTTGGAGAATCTGCTTATATATTAGGCATCAAGATCTATAGAGATAGATCAAGATGCCTCATAGGTCTTTCACAAAGCACATACCTTGATAAGATATTGAAGAAGTTCAATATGGATCAGTCTAAGAAGGGGTTCTTGCCTGTGTTGCAAGGTGTGAAATTGAGCTCAGCTCAATGTCCGACCACGGCAGAAGATATAGAAGAGATGAGTGTCATCCCCTATGCCTCAGCCATAGGGTCTATTATGTATGCCATGCTGTGTACCGGACCTGATGTAAACCTTGCCGTAAGTTTGGTAGGAAGGTACCAAAGTAATCCCGGCAAGGAACACTGGACAGCGGTCAAGAATATCCTGAAGTACCTGAAAATGACTAAGGACATGTTTCTCATTTATGGAGGTGACAAAGAGCTCGTCGTAAAGGGTTACGTCGACGCTAGCTTTGACACAGATCTGGATGACTCTAAGTCACAAACCGGATACGTGTATATTTTGAATGGTGGGGCAGTAAGCTGGTGCAGTTGCAAGCAGAGCGTCGTGGCGGGATCTACATGTGAAGCGGAGTACATGGTAGCCTCGGAGGCAGCACATGAAGCAATTTGGGTGAAGGAGTTCATCACCGACCTAGGAGTCATACCCAATGCGTCGGGGCCGATCAAACTCTTCTGTGACAACACTGGAGCTATTGCACTTGCCAAGGAGCCCAGGTTTCACAAGAAGACCAGGCACATCAAGCGTCGCTTCAACTCCATTCGTGAAAATGTTCAAGATGGAGACATAGATATTTTTAAAGTACATACGGACCTGAATGTAGCAGATCCGTTGACTAAACCTCTCCCTAGAACAAAACATGATCAACACCAGAATTCCATGGGTGTTCGATTCATCACAATGTAACTAGATTATTGACTCTAGTGCAAGTGGGAGACTGTTGGAAATATGCCCTAGAGGCAATAATAAAAGCATTATTATTATATTTCTTTGTTCATGATAATTGTCTTTTATTCATGCTATAATTGTGTTATCCGGAAATCGTAATACATGTGTGAATTCATAGACACCAATATGTCCCTAGTAAGCCTCTAGTTGACTAGCTTGTTGATCAACAGATAGTCATGGTTTCCTGACTATGGACATTGGATGTCATTGATAACGAGATCACATCATTAGGAGAATGATGTGATGGACAAGACCCAATCCTAAACATAGCACAAGATCGTATAGTTCGTTTGCTAGAGTTTTTCCAATGTCAAGTATCTTTTCCTTAGACCATGAGATCGTGTAACTCCCGGATACCGTAGGAGTGCTTTGGGTGTGCAAAATGTCACAACGTAACTGGGTGACTATAAAGGTACATTACAGGTATCTCCAAAAGTGTCTGTTGGGTTGGCACGAATCGAGACTGGGATTTGTCACTCCGTATGACGGAGAGGTATCTCTGGGCCCACTCGGTAATGCATCATCATAATGAGCTCAAAGTGACCAAGTGTTTGGTCACGTGATCATGCATTATGGTACGAGTAAAGTGACTTGCCGGTAACGAGATTGAACGAGGTATTGGGATACCGACGATCGAATCTCGGGCAAGTAACGTACCGATTGACAAAGGGAATTGTATACGGGGTTGCTTGAATCCTCGACATCGTGGTTCATCCGATGAGGTCATCGAGGAGCATGTGGGAGCCAACATGGTTATCTAGATCCCGCTGTTGGTTATTGACCGGAGATCCATCTCGGTCATGTCTACATGTCTCCCGAACCCGTAGGGTCTACACATTTAAGGTTCGGTGACGCTAGGGTTGTAGAGATATGAATATGCAGTAACCCGAAAGTTGTTCAGAGTCCCGGATGAGATCCCGGACGTCACGAGGAGTTCCGGAATGGTCCGGAGGTGAAGAATTATATATAGGAAGTGCAGTTTTGGCCATCGGGAGAGTTTCGGGGGTCACCGGTATTGTACTGGGACCACCGGATGGGTCCCGGGGGTCCACCGGGTGGGGCCACCCATCCCGGAGGGCCCCATGGGCTGAAGTGGGGAGGGGAACCAGCCCATAGTGGGCTGGTGTGCCCCCCTTGGCCCACCCCCTGCGCCTAGGGTTGGAAACCCTAGGGTGGGGTGGGGGGCGCCCCACTTGCCTTGGGGGCCACTCCACCCTTGGTCACCGCCCCCCTAGGAGATCCCATCTCCTAGGGCCGGCGCCCCCCCTTGGGGAGCCTATATAAAGGGGGGGAGGGAGGGGCAGCCGCACCCTTGACTCTTGGCGCCTCCCTCTCCCCTGCTACACCTCTCCCTCTTGCAGTAGAACGGCGAAGCCCTGCTGCGGTGACTCCTGCATCCACCACCACGCCGTCGTGCTGCTGGATCTTCATCAACCTCTCCTTCCCCGCTTGCTGGATCAAGAAGGAGGAGACGTCACGCTGACCGTACGTGTGTTGAACGTGGAGGTGCCGTCCGTTCGGCGCTAGGATCTCCGGTGATTTGGATCACGTCGAGTACGACTCCCTCATCCCCGTTCTCTTGAACGCTTCCGCTCGCGATCTACAAAGGTATGTAGATGCAATCCGATCACTCGTTGCTAGATGAACTCACAGATGGATCTTGGTGAAACCGTAGGAAAATTTTTGTTTTCTGCAACGTTCCCCAACATTCGGTGTCAAGACGCATATGAGGGAAAATGCGATCTTGATTGTACGGAATGCATGAGTAATAACTTCGCTGTGGATAGCTCCAGAACCGATCAGAAGATATTCTTTCCCTGGAGTAGGGGTTCTTGGTGCTATTGAAGAAGGTGTTGTCTGCTTTGAAGCCGTTGACATTAAAGGATCCGGGTGCTGATGAAGGACCTGGAAACCTGGGCAACCTTGGCATTGGCTTCTGTACCTAAGGCCTGTGCTCAACGTGATAGTCAAACTGAGGACCAGCAGTAGGTGTAGGAACAGAAGCAGTGGCAACAGAGGCGTTAGGCTGCACAACAGAGGCTTCAGGAGCAGCTGCATCATTGGCTTCATTGACTTCTGGCACATTGGTTGGTGCAGGCTCCACATTTGCCTCAGCCATGACTACGTCATTGGCTTCATTTGTGTTGGGGGTGGCAGCCTCAAGATTCTCAACCTCCACTTGATGAGCTGGAGGGTCGGGCACAGACACGTTCTCCTCGAGAACAGCTTCTTCAGTAATGGGGGAGTAGGGACACGTTCTTCTTCTTGTGTGTCGTCGGCTAATGCAGTCGGAATGTCTTCAGCAGCTTTAGCCTCAGACTCGGAGACATTCACAGTAGGAGTGGCATCTGGAAACACTTGACGTGCAACAGATTGGTGGGGCACTTCTCCTTCTGGAACGCTCGAAAGAGGGACTTGAGACCTTGGTCCTTTGCGAAGCCTGCGTAACGCTGGCGACGCCTTTGGAGATGGAGTTGGCTGGGCCTCAAAGTCATCTTCTTCTTCTTGCCGGGGTGGTGTGACTTGTTGTTGGGGAGTACTCGGGGTGTCTTGTTGTTGTGGGTGATCAGCCCATGATGCATCCTGAGCAATTGGCGTCAGAGGACGACCAATGCTAATGAGTTCGATGTGCGTAAGCACAGGCGATGATACCAGTTGGTGCTCGATCTGAGGAAGAACTACATCATCTTCAACATTGTCATGGTGACCAATGTCTTCAACAGCGGTGGGATCAACTGCTGGAGTGTCTTCAGCTTCATGAGCCTCTGTGGAAGCAGGCTCATGGACAATCAGTTGGCGCTCTTGATGTTCAGATGCAGGGTGAACCATTGAGATAGGTTCAACAACTAAGGGCTCTGTGGGAGCAGCCCGATCCTTCTTGGTCTTGCGCTTCTTCTTGGAGGGAGTAGCATCAGAGACTTCAGGATGTTTCCTCTTTCCCGCTTCAGCCTCAACATTCCTCGTCTTCTTCAGTTCTGAAGCGGTTGACCTGACCTTTGGCTTCGAGCCAGTCATGCTGGCTGGGAAGACTATGCGAGGTTCTTCCTGCCTTGAAGGTGCAGATTGATCAGTTAAGGGCTTCTTCTTCTTTGTAGCCATTCTTGGGTCGATGCCAGGACGACCAAGAGCCTTGCGCTTCTCAGCCTCATTGTAGGCTTGCACACACTTGTCAGCCAGGCTCTTCATGCGCTCACAAGAACCTTGAGCTTCTTTACACTTCTTGAGAAAGGCTTCTTTGAGCTCGTGCAGCATGATCTTGAAGTTTTTGACCTCTTGCACGCTGAGCTTGGCCATGTGCTTCTTGAACTGAGCTTTCTCAAAGTCGATCTTTTGCTTCAGTTCAACGATGCGCTGAGCTAGAGCTAGCTCTGAAGCAATGGCGCCAGAGAAGGCGACGCTGAGGCCAATTGGAAGTTGCAGATCCTCAAAGCTGAGATTGGGGGTTTCAAACCACTCATCAATGAAGTTGTGGATAATTGCCACGTCAAAGAGAGGCAAATCATTGAAGATTTCTGCTTCTTCTTTTCTCTTGATCAGTAGCTCAAGAGCGTCATCTGCAAGATCTTCATCGCTAGACAGATCAATGGCGTCGTTGCGCAGAATAGCAGCAGCAGTCAGTTCTTGGCTGGTGTGTTGCAAAGGCATCTTTACTCTCGAGGGCTTGGAGATGCGTGACAAATCTTCAGACTGCACACTGTCTTCAGGAGGTGCAGTAGCCAGTGGCTTCGCCCGTGAGATTTTTCGTGCTGAGGCAGGCTTTGAAGCTTTAGGCTTCTGTAGTTTCTTTGGCTTCGGCGGTGCAGGCGCTTCATCAGATTCAGCGTCATCTGCAGGCTCATCCACGGCTGTCCCTTGAACCATGATATGAGTGATGAGACCTTCCAGGTTGTAGAAGGGCCCAACAAGATTGGGTTCAGCTTCGCGGGTGCCATCGGCACGGGGAGCAGAAGGACCAAGGTTGAAGTCTAGTCCCAGTGACTTCTTGTTTTGCTTAGACGAATTCTTGGCAAACTGGAAGTTGCGTTTGAACAGATTGTCGTCACGACACCATAGCAATGACGATGGGTGTGCATCCGCAGGCTGTGGTCCACGGACCATGCAGGGATAGAAGCCTTGTTCAATGGCTTCATCCCTGGACCTGGGTTGAAGATTTCTGTATAGGATGTCTCCCCATGGTCGCTTGATGGCATTTTTCTCAGCATATTCCTGGGTCACAAACCGGTACTTGAACCATTGTTCTGCCCAATATCTTCGAATCCATTGGATTCGGGTCTTGCGCTGATTGTAATCCTCTTCAGGATCTGTCTTGTAAAGCTCTGAGAGGTCATCAGGCAAATCTCTTGACGTTCCCCCACGACGCGGTCTGCCACCCTTCCTTACTGATTTCTCTGCAGCCATGAACTTCAAACTGAATGGCTTCAACATGTTCAAAGGCTTCAAAGGCTTTCGCTTGCTGAACAAACAGGAACTGGCTTTGGGAGAATTTATATGATGCTGTAAGAATTCTGCAAATGAATGCAGACTATGAGAACCAAGGGATTCTCCCACGGACATGTACCTGTGACAGCATTAAGGTGCGAGGGAAAGGGAAGAGGTCATATGCATTCTCAGAAGATTTTGAAGATAAATCAGTTTAGAGGACATTGACCTCATAGTGCGAAGACATTCACTCATAGATAGAGAGTTGGTTCCAGATTTGTACGGATCCACGAATAAGTACAAGTGAGGAATCTAACTACTTTGTGAAGCATAAGTGAACATACTAGGCATATTATGAGATGCAGTATAAAATAGATCCAACTTGTGTGAACAGAAACTGCTTGTGGTAGAAAGTGATGAATCTATAGGATCAAAGGGGCCGTAAAAAGGAAGTTTTATTTACCACACGAAGAACTACTAGACGGAGTGGAAGAGGAGGCCGAGCAGTTCGATCGTCCGTGCCCTAACTTGGCGACGGAGGACACTTACGGCGACGGCGAAGAAGACGATGTCCGCGGCCGGCGTGAAGACGGCGTCGGAGAGGTCGCGGCAGCTAAGAGCTTCGTCGCCGGTGTCGTCAAGGGCTAGCGGTGGCGCTAGGGTTTGTGCGAGAGTGGAAGAAAGGATAATGACTGTGGTGAGGCGTGTATTTATAGGGACAGGGACAGCATAGTGTTATTACACAGGTGCCCCTGGCGATTCACATATGAAGGACACGTGGCCATCATGCAACATATCGGAGGTTGTTCCATGTTCCCACGCACGCCTGGATTGTCGGGTGGTCGTTCCCACTTCTCCGGGTTTCAGGTGAAGGAATTAGCATTGAAAGCGGACTTAATGTTTGTCTCTGTATCTTCTGCTGACAAGGACGCAGAGAAGACATTCGACAGTTTCAAGAGAATGCATATCATTTGGAGAGATAGAGTTTGAGATAGAAATCATAGAGAGGTTAGGGTCCGATCACATTCACTTAGTTCAAAAGATTCAACAAGATATATATGTGTGTGTGTGTGTGAGAGAGAGAGAGAGAAAGACAATCCAACCAACATAGTGAAGATAATCATGAAGACAAGTTGAGAATGAAGACAAACAAAATGTGAAGACATAGCAAATGTAACGCATGGGTGAAACACTTCAAATAGAAGAATTTGGTGGTGGCGTTACCCACCGTATAGGAAGTATTAGACCCAGACACGGCGCACAATTATCGTGGCGCTCCGAAGTCAAATTCCACATTAATGTATTCACACTTAGAATGTATGTCTTCATTGATTGAAGATATACTTTACTTCGTGTGTTGCACATCTAAGTCAGCAATATGCATAAGTGTTAGGATGTGTGCCTGATCACAGGACATTTGAGGATTCCAAGATATTTAGCTCACACCGTAACTTGCAAAATCTCTTCTCATCCAAGGGCTTGGTGAAGATATCTGCCAATTGCTCTTCAGTGTTGACGTGTATGATATCAATATCTTCCTTCACAACATGATCTCTGAGAAAGTGATGACGAATTTCAATGTGCTTTGTCTTCGAGTGCTGAACTGGGTTGTTGGAAATCTTGATGGCGCTTTCGTTGTCGTAGTAGAGTGGCACTTGCTTCAGATGAATGCCATAGTCTTTGAGTGTTTGCTTCATCCACAGAAGTTGACCGCAGCAAGATCCAGCAGCAATGTATTCAGATTTAGCAGTGGAGAGAGATACATAGTTCTGCTTCTTTGAAGACCAACATAAAAGTGATCGTCCCAGAAAATGACATGTGCCTGATGTAGACTTGCGATCCACCTTGTCACCAGCATAATCAGCATCCGAGAATCCAACCAGATCAAACTCTGAGCCCTTTGGATACCATAATCCTAGTGTTGGGGTGTAAGCCAAATATCGAAGAATTCGCTTCACAGCTAAGTGATGCGATTCCTTTGGTGCCGCTTGGAATCGAGCACACATGCAAACACTGAGCATAATATCTGGCCTAGATGCACATAGATAAAGTAAAGAACCAATCATGGAGCGATATACCTTTTGATCGAACTCTTTACCATTGTCGTCGGGACCCAGATGATATTTGGCTGGCATTGGCGTCGTGAAGCCTTTGTAGTCTTGCATACCAAATTAATTCAGGCAATCTTTGAGGTACTTCTCTTGAGATATAAAGATGTCATTGCGTTGCTGACGTATTTGAAGACTAAGGAAGAACTTCAGCTCACCCATCATGGACATCTGATATTGCTCTTGCATCATATATCCAAACTCTTCACTGTATTTCTGATTGGTGCAACCGAAGATAATGTCATCCACATATATTTGGCACACAAACAGTTCACCATCATATGTCTTCGTGAAGAGAGTGGGGTCGAGGGAACCAGATTTGAAGCCTTTGCTCTTCAGGAAGTCTTTGAGTGTGTCATACCAAGCCCGAGGGGCTTGTTTGAGGCCATACAGTGCCTTGTTGAGCTTGTACACCATGTCAAGATGTTTTGGATCTTCAAAGCCAGGCGGTTGTGCAACAAACACTTCTTCAATCTTGCCATTGAGAAAAGCGCTCTTCACATCCATTTGATACAAAAGAATGTTATGATGATTTGCATAGGCCAGCAGTATGCGTATGGCTTCAAGTCTAGCCACAGGAGCAAATGTTTCATCGAAGTCAATCTCTTCAACTTGAGTGTATCCTTGAGCAACGAGACGAGCTTTGTTTCTGACAACTTGACCATGCTCATCTTGCTTGTTGCGATATATCCATTTGGTGCCTATTATATTGTGCTTGCGAGGATCAGGACGCTTAACCAGTTCCCATACATTATTCAGCTCAAACTGTTGAAGCTCTTCTTGCATAGCTTGAATCCATTCAGTTTCCATGAAGGCTTCTTCAACTTTCTTGGGTTCAGATATTGAGACGAATGTGAAGTGCCCACAGAAATTTGCTAGCTGTGTTGCCCTTGAACGAGTGAGTGGACCTGGTGCATTGATGCTATCAATTATTCTCTCAATCTGTACTTCATTTGCAACACGAGGATGTACAGGACGAAGATTTTTCTCTTGCTGATCATTGTCATCGTTAGAGGGATGTCTTCAGGCTGAGCATTGTCTTCAGGTTGATCAGGTGCGGAGATGATAAGTTCCTCTTCAGGCTGAGCTTCAGACGGTATGATTTCTCCAGTTCCCATAAGTTTGATTGATTCACTGGATGGAACTTCATCTAGCACATTTGGCAGGTGCTCTCTTTGTGAGCCGTTCGTCTCATCAAACCGCACATCCACTGTTTCAACCACTTTATAGTGAAAAAGGTTGAAGACTCTATAGGAGTGCGAATCCTTTCCATATCCAAGCATAAAACCCTCATGTGCTTTCGGTACAAATTTTGAAGTGTGATGTGGATCCTTGATCCAGCACCTGGCGCCAAATACTCTAAAGTAACTGACATTTGACTTCTTGCCAGTAAGGAGCTCATAGGATGTCTTGTTCAGAAGCTTGTGAAGATAAACACGGTTGATGATATGGCAGGCAGTATCAATGGCTTCAGGCCGGAATTTTCTTGGAGTCTTGTATTCATCAAGCATCGTTCGAGCCATCTCAATAAGTGTTCTGTTCTTGCGTTCGACGACGCCATTTTACTATGGCGTGTACGGAGCTGAGAATTCATGTGTGATGCCCAAAGTATCAAGATATGTATCCAGGCCAGTGTTCTTGAATTCAGTGCCATTGTCACTTCTGATGTGCTTTATCTTGACGCCATAGTTGTTCATTGCTCGATTGGCGAAGCGTCTGAAGACATCCTGCACTTCAGTCTTGTAGAGGATTATATGCACCCAAGTATATCTTGAATAATCATCAACAATGACAAAGCCATAGAGACAAGAAGTAGTAGTAAGAGTTGAGTAATGAGTGGGACCGAAAAGATCCATGTGGAGCAGTTTGAAGGGTTGAGTCGTTGTCATGATTGTCTTCGGGGGATGCTTGGCCGTCGTCATCTTTCCTGCTTCACAGGCACCACATAAGTGATCCTTCTTGAACTTGACGCCCTCGATGCCTATGACATGCTTCTTCCTTGCAAGGGTGTGGAGGTTCCTCATGCCAGCATGCCCTAGCCTCCGATGCCAGAGCCAGCATTCAGAAGCTTTTGCTAGAAGACATACGGCAAGTTGTGGTCCTGCTGAGAAATCTACCACGTACAAATCATCTTTCCGATACCCTTCAAACACTAGAGACTTGTCGGATTCCATTAGAACAAGGCAACGATATTTTCCAAATATCACAATCATGTTTAAATCGCAAAGCATTGAGACAGACATTAAGTTGAAACCAAGGGATTCAACAAGCATTACTTTATCCATGTGTTGATCCTTTGAGATTGCAACTCTACCTAGACCTAATACCTTGATTTTACCAGTGTCAGCAAATGTGATGTGAGTTTTGTCAGATGGACGTGAGGTTGAGTCCATGAGAAGGCTTCGCTTGCCAGTCATGTGATTGGTACACCCACTATCAATAATCCATTCTGATGCAGCTGGTGTCGTACCCTACAGTGCAGTTAGGGGGATAGGCTTCACGAAGAGAATTGTGAAGCAAAAACATTTGACGAGCTAGTGGATTATGAAAGCTTAGATCTAGATTAGGACCGATAGGGCAAGTAGCAAGCGACTCAGGAACAAAGTACATAATAAGACCATTTGGGCATTTGATCTTGCGCCCTACAAGATGTTTAAGGTCCCCAGCAATAGCGTCAGATGATTTTGGTTTTCGGCTAGAGGCCTTTCCCTGCAAAAGAGAGTTAAGCTTTCTTAGCCACCCACATCTTCAAGGGTGGCTTTGAAGCAATGAGTCTAAGTGCAGCATCTGAGAACTTTGGCTTTGGAGCCCTAGCAAAAAGTCTTGCAGGTGGACAATAGTACTCATAAGAATAAGCAGAATAGTTCTTGGTCTTATGAACATGGCGGTTTGATGAAACGCGCTCATATTCACAGGCCTGAGTATGGTTTCCCTGCAAAACATTTGCGTTAGTGCGAATCAGGTGAGTCCTCTATCTGTATGAAGCCTTTGGACCGTATGAAGCCTGTGGTCTGGGGTTTATCTTCTTCACCTGTGGTGCCATGATGACATTCACATGAAGATTTTCCAAACACCTTTTCGGCACCCAGATCTTCTTCATAGGCGGCCCATTCCTGCAGTTAGTACCAATATACCTGGCAAACACTTCACCATTCTGATTCTTAAACAGTTTATAGTTTGCATCAAAGGATTCATCAATAACAATGGGATTAGCACAAGTGAAGCCAGATAGGGTGGATGGATCCGCTGAAGGTTCCTTTGCAGCAACCCATGTAGTTTTGGGGTACTGCTCAGGTTTCCAGTAAGATCCATCAGCATTCATTTTCCTTTCAAACCCAACACCCTCTTTCCTAGGGTTTCGGTTCAGGATCTGCCTTTTGAGGACATCACATAGTGTCTGATGCCCTTTGAGACTTTTGTACATCCCTGTTTCAAGCAGTGTCTTCAACCTAGCATTCTCATCAGCAATAGCAGTGGTATCCTCAGTAGAGGGGTTAGTTACCACATCAACAGTTGAAGATATTGCAATAGTAGCAGCAGTAGAACATTAAGCAACAGAAGTAGCGTTATCACGCTCAATGCATTTAAGACATGGTGGTTCAAATCCTTCCTGAGCTGAACTGATCTGTTCGGCGCGAAGTGACTCGTTTTCCTTTTGAAGATCTTCATAAGCCGCTCTCAATTTCTCAAGATCTTACTTCCTTTGAAGATAATCATAGGAAAGCCTTTCATGAGTTGTTGAGAGCGTTTCATGACGACTTTCAAGTTCCTCATACTTAACATGAAGATTTTTTATGTCTTCAATTAAGAACTGAGATCGAGTCATTTCAGCGTCTAACAGATCATCGCTTTTGTCTAACGGATTTTGAATGTGTTCCATAGCTTTCTGTTGTTCAGTTGCAATTTTAGCAAGTGTTTTGTAGCTGGGTTTGGAACCACAATCAGAGTCATCGTCACTAGATGTTTGATAGTGAGTAGTGTGTGTGTTTACCTTGGCACCGCGTGCCATGAAGCAGTAGGAAGGAGCGGAGTAGTCCTTGTCATTTGCATCGGTGTCGGTGATGAAGTCATTGTCTTCAGTGTTGAAGATGGACTTGGCAACGTATGCTGTAGCCAGACTCGCAACGCCAGAATCGGACTCCTCCTCAGACTCCACCTCCGCCTCCTCAGAAGCGGACTCCTCCTCAGAATCCATTTCCTTGCCAACAAACGCACGTGCCTTGCCAGATGAGCTCTTCTTGTGTGATGAAGACTTTGAGGAAGACTTGGAAGAAGACTTTGAGTATTTCTTCTTCTTCTTGTCGTCAGAGTCATACTCCTTGCTCTTCTTCTTCTTCTTGCTCTCATTGTCCCACTGTGGACACTCAGAGATGTAGTGGCCAGGTTTCTTGCACTTGTGACATGTTCTCTTCTTGTAGTCATGAGCAGAAGCTTCATCATTCCTTGAGCTTGATCGTGAAGACTTTCTGAAGCCTTTCTTCTTCGTGAATTTTTGGAACTTCTTCACAAGCATAGCAAGCTCCTTTCCAATGTCTTCAGGATCATCAGAACTGCTGTCAGATTCTTCTTTAGATGAGGAGACAGTTTTTGCCTTCAAGGCATGAGTTCGCCCATAGTTGGGACCGTAGATGTCTCTTTTCTCAGAATGCTGAAACTCGTGTGTGTTGAGCCTCTCAAGTATGTCGGACGGATCGAGTGTGTTGAAATCAGGACGTTCTTGAATCATCAGGGCTAGGGTGTCAAACGAACTATCAAGTGATCTCAGGAGTGTCTCGACGACTTCATGCTTGGTGATCTCAGTAGCGTCGAGGGCTTGAAGCTCATTTGTGATGTCAGTGAGTTGATCAAACGTGAGCTGGACATTCTCATTATCATTTCTCTTGAAGCGGTTGAAGAGGTTGCGAAGGACACTGATTCTCTGATCTCTCTGGGTTGAGACGCCTTCGTTGACCTTGGAGAGCCAGTCCCAGACTAGCTTAGATGTTTCCAAAGCACTCACGCGGCCATACTGTCCTTTGGTCAGATGACCACAGATGATATTCTTGGCAGTAGAGTCCAGTTGAACGAACTTCTTGACATCAGCAGCAGTGACACCTTCTCCAGCCTTGGGAATGCCGTTCTTGACGACATACCATAGGTCGACATCAATGGCTTCAAAATGCATGCACATCTTATTCTTCCAGTAGGGATATTCAGTTCCATCGAAGACGGGGCACGCAGCGGAGACTTTAATTATCCCTGCAGTCGACATAGCTAAAACTCCAGGTGGTTAAACCGAATCATACAGAACAAGGGAGTACCTTGCTCTGATACCAATTGAAAGTGCTAGTGATCGAATAGAGGGGGGTGAATAGGCGATTTTTATGAAAGTCTTCAAAACATGAAAGTTTCGAATTGTGCGATAAAAAATTTTGACCACCTGTCATACGTGTGGAAAAAAAAATGACCACGCGCACAACGAATTGTGCGATAAACTGATGACTTACCGCACTCCCTCTCTCCTCTCTCTCTCATCTCTTTTTCCTCCCAGGCCCACCCACGTGCATGCCTCCAGATCGCCCACTGTTATCTATTTTTCCTCTCATCTTTCTTGTCTTTTAACTGTTGGGTGGGGGCACGGCTCGGGATTTTTTTTCTCCCATGCCAAAATTTTCACCGGCACGACCCCAAGCGGCTGAAAAAATGACACATGGGGGAGCAAACGAGTGGAGATGCTCTAGCGCTTCATACGTGTGGAAAAAAATGGTCACATGCACAACGAATTGTGTGACGAACTGATGACTTATCGCAGCATGCAGCGTACGCCGGCTTGGCATGCCGCGTGTAATTCACCAGTGAATGCCTGACGTGCAGCAGACGAGCTGACCAACGACTCCGACCGTCGACTTGTGTCTGCCTAATTTACTCCGACCGACCATACTACTAGTAGTAATAGTAGTAGTATAAATCAAGGGTTCGTCGGCAAGCTGTGCACCCCATATGTATGATACGAACGAGACCAACCACAGCATGAGTCCCACAGCCATTAATCTGCTTCTTCTCATACTTGCCATAGCCGCCCACACCACCTTCCATGGCCGGCCGCCGGTGAGCAGACCTCTACTGGACTTGAAGACCCGGTGGAAGCTAGCTGATGATTTCCACGACGCACCGCCGGCGACCCCGCGAGCTCATGTCGTCCCTGCGTTTCTCGGCTCCTTCGACAACAACCTGAGATACTATCATAGTAACCTCTCCACGATACTGTTTTCCGGTAGGGTGCTTCCTCTGCTTGGCAACCTCTCCAAGCTGCGCTACCTTCGCCTCTCGTCGTCTAAGAGAAACGATGACTACCTCCCATGTACTACTAGTGCGCATTTGGACTCCACAGAAAATGTCTCATGGTCAACACGTTTGAGTTTGTTGCGGCTCCTCCACATGATACGACTCAACTAGCTAGACTTGGACTTGGACCATCTTTCACCACAAACAGGCCACCCGTGCTCAAGCACACATGCAGCAAGTAGAAAATGTATCTTAGGGATTAAAGAGCCGGGATGGATTCAAAGGTGTATCTATGTATGTACAGATAGAGTTCTTTTTTTCTCAAGTTGACATAGATTTTGTTTTGACGCACAAGAGATAAAACACAGGAAAAGAAGAGGTTCGACGCGGTGCAAATGTAAGGTGTTAGTTTTCGGGCAAGCAGAATTATTGTATGTTTGACCAAGATTATAAATAAAATATCAACATCTTCAATACCTAAGGGATAAAATATGAAAAGACTTTTCATGATGGATCAAATGATATAAATTTGCTATGGGTCTGTCTATATTTCATCTAGATGTGAGATAATATCTCACATCTAAGATGACATCACAACTATTTGTAGATCACCTATAGACGTTTTTTTTTTCCTGTTTTTTGTCCTTTTTTGTTCAGCCCAACACGTTGCTGTCTCTTTTTTTTGGAGAAACAGCACGTTGTTGTCTTGTCCAGCAACGTCCGCTCGTGGACACGTTCCGTATCAAGATAAAGCCTTGTCGCAGGGCCTTGTAGTTGTTGCTGGGCTTGACTAGTTTTATTTGTGTTTTGTTTTTTGACGCGTTATTATTTGTGTTTTGTTGCTCTTGTTTGATTCGGTCTGTCTTTGCTTGTTTCTGTCTGGACTCTTGATCTCTGTAGTGCAACAAAAAAAACAAAGAAAATGATTAATGAAAAGAAAAGCAATGAGAAAAAAAGCGGGTGCAAAAAGCAAAAAAACAACAACAAATGTTTATAGTTTTGTGACTGAAAAACCAGAAAATTAGTAGGTACCTTCTTTGTTCGCTTCTGAATGGCCCTTCTTCCTTCTTTTCTCTCATTACTCCTAGTGAACTACAGCAAGTTGAAAAAGAAAGAGAAAAAGGTGGGTTATAAGAAAAAAAATTGCTCTTAATTTTTACTGTGGGAATAAAAACACATCGAAAATTATTACCAGTGTTTTCAATCCCTCAAACAACAAGTTATCAGTTAGATTGACATTCACATGTTCTCCTTCATACTCAACGTCTTGAAGAAAAATGTCCCATTTAACAAAATGAACAAAATGTAGCGCTAGAGTGAAAGCGGTTGTCCCATTTAACAGAATAAAAATATAGTTGTAAACAATCATTGTCGGGAATGATGCATGACATAGAAAAGAATAAATTGTATTGTAGAAGTTGACCAAACAAAAAAACAAGTTAAAATCTGAGCACATGGTATGAAGGTGATAAACAAAAGCTGGACTATCATCAAATTCAAAACTCTCAAACAAAGACTTCGTCGGCTCTCTACTATTGTACTAGTCATATAAACCTATAAGTTTTGAACTTGTTTACTCTACACGCTTGTATAGCTCAAATGCATGATTGCCACTGTTACGACTCCGTAAAAAGTGAAGAATGACCAGAGTTACCTACTCCCGATTAGTTCAAATGTAGTGGTTCTGCAAAAAAATTGGTACAAACATTAAGATTGCTTACTGCCTAAATTAACCCGATCATTTCACGAGTCATGTATCAAATGAAAATCTAAACCAAAATAACCTAATTGTGACATAGGTAACAAAAATGCAGATCAACAGAACCGGGTACATAGCATCAGTAGTAATGGTTCATGCCGTCTAAATCCACAAATAAAGATGGCATCATTAAACAAACAAATATTCACAACTTCAGAATCGGTGGCAAAAAAACTTCTACGTATAGGTAGCTGGAAACAAAATTTAAACCTATTACAACTCCCAACAATCACGAATTGTAAAACATGTGGCCAACAAGCATAAAAGACAAGCAGACGAGTTAGTAGTTACCATTCTTTAAACACACTAAACTTATGTTCCCATGAGTGTAGCATTATAAACACACAAAACTAGTAGCAAGCTTTGCCCCAAACGGAAGCATCAAACAATGCATACCTCCATGGTCATCGCCCTGGGACTTTTTGCGATGTCTCTGCCCTCCAACTGGCCTTATATGTTCCTAAAAAATGTTAAGATGTTTCGAAAAAACCGGTTATACAAAAAGACGTGACTCAAAAAATGGTGTGTGTCCCATTTTGTATACCACAATGACATTTCGAAAAAGAGGTTAAGAAACAAAATCAACGTGTCAGGGACTCAAAAACATGTAAATTGTTGGCCTTTCTTTGAAAAAACCATAACAGTTTAAAAGTTGGGTCCCCCAGACTCGGCTGCATTTCTTTCGATAAAATATCAAATTTGGGTTGAAGATGGGCTTGCAACGTGGGACATTTTGAAAAATGGGTTGGGCCCACAAAAACAAATAACAAAACAAAAAGTGTTGAGCTACAATTGGGATAAAAAACAAAGTGGGACAAAGCCGGGGGTTGAAGTTGCGACCGGACGGCAAAAAAGTAGCTGCAGGCCTAGTTGCGAGTTGAATGTGGATTTGCAACTAGGACAACTGCCATTACAGGCTTGATTGCTACTCGGGGTTGGACTAGCAATTGGGACTCCCTACAAAGGCCCTGTTGTGAGTCAAGGATGGACATGCAACTGGGGCACCTACACTACTAGAAGCCCAGTTCTTATTTAAGGGTGCACTTGCAATTTGGGAAACTACAACTACAAAGGCTAGTTGCAAGTCGATGGTGGACTTGCAACTTGGGCGCCTATATACAACTACAAAGGCCGTGTTGTGAGTCGAGGGTTTACTAGCAATTGGTGCAATTTCAACTTGAAGCCCCACTTGTGAGTCTAGGGTCACCATGTAACTTGGGCAACTACACTACTACAAGACCCAGTTGCGAGTCAAGGGTGGACTTGCAATTGGGGCAACAACTTCAAAAAAGGCCCTAGTTGCGACTGAAGGGTTGACTTGCAACTAGAACAATTACAACTACAAAAGCCCAAGTTGTGAGTCAAGGCTAGACTTGCAACTGGAGCAACTACAAATAGAATGTTCTAGTTGCGATTCAACACTGGACTTGTAACTAGGGCAACTACAACTACAAAAGCCCGAGTTGCGAGTCAAGGGTGGACTTGCAACTGGAGTAGCTACAACTATAAAAAAATCCCTAATTGCGAGTCAAGGGTGGATATGCAACTGTGACAACTACACTACTACAATCCCCAGTTGCGAGTTGAGCATGCACTTGCAAGTGGGTCACCTACAACTATGAAAAAAGGCCCCAATTGTGAGCCATGGTTGGCTTGGAGCTGGGGCAAATATACCTAAAAACGCTTCCAAGTTGGGAGTCAAAGGTAGACTTGCAACTAGGACGGGTATTGAGTTGCGAGTCGATGGTGGACTTGCAACTAGGGCGGGTACAGATTTGCGAGTTGATGGAGGTATTGCAACTAGTGCGGGTACCGAGTTGCGAGTCGATGGTGGACTTGCAACTGAGGTGATTACAAAAACTACGGTTCCGAGTTGCGAGTCGAGGGGCGATTTGCAAGTGGGGCGACTACAAAACTACGACCCCACTTGCAACTGGGGGGAGTTGCAACTGGGAAAACTACAAAAGTACACGGAAAAACTTGCTAGTTGCGAGTCGATGGGCCATTTGCAAGTGGCATGAGACAAAAAGAACAAAAAGAACTATGGCACGAGTTGCGAGTCGATGGTGGACTTGCAACTAGGCCGAATGAAAACCTACGGGCCCCAAGTTGCGACTCGATGGTAGACTTGCAACTGGGGCGACTGCAAAAGTACACGGACCCTCTAGTTGCGAGTCGAGGGTCGATTTGCATGTGGCATGAGACTAGGAACAAAAAACAGCCCTCGAGTTGTGAGTCGATGGTGGACTTGCAACTAGGGCAGGTACCGATTTGCGAGCCGATGGTGGACTTGCAACTGGGGTGATTACAAAACTATGGCCCCGAGTTGCGAGTCGATGGTAAACTTGCAACTGGGCCGACTACAAAAGTACACGAAAAAACTCGCTAGTTGTGAGTCGAGGGGCGATTTGCATGTGGCATAAGACAAAAAGAACAAAAACAGCCCTCGAGCTGTGAGTCGATGGTGGACTTGCAACTGGACGAATACAAAAACTAGACAAAGAACCACAATTGCAAGTCTAGGGGGTTGCTTGCAATTGCCACAAAAACACAAAGACCTACACCCCCCTCGAGTTGCGAGTCGAAGGTGGACTTGCAACTGGGGAATTAGAAACTATGGGGCGAGTTGCGAGTCGATGATGGACTTGCAATTATGGTGAATACAAAACTAGACAAAAGAACCACAACTACAAGTCAAGGGGGTGCTTGCAACTAGCAAGAAACACAAAAAGAACTACAACCTGAGTTGCGCGTCGATGGTGGACTTGCAACTGGGCCGAATGCAATCTACGGGTCCCGAGTTGCGAGTTGATGGTAGACTTGCAACTGGGGCGACTGCAAAAGTACACGGAAACCCCCCTTCCTAGTTGTGTGTCAATGGTCGATTTGCAAGTTGCATGAGACAAAGAAGAAAAAACAGCCCTCGAGTTGCGAGTCGATGGTGGACTTGTGATTAGGGCGGTTACCGAGTTGCGATTCGATGGTGGTCTTGCAACTAGGGCGATTACAAAATCTATGCCCCCGAGTTGCGACTGGATAGTAGATTTTCTAGTGGGCGACTACAAAAGTACAAATAACCCAGTTATGAGTCAATGCTGGACTTGCAACTTGGACAATTACAATGACAAAGCCTGAGTTGCGAGTCGAGGATGGACATGCAACTGGGGAAACTATACTACTACTTGTCCAATTTTGAGTTAAGGCTGTACAGGCAACTGGAAGAACTATAAAACTAAGAGCCCTGTTGCAACTCAAGCCTTGACTTGCAACTAGGATGAAAAAAACTACGAGCCCAGTTGGAGTTAACAGTGGACCTGCAACTGGGATGAAAAATAAACACATATCAGGTTGCGAGTCAACGGTGGGCTTGCAAGTGGGATGAAACAAACTACCGGCATAGTTGCGAGTTGAGGGTTGACTTGCAACTAAGACAACTACACAAACTTGAATACGAGTTACAAGTCGAGGGTGCAACAGGGAAAACTACACAAAACTACGATACGAGTTGCAAGTCGAGAGGTTGGACTTGTAACTGAAACAACAACAAAACTATGGGCCCGGTTGCAAGTCAATGGTGGACCTGCAATTGTAACCGCTACGAAACTACAAGCCAGTTGCGAGTCAAGGGTGGATCTGGAACTGAGATGAAACAACCTACGGGCCTAGCTGCTAGTCAAGGGCAAACTCACACTACGATACCATTTGCGAGTCGATGTTGGACAACTGAGACAATAATAAACTACAATCCCAGGTGCGAGTCGAGTGTGGACTTGCAACTGGAATGAAAACAAAACACATATCAGTTGCGAATTGAGCATGGACTTGCAACTGGGGCAACTACGAGCCCATTTGCGAGTCGAGGGTGGGCTTGCAACTGGGGCACCTACCACCCCAGCTGCGAGTCAAGGGTCAACTTGCAACCGAGAGGAAAAAATTTATGGACCCAGATGGAAGTCAAGGGTGGACATGTAGTCGTGATGAACAAAACACAGGGTCTAGTTGCGAGTCGAGGGTTGGCTTGCAACTGGGACAACTACGAGCACGGTTTGCGAGTTGATAGTGAACTTTCAACTGGGACAACTACAAAACTACGAGCCTAGTTGTGAGTCAAGGTGTCGACTTGCAACTGTGACGACACAAACTATGGGCCCAGTTGCGACTCAAGGGTGAACATTCAACTAGGATGAAAACAAAGCACGGGTCGAGTTGCATGTCAAGGGTGGACTTGCAAACTGAGATGACACAAACTATGTGCCTAATTGCGAGTCAACGACGGACTTGCAACCAGGACAACTACATAATTACGATATGAGTGGCGATTCGAGGGTGAACTTACAAATGGGACAACTACGCAAAATTGCGACACACGTCACGGGTTGAGGGTGGACTTGTAGCTGAGATAACAACAAAACTATGGGCCTAGTTGTGAGTCGAGAGTGGACTGACGGCTGGTGATAATATGCAACTACGAGCCTAGTTGCGAGTCTAGGATGAACTTGCAACTTGGCTGAAACAAACTACGGGCCTAGTTAGTCGAGAGTGTACATGCAAATAGGACAATAACAAACTACAAGGCCAGTTGCGAGTCGAACATGGACTAGCAACTGGAACGAAAAACATAACACATCCCCAGTTATGAGTCGAGGGTGAACTTACAACAGAACAACTACGAGTTCATTTGTGAGTCAAGGGTGGACTCTACAAATTCTCCTCCAGGACACAAAAACACATAGCGAAAATGAACAAAGAAAAAGAAATGGATTGTGCTCCCCAAATGACGGCGTATATGGTCCCACGTGAAAAGAAACATGATAAAAAGCTGACACGAAACAAAAAAAACTGGACAAGAGGAGGCGCGGCAAAAGAGAATGAGCTGACATATGCGCACAATCAAGTTTGTGCGAACATTAAAGTTGGAAGGCTATAGACCTAGAATGAGACATCACTAAATCTCATCTAGGTAAGATTACAAAATCAAAAGAAAATAGATCAAGTTAAACTCTCCTTTAACTACACAACCAAACCAAAATTAAAAACATGGAATAAAAAGACACGCGGCAAGGGAAGAGCAGATAGCTACTATTTATACCGAAATAAGAGGATATCTTGATTCGTTAGAAGTCAAACAGGTAAATAAATTTTTGGATGAGTTATGTAAACATATAAAAGATACTAAAACTCAAAACTCAATTTTAGAAAATTATATCTTCTAGCAAGACATTCACCGAGCAAGCAGAAATCCTTTTGAAGGAAGTTATTCAGAAACAGCTAAAGCAGTTTCCCCCTCCACAAAAAATCCAATACACAAACAAAAAATGGCCCACTAAAAAAGTCATATCAGGCCTCACAGCTTCACGAGGGACGAATAGGAAACATGACACAACGACAACCAGCACGACTTAGAAGCAATTACAGCTAATGATAAATAAGTTAGATGAGACATTGTTAATTCTTATCTACATGAGAATTAGCGAAACCAATCTGAAACGAGCCCAGGTAACGCCATGAGAACGGCCTAACAAAAGATACACACATGAGTAGGCCGACAAGTAGTCACCACACACAGCGTAACACGAAACCCATGCGATGGAACAACCCTCGATCAAGATTTGCATGACATAGCAAACAGATGTCTAAGTGAAAATTTTCAGAAATAAAAAAACTTGAAAATATAATTAAAATACAAAAGATCATGAATATAAAATAGTTCATAATTTAAAACAAATAATAAACATAAAAAACAAAACAACTAAAATAATAAAAAAGGAACACAACGGCCCATATAGAAGAAACAGAAAAAGACTATAGTCTATAAAAAGACATGAAAAAAAGACCACAACACATCAGATTCAAGCGCAGCAGCCTAGAGTACCTTGTCTCAGAAGAAACGAAAAAACTGCCTGTCGTAGAGTACATGAGGCCCGCGCCAGCCAAAATAGCGAGACAAAATGCGGTCCTGTCAGCTCAGGTCCTCAAAAAAAACTCAGCCCCTCAGACAACGCACTCCAAAACAAGCATAAAAATATGAGTGGCCGTGCACAGGGGCATGTCCAACCGCTCCTCTTTTCACCTCCGATCACCAAAAGAAAAATCACAGCCCATAAAACATAGTATAAAAGGACAACTAATAGCCCAGCTAAAGCCCATCACTGGGCAACTTAACCTGAACACAGCCCAACATGTTTCAGCGAGGTAGCGACAACAAGGAGCGACACGACAAAAGAGCGCACAAATCTTGACGTTTTACATCGTGTGGTTGAGCAGTTAGATGTGAGATAACTATTTCACATCTAGATGTGAAATAGCAAATCTGATTTGCTATTGTAGATATTGATATCTTTTTCTAGAAACTTGGTTGAACATGCACACGTTTGACTTAAAAAAGAACTAAAACACATTATATTTTGGAACAGAGAATACGAAAGTCAGCACACAACTTTAGGTTAATAAAGCCCTTATAACTAACATAACTACACAACACCATGGAGTGTGCGGAGGATGTCGTTTGTGCTGCTTATCGCTCGTTTAGCCTTCCCGTTCTGCACGGATGTGTAAGGGCACGACAAATGGAGAGAGACGCCATTGGCAGAGAGGAAGGAGGAGAGGTGATGGTTGATGAACTCGCCGCCATTGTTGCAGCGAATACACTTGATAAGCAATTGAAACTGCATGAGAACATCTGTGTAAAAAATCGCTGAAGGATGGAGGAAACATCAGATTTAGTGCGGATGGAAAAAGACCAGGTGCAATGTGTGTAATCCTCAAGTATAATCAAATAATATTTGAATCCAGAACAACTGGGTACAATGTTTTTTTTTGAGATTCAGCAACTGCATTAACTGAAGCTGGGATAAAACCGTTCATTTTCCACCGCGTTCTTATTGGGCTAGACAACATAAGTGAAAATTGCAGACGAGAGCTAACTAATCAGTGGCACGAGAAGGAAATAGCCTTTCATCCAAACAATGTCAGGGCTACGTATCACCCGTGCTTGATTCCTAATACAGCTTGGCGCCATTCGGCCGGCCAAAGGAAGTAGTTGCGAATGACTTCTTTTTCTGTGGTTCTTATCGGTTTACTTGATGATTTCTGTGGTTTTCAGTGATTTTTCGTTTTCAATTTTCTTATGTTTTCACCGATTTTCATCCTTTTTCTATTTCTGTTTATCTTTATTTTTTATTGTTCTTCAACACATGTATAATTTTCATACACATTGAACATTTTCCGTCTGCGGTAGAAACATTATTCTAGACTTTTATCAAATACATGATCAGTATTTTTTCAAATTTATGTTTTTGATGACTACTGTCACACCCTGATTTTCATGCCACAACACTTAAACTAATAAATCATGATAAAGTGTGGTTTGACAAAAACTTTTGGATTATTTGGCTTTTATTTTTTGAGTTGGTTTCCTCTTTGTGTTTTTCAAGTGCTCTCTAAAGTCAACTACTCCACCTTACATACTTCATCTCCTTGCCCCAAGCTTCTGCCCAATGATCATGCCATGTGTATAGAGAAATATAGTATTTTCTTACAAAAATAATTTGGCCAAAAAGTATTTTCTAAAATTAGTTTTCAAAAACCCCCTGAATTGAGGTTTGCACTGCAAGTACTTGAGTTGGGGTGTGAAAAATCTTTCAAAAGGTATATTTGAATCCTATTAGATATAGGACTCCCATAAACCACAAAAATATAATTTTAAAAGTTATTTTCCTATTTTATTTAAAAGCTTTTTCTTAAGGCCAGAAATGGTCTTTAATAGGGAAAAAATATTTTATCGTTTCAAAAATATTTGACAAAAATCAGGGAAACTCAGTGGACATATATTTTCCATATATAAGAGTTTCAACACATGGTCATGTTCAAAATATTCGACAAAACCTCCCAAAACCATTTATGCCCATTTCAAGGATTTGAAATATTTCAACAGGAAATATTTTCATAAAAATCCAGGGAAAATCCAGCAAGTCACAAATGCATATTGTGATCCCCTTGCAAAGCCTCATATAAATCAAGGTCATTTTGGCTCACCAAAATGCCCCAAAACACTCTCTGACCAGAATCAAATTTGAACACCTTTGTACTACCAACTTTCTCTCCTTGACCCCAACTTTTGTGATCATGTTCACATGACTAAATGAGGCCACTAAACCAAGTCGTGCATCAAGGGGAAGTGATTTTCTCAACTAGATCTACACAAGTTCATTTCTGCTAATTTCTAGGGTTTACAAAAGTTGCGTTGGCAACTTTTCCCAAATGAGCTCAAAATTGGTGGAAGGCCCTAATTATATGTTCCATTTCACCGTGTGGGGTCTTATGCCAAATGGAGTTCATTTACCTGCCCAAACCAACAACAAACACCTTCTGCCACTTTACCAAAACAACTACTTTGACCACTTCCACTAATCTCCATGGGCTCGAAGTTTTACCACAACCCCTCCTAGTTCCCTTGCACCTCCAGTAACAATGTCAAATCCATAGATCAATTATTGGAGGGGTAAAACCCCACTTTCTCTCTCTGGACAGCCCATTTCCCTCGCTCTTTTCTCAACCCCACTCCTCTCCTACTGGCTCTCCAGGGCACCCAATGCCCCTACCCTCCTCGTTACTGCCCCCTAGGGCAGCCATACATCAGTGGTCGTGCTCACAAGGCATATAAAATGCCATGGCATGCCATTTGCACACTCCGGAGCGCGCTACAGTGCGGCCAGGCACTGTAGCCACCCCCTGCCAACCACCTCCGGCCACCTCGGGCCTCCCCAGCACGCCCGACGATGCGCCTCGGCGTCCGAGGCACGGCAGCTGGTCGGGCCCCCTCCTTCCTCTCTCTCTCCTGCCCCTGCTCGCACGCGCACCGGCCGCCCGAGAGCTCCAGTGAGCGGCCTCACACGCGCGGCGCCTCTGCCCTCCCCCTGCTCTCTCTCTGTCTCTCTCTTTCTCTCTCTCTCTTCACTCCCCTCGCCCTAGACCAACCCCACGAGCACCCCCGACACCTCACTGCGAGCCCCCGTGTCGCGTAGGGACGGTAACGAGCTCGCCGGCACACTGGTCCACGGTGGACCGTCGCCCGCCTATATAAGGCCTCCCCGAACCCTCCTCTCCTCACCACTCACCCCTGCAGCTCCAAATCAACCCCCTACACACCCAGTTCATCTCCAGGAGCGCCCGAGCTCGAGATCGAGCTCGAGCTCCGCCGCCTCGGGCCCCCTTCTTTCCCGATCTGGAGCCGCCTCACCTCGCTGACACCTTTCCCTCTCCTTACCGCGTTGTTTTCAGCCGTAGACGGCCGGTGCGACCACCTCCCGACCCGTCGCCGCCCTGCCTCCTCGTCGTCCGCGAACTCGGCAACTTCGACGATGTCGACCACCCCCACCCGAACAGCGACTCAAAGCTGAGTCCAGCCGTGCCATCAGTTCACCCCGCCGTGCCCGAAAACGTCGCCGGTGAGCTCGCTGGCCCTCTATCGTGGGGTTAGGGATGACAGGCGGGCCCCGCCTGTCAGCCTCTCCTCTTCATCGCCCCTCTCTCGCTCGCTGACGCCTGGGCTCCACCGGTCAGGTCTAAACCTGGCGCGCGCGCGTGCACCAGTGCGCTGGGCCGCCTCTCTGGCTGGGCCTGCTGCGCTGCGGCTGTTCTGGCCCAGCAGGCACAGTGCCCCTTCTCCTTTTTCTTTTCTGTCAAACTTGTAAAAATTCCATAGTATTAAATATTAATCCAAAGTAATAATTCCAGTTCCTAAAATCTTGTAAAAATCCCACCTATTTAATGGTATCACTTTTACTCATGCCCAAACAACTTTTATGTACTGTTCATATTCAAATTCAAATTTGAATATGTTTAAACCCCTCTAAAAATCCATTTCTCCTATCCTGCCACTCCAAGAGCAAAACTAGGAATTTTGCCTTCTTAGTTTTCACCCTAGTATTTAACAAAAATGAGTTGATATTTTTCTGAGCACTTTGGTTTTTCTGTTTTATTATTGCCTTATTTTTCTCGTTATTATTTTGCGTCGATAGATTGCGTTGCCGATGAAGGTGTTGGACCAGAAAACTTTGAAGACACAAGAAGACTTTGCTGAGCCAGGCAAGCAGCCCTTTGACCATGTCTATGAAACCCTTTTTATGCATTTCATATAGCACCTTATTATTGTTGCATCGGAATCATGATGAGATGGTAGCCACTTTGGTGGGTTGCCCTCGTTTCCTCCTTGTTGATACTTGCATTGTGCATGACCCTACCTTCCTATGAGGGTTATGCAGGTGGGAGTAGATAGGATGCTAAAGTAGATGCTACGCAAATGGGACGGGTATATGCATGGTGATGGAGACAAAGTATTTTCAAAAGACTTTTTTTTGAAAACCCCGTCAGGTGCCACTTATGCCTGAGGGTGATAATGAGATGGGTAACCACTTGATGACGAAGTGGTGTACCGAGGCAAGTGTGTGTGTTGTTTTCGAAAACGGATTAGATTTAAGATTTGTCGACTGTCCCAACCTTACATGTGCAAACACTCTACCCTTATACGGGAAAGGGCATTATTGATTACCTAGGCCGATACTAGCTTGGAGCCTGCATTACTAGTGACGGGAGAGTCGTTGTTGCGCTCTCTCGGGATGGGTCGTGCAAGGTAGGGCGGCCATGATTGTTTTCACAGGGCACCGGACACACCATTGGTACCCCGTGCTTGTGGTATGTGATGAATATGGGAGCAAGGCTCCACAATTTTAAGATGTGAAATGTTGGGCACGGGGGTTACTACCAATCGAGTGGACTCTATGTTAGTGTCGTCTAGGGAAAGATAGTGATCGGGTGCTTACCCCGGGTACTTGAGGTACCGCGGGTCGTGGATGACACGGAAGTTCCCCGGATCTTGTGGGTAAAGTGTGCGACCTCTGTAGAGTGTAAAACTATTCGAATAGCCGTGTCCACGGTCAAGGACAGTTGGGCGGTGCTGCTTAAACTACGTCCAGAGTTTGGCAAACCGTATGTATGTGTTGATAAAACTATTTGGGTTAAGTTAGATGGCTTGACACGATGATCAAGTTGGATTGGTGTCCAACTCTGCTTATGTTGATATCTTTAACTTGTCCATATGGATATCTGTACCCCCGTGATGCATACTTTACATGTTGATAGATCATGTCATTGCACTCAAAACTAGCTTTCTACAAACTACCTACTTAGTGCTATATCATTGCATTATTGTGCCTTGTTCCAATCATGGGTTGCTTGCGAGTACATTCAAAGTACTCATTGGCTTGCCACTGGTTATTTAATTGGCCAGGCATGGAAGAACGGGAGTTCGATGAAGAGTTCTTTCGAGACGAACATGCGAACTAGGACGTTTCCCAGTCAGAATGCCTATAGGGTTAAGGCAGCTGGCATAGGTTCTACTTATCGACGAAGATTTCCGCTGCTTAAGTTTATTTGGTATTCAGCCCTTGTGGCTTTATCTAAGTAAGACTTGACCATAATGGCCATAATTCGTGTAAGACGGTATGTATGGATGTAAGACTCTTGTTATTCGGCTTCTCTGTGTTCAGTGAGCATTGATCTCTGGGATCACTGTACACGTGCATTCGGTGATCACGACTTATGAGTCGGGGTCCCCACAGAGCTGGTATCAGAGCCATCCTGACTGTAGGAAGCCTTAGATAGCATGGTCGTTAGTTAGGGTTAAGACTATTTCCAAAACTATTACCAGTTTTCAAAACTATCTAGACTTATCTTCCCTTCTCAGTTTTTCGAAAACTAAGGTATACTTTCCTTATTGATCTCTTCCCCTTCAAAACTTTTGGTCGCTAGAACCCTTATGCCCCTGACCAGTGGATTCCTTGTAATCCTTGTGGATAATCTAGAAGGAAGATGCCTTGTCAGACATTCACCCACATCTTCTGAACACAAAAGATACATCCTCAAGGAATGAGGACATGAATACCCAGAAGATGGTGACACCCTTGACACTGCCCTAAGATGATGCCACCTTAGCCTGTGATGATCAGGGCATAGGAAATGCAAGATCATGATATGCATCGCTAGTAGGGGAACCTTGTTCTTATCATTGTTGTGTCGGCAACCACCGGTGGATGGGAACCTCGCCATTTGGTCCGCCTCACTATAGTGAGCAGGAAGACGGTTCTCTTCATCCCCCGCTCTCGGTGACGATATTGTCAACAATGTGTCCGACCGATTGGACCTCTACTATGCCTTGTTAATGTCATTGCATAAAGGATTGCCACCTAGAACCGCCGATGCCTTAGAATGCAAAAAGGATCACCATGAGTAAGAAGACAAGAGGAGACCAAGTCAACACCAGCTACGAGGAGACACCTTCACCCCATCACTTCAACATGTGTGAAGTTGTTGAAGATTCTATAGGCTCAACCCAGATCGTTTCATCAAAATAAAAGACGTAGCAACATCTGACGAAAACTCAGAAGACTGCACAAGGCACAAGCACGACTACCAAGTCCGAGAACCCCTAGGGTAGGATGAGTCGTGTACCCCCATATGCGTAGTCGAGTCCGTGTGATGGTTCGAATGGAACCACGTTCTGTGTTGCTTGTTTTTATTTGTTTTTATTTTAATATAAGTCGCACATTTGCCCTAGGCAGCTTGTACGCGACTATATCACCTATCATGTCTTAATGGAATTGTGTGTGGCCTTTACGACACTTGTTTGTTTACACTTGCACCATAAAACCCCCTTTAGGCACTCCCCCTCTATGCTACTTCTCCCTCTCATCTCTGAAGGCCAGCAAGACAAAATGCACTAAGGATTCCACCTCAGCAAGCAACTGACACTAAAGACTTTTGCTACAGCCTCCTCGACCAGGTGCAATCCCGTAGTATTACCCCTCATGACTGGAAACCCCATCCCTAGACCCTTCGAGACTTCACGAGATACCCCAGATCGAGTTCTTAACCATGTGCTTAACCCACAGAATTGCAAGAGGACCAGTTAAGCCTCTGTAAACCTTGCACAGCACTGGGTTCATTATGGAACTAGCGGACATAGTGAACAAGTACGTTATCATCCTAATATAGCACCAGAACTGACGATGCCATAGGGAAGACCAGTTTGAGGATATAGGAATAGAGGACAAATGACTTGATGAGTTTATATCAATGACTTTGAGGAATTATATGAGACTATTTGGTGGATTATGAGGCTTTCATGTTGGCAGATGAACTTGGTGGGATCATGATTATGGAGTAGCATAACTTTCCTTACCCTTGAGTAAACTGGATTTAGTAGGAAAATTATGATCGCAAGCTGGAATTCTTGGACGTATATGTGTTTAACTTAGCCATGGGATATTGATAGGAGACAGTTAATATCACGTAAATGACTTGGGGGAAACATGTAGGAATTCTGGTTAGACGTGAGAGTTGGATTAGGTGATCCTAGATGAGTATAGGTGGTGAGTAAGTCTACATGGTTCGGAGTAAATTGGATTTAGAATGATGATCTCGATCATGATACCATGTTTATTGGGGGGCAATAAACTAGGAGATTGGATTAATTGTCGGAGTTGACCTTGGAGTTTACTTGACCATGGAAGTTGGTGGACTTACTATAGTAGAGACAGCCATTTCAAGTATTTGGGGATTATATGGACTTTAGGAGATCATGTGGAACACCACAGACACTAGGATTTGTAGAATTAAAGGATTATGTAGTGATTAATGGAAGTTAACGGGTTGTTGGAGTTGATTCATAGGAAGGAAACAAGATTTTGGAGTGGCATACGACGTGTTTCCTTAGGATAGAGATACACTAACATGGACCTTGGAAGAATAGGATGAGAACTTGGATTGTTGTGTTTTATTCCCGCTTGGAAGCTTGTATGCTCTGCCCATGGATTTTTAGGGGTAGCCATACATATGAGTTTGGGGATCGTAGACATATATGATTTTGTTAGACCTTCTCTCGGGAGTCACGAGAATATGGATCACATGAGTGATGATTGGATTTGACCTATACGAAATAATTCTTTCGATGGTATAAGGTTATTTGTTTGAGGGACTAGATAGACAATTGGCATCTCGGGAATTGTGCTCAAGGATAAGATAAACGTTCACTCGCACCCTAGAATCCTTCAAACCCTTAAGCCCAACCAAGCTACAACATGGTCGTATCATGACCATGGGTCTTGACTCTAGATCGAGAACACCTTGGGCCATACTCAACCGTTACCACCACCAATGCCCCATCCTACCTTATGTACCCCATGAACAGAAACTTCATGGAGTACTTGGTCATGTTGGTTGTCACTTTTACTTGGTGACCTACTCGTCTAACTGAAGATGGAAGAAGAATCATTCAGCTGGTTAGGAAACATGTGAAGACCGCCATGCCAAGGAGGAAGAACTATCGTCAAGGAGTGAACTTTCTCGTCGAAGACCAGGTGTATCTGCAAGCCACTTCTCTCAAAGGAACCAAGCATTTCCATGTCAAAGGGAAGCTCGCACCAAGATTTATCGGCCCTCTCCAAGATCACTGCAAGACGAAGAATAGAAAGCTACCAGCTAGAGTTACCACCCGAGTCACCCACTGTGCACAACATTTTTCCACACAACACCACTCTGAAAATGTTTCCAACTTCGTAACTAGTCTGGTCTCTACAAGGACATCGATCACCGAGCCATCGACCTCCAGCCCAATATGACCTATGCGAGAGACCCCAATTGCAACATGGACCAAGAAGGACATCATACACGAAGCCACACCATTGAGTACTTCAAGGTTCAATGAAGCACCACTCGGAAGCACAAGCAGTATGAGGACGTGAAGACTACACCAGGTCAAGTTTTTGTATTCCTTTCCACGCCTAGTTTGGGAATCTCGGGGACGAGATTCTTGTAAGGGGGGTAGGTCTGTCACACCCTGATTTACACGCCACAACACTGAAATTAATAAATCATGATAAAGTGTGGTTTGACAAAAACTTTTGCATTATTTGGCTTTTATTTTTTGAGTTGGTTTTCTCTTTGTGTTTTTCAAGTGCTCTCTAAAGTCAACTACTCCATCTTACATACTTCATCTCCTTGCCCCAAGCTTCTGCCCAATGATCATGCCATGTGTATAGAGAAATATAGTATTTTCTTACAAGAATAATTTGGCCAAAAAGTATTTTCTAAATATAGTTTTCCAAAACCCCCTGAATTGAGTTTTGCACTGCAAGTACTTGATTTGGGGTGTGAAAAATCTTTCAAAAGGTATATTTGAATCCTATTAGATATAGGACTTCCATAAACCACAAAAATATAATTTTAAAAGTTATTTTCCTATTTTATTTAAAAGCTTTTTCTTAAGGCCAGAAATGGTCTTTAATAGGGAAAAATTATTTTATTGTTTCAAAAATATTTGACAAAAATAGGGAAACTCACTGGACATATATTTTCCATATATAAGAGTTTCAACACATGGTCATGTTCAAAATATTGGACAAAACCTCCCAAAACCATTTATGCCCATTTCAAGGATTTGAAATATTTCTACATGAAATATTTTCATAAAAATTCAGGGAAAATCCAGCAAGTCACAAATGCATATTGTGATCATCTTGCAAAGCCTCATATCAATCAAGGTAATTTTGGATCACCAAAATGCCCCAAAACACTCTCTGACCAGAATGAAATTTGGACAACTTTGTACTACCAACTTTCTCTCCTTGACCCCACCTTTTGTGAGCATGTTCACATGACCAAATGAGGCCGCTAAACCAGGTGGTGCATAAAGGGGAAGTGATTTTCTCAACTAGATCTACACAAGTTCATTTTTGCTAATTTCTAGGGTTTACAAAAGTTGCATTGGCAACTTTTCCCAAATGAGCTCAAAATTGGTGAAAGGCCCTAATTATATGTTCCATTTCACCCCGTGGGGTCTTATGCCAAATGGAGTTAATTTACCTGCCCAAACCAACAACAAACACCTTCTGCCACTTTACCAGAACAACTAATTTGACCTCTTCCACTAATCTCCATGGGCTCAAAGTTTTACCACAACCCCTCCTAGTCCCCTTGCACCTCCAGTAACAATGTCAAATCCATAGCTCAATTATTTGAGGGGTAAAACCCCACTTTCTCTCTCTGGACAGCCCATTTCCCCCTCTCTCTCTCAACCCCACTCCTCTCCTACTGGCTCTCCAAGGCACCCAATGCCCCTACCCTCCTCTTTACTGCCCCCTAGGGTAGCCATACATCAGTGATCGTGCCCACAAGGCATATAAAATGCCATGGCATGCCATTTGCACGCCCCAGAGAGCGCTACAGTGCGGCCAGGCACTGTAGCCACCCCCTGCCAACCACCTCCGGCCACCTCGGGCCTCCCCAGCACGCCCGACATGCGCCTCGGCGTTCGAGGCACAGCAGCTAGTCGGCCCCCCTCCTTCCTCTATCTCAACCGCCCCTGCTCCACTAGTGCAGAACCGGGCAATAGCACCGGTTCGTAAGGCCCTTTAGTACCGGTTTAGGAACCGGCACTAAAGTTTCGGCACTAAAGCCCCCCCCCCCATTTAGTACCGGTTCAGCACGAACCGGTGCTAAAGGGCAACCACGTGGCATGAGCCAGCTCCGGGGGCCGGGAGCCCTTTAGTACCTGTTGGTAACACCAACCGATACTAAAATGTTTGGGGGGTTTTTGGTTTTATGATTTCTTTTTCATTTAATTATGTGTTTTCCATTTTAATTCTTTTTCGTTTGCTGGTATTTTACGGTACTACACATTGTACACGTTATTGTAGGGGAACGTAGCATAAATTCAAAATTTTCCTACATGTCACCAAGATCAATCTATGGAGTCATCTAGCAACGAGGGAGGAGTGGATCTACATACCCTTGTAGATCGCGCGCGGAAGCGTTCAAGAGAACGGGGTTGATGGAGTCGTACTCGTCGTGATCCAAATCACCGATGATCGTAGCGCCGAACGGACGGCACCTCCGCGTTCAACACACGTACGGAGCAGCGACGTCTCCTCCTTCTTGATCCAGCAAGGGGGAAGGAGAGATTGATGGAGATCCAACAACACGACGGCGTGGTGGTGGAAGTAGCGGGATTCCAACAGGGCTTCGCTAAGCGCTGTGGGAGGAGGGAGATGTGTCATGGGAGGGAGAGGGAGGCGCCATGCCTTAGGTATGGTTGCCCTCCCTTCTCCCCACTATATATAGGGCCAAGGGAGAGGGGGAGGGCACAGCCTTGCCCCTTCCTCCAAGGAAGGGTGCGACCAAGGGGGGGAAGGAGTCCATCCTCCCCAAGGCACCTCGGAGGTGCCTTCCCCCTTTAGGACTCTCCCCTTTTCCTCTTCTCTTGGCGCATGGGCCTCTTGGGGCTGGTGCCCTTGGCCCATATAGGCCAAGGCACACCCCCTACAGCCCATGTGGCCCCCCGGGGCAGGTGGCCCCACCCGGTGGACCCCCGGGACCCTTCCGGTGGTCCCGGTACAATACCGGTGACCCCGAAACTTGTCCCGATGGCCGAAATAGCACTTCCTATATATAATTCTTTACCTCCGGACCATTACGGAACTCCTCGTGACGTCCGAGATCTCATCCGGGACTCCAAACAACTTTCGGGTTACCGCATACTAATATCTCTATAACCCTAGCGTCACCGAACCTTAAGTGTGTAGACCCTACGGGTTCGGGAGACAGGCAGACATGACCGAGATGACTCTCCGGTCAATAACCAACAGCGGGATCTGGATACCCATGTTGGCTCCCACATGTTCCACGATGATCTCGTCGGATGAACCACGATGTCAAGGACTTAATCAGTCCCGTATACAATTCCCTTTGTCTAGCGGTACGATACTTGCCCGAGATTCGATCGTCGGTATCCCGATACCTTGTTCAATCTCGTTACCGGCAAGTCTCTTTACTCGTTCCGTAACACATCATCCCGTGATCAACTCCTTGATCACATTGTGCACATTATGATGATGTCCTACCGAGTGGGCCCAGAGATACCTCTCCGTCACACGGAGTGACAAATCCCAGTCTCGATTCGTGCCAACCCAACAGACACTTTCGGAGATACCCGTAGTGCACCTTCATAGTCACCCAGTTACGTTGTGACATTTGGTACACCCAAAGCACTCCTACGGTATCCGGGAGTTGTACAATCTCATGGTCTAAGGAAATGATACTTGACATTAGAAAAGCTTTAGCATACGAACTACACGATCTTGTGCTATGCTTAGGATTGGGTCTTGTCCATCACATCATTCTCCTAATGATGTGATCCCGTTATCAATGACATCCAATGTCCATGGTCAGGAAACCGTAACCATCTATTAATCAACGAGCTAGTCAACTAGAGGCTTACTAGGGACATGGTGTTGTCTATGTATCCACACATGTATCTGAGTTTCCTATCAATACAATTATAGCATGGATAATAAACGATTATCATGAGCAAGGAAATATAATAATAACTAATTTATTATTGCCTCTAGGGAATATTTCCAACAGTGTCCCACTTGCACTAGAGTCAATAATCTAGTTCACATCGATATGTGATTAACACTCAAGGTCACATCCCCATGTGACTAACACCCAAAGAGTTTACTAGAGTCAATAATCTAGTTCACATTTACCATGTGATTAACACTCGATGAGTTCTGGGTTTGATCATGTTATGCTTGTGAGAGAGGTTATAGTCAACGGGTCTGAATCTTTCAGATCCGTATGTACTTCACAAATCTCTATGTCATCTCCTAGATGTAGCTACCACGTTCTATTTGGAGCTATTCCAAATAATTGTTCTACTTGGAGCTATTCTAAATTGTTGCTCCATTATACGTATCCGGTATCTCTACTCAGAGCTATCCGGATAGGTGTTAAGCTTGCATCGACGTAACTCTTTACGTCGAACTCTTTATCACCTCCATAATCGAGGAAATTCCTTAGTCCACTAGTTACTAAGGATAACTTTGACCGCTGTCCTGTGATCCATTCTTGGATCACTCTTGTACCCCTTGACTGACTCATGGCAAGGCACATTTCAGGTGCGGTACACAGCATAGCATACTGTAGAGCCTATGTCTTAAGCATAGGGGACGACCTTCGTCCTTTCTCTCCATTCTGCCGTGGTCGAGCTTTAAGTCTTAACTTCATACCTTACAACTCAGGCAAGAACTCCTTCTTTGACTGATCCATCTTGAACACCTTCAAGATCATGTCAAGGTATGTGCTCATTTGAAAGTACCATTAAGCGTTTTGATCTATCCTTATAGATCTTGATGCTCAATGTTCAAGTAGCTTAATCCAGGCTTTCCATTGAAAAACACTTTCCAAATAACCCTATATGCTTTCCAGAAATTCTACATCATTTCTGATCCATAACATATACTCATCAGAAATTCTATAGTGCTCCCACTCACTTCTTTGGAAATACAAGTTTCTCATAAACTTTGTATAAACCCAAAATCTTTGATCATCTCATCAAAGCGTACATTCCAACTCCGAGATGCTTACTCCAGTCCTTAGAAGGATTACCGGAGCTTTGCATACTTATTAGCATCTTTCAGGATTGACAAAACCTTCCGGTTGTATCACATACAACCTTTCCTCAAGAAAATCGTCGAGGAAACAATGTTTCGACATCCTATCTGCAAGATTTCATAAATAATGCAGTAATCGCTAATATAATTCCAACAGACTCTTAGCATCGCTATGAGTGAGAAAGTCTCATCGTAGTCAACTCCTTGAACTTGTCGGGAAACATCTTAACAACAAGTCGAGCTTTCTTAATGGTGAAATTTACCATCATTGTCCGTCTTCCTTTTAAAATCCATATGTACTCAACAGCCTTACGACCATCAAGTAGTTCTTCCAAAGTCTACACTTTTTTTTCATACATGGATCCTCTCTCGGATTTTATGGTCTTGAGCCATTTATCAGAATCTAGGCCCACCATCGCTTCTCCATGGCTCGTAGGTTCATTGTTGTCTAGCAACATGACTTCCAAGACAGGGTTACGTACCACTTTGAAGTAGTACGCATCCTTGTCGACCTACGAGGTTTGGTAGTGACTTGATCTGAAGTTTCATGATCACTATCATAAGCTTCCACTTCAATTGGTGTAGGTGCCACAGGAACAACTTCCTGTGCCCTGCCACACACTAGTTGAAGAGACGGTTCAATAACCTCATCAAGTCTCCACCATCCTCCCACTCAATTCTTTCGAGAGAAACTTTTTCTCGAGAAAGAACCCGATTCTAGAAACAATCCCTTATTGCTTTCGAATCTGAGACAGGAGGTATATCCAACTGTTTTGGGTGTCCTATGAAGATGCATTTATCCGCTTTGGGCTTGAGCTTATCAGCCTGAAACTTTTTCACATAAGTGTCGCAGCCCCAAACTTTTAAGAAATGACAGCTTAGGTTTCTCTAAACCATAGTTCATACGATGTCATCTCATCGGCATTACGTGGTGCCCTATTTAAAGTGAATGTGGTTGTCTCTAATGCCTAACCCATAAACTATCATGGTAATTCGATAAGAGACATCATGGTATGCATCATATCCAATAGGGTGCAGTTATGATGTTTGGACACACCATCACACTATGGTGTTCCAGGCTGTATTAGTTGTGAAACAATTTCCACAATATCTTAATTCTATGCCAAACTCGTAATTCAGATATTCATCTCTATGATCATATCATAGATATTTTATCCTCTTGTCACGACGATCTTTCAACCTCACTCTGAAATTACTTAAACCTTTCAATAATTCAAACTCGTGATTCATCAAGTAAATATACTCAACATCTACTCAAATCATCTGTGAAGTAAAAACATAACGATATCCACTACATGCCTCAGCACTCATTGGATTGCACACATCAAAATGTATTACTTCCAACAAGTTGCTTTCTAGTTCCATTTTACTGAAAACGAGGCTTTCAGTCATCTTGCCCATGTGGTATGTTTTGCATGTCTCAAGTGATTCAAAATCAAGTGAGTCCAAACGGTCCATTTGCATGGAGTTTCTTCATGCATATACACCAATAGACATGGTTCGCATGTCTCAGACCTTTCAAAAACAAGTGAGCCCAAAGATCCTTCAACATGGAGCTTCTTCATGCGTTTTATACCGATATGACTTAAGTAGTAGTGCCACAAGTAGGTGGTACTATCATTACTATCTTTTGGCATGAACATGTGTATCACTACGATCGAGATTCAATAAACCATTCATTTCAGGTGTAAGACCATTTGAAGGTATTATTCAAATAAACAGAGTAACGATTATTCTCCTTAAATGAATAACCGTATTGCGATAGACATAATCCAATCATGTCTATGCTCAACGCAAAACACCAATCTCGATGGTAGAGGGAGCGTGCGATGCTTGATCATATCAACATTGGAAACACTTCCAACACATATCGTCAGCTCACCTTTAGCTAGTCTCCGTTTATTCCGTAGCTTTTATTTCGAGTTGCTAACACTTAGCAACTGAACCGGTATCTAATACCCTGGTGCTACCAGGAGTACTAGTAAAGTACACATCAACACAATGTATATCCAATATACTTCTATCGACCTTGCCAGCCTTCTTATCTACCAAGTATCTAGGGTAATTCTGCTCCAGTGGCTGATCCCCTTATTACAGAAGCACTTAGTCTCGGGTTTGGGTTCAACCTTGGGTTTCTTCACTAGAGCAGCAGCTGAATTGCCGTTTCATGAAGTATCCCTTTGTTCCCTTGCCCTTCTTGAAACTAGTGGTTTCACCAACCATCAACAATTGATGCTCCTTCTTGATTTCTACTTTCGCGGTGTCAAACATCGCGAATATCTCAAGGATCATCATATATGTCCCTGATATATCATAGTTCATCACGAAGCTCTAGCAGCTTGGTGGTAATGACTTTGGAGAACCATCACTATTTCATCTGGAAGATCAACTCCCACTCGATTCAAGCGATTGTTGTACTCAGACAATCTGAGCACAAGCACAACAATTGAGCTTTTCTCCTTAGTTTGCAGGCTAAGAAGATCGTCGGAGGTCTTATACCTCTTGACGTGGGCACGAGCCTGAAATCCCAATTTCAGCCCTCGAAACATCTCATATGTTTCGCGACGATTCAAAAACATCTTTGGTGCCTCAATTCTAAACCATTTAACTGAACTATCACGTAGTTATCAAAACGTGTATGTCAGATGTTCGCAACATTCATAGACAACGTTCGAGGTTCAGCACACTGAGCGGTGCATTAAGGACATAAGCCTTCTATGAAGTAATGAGGACAATCCTCAGTTTACGGACCTAGTCCGCATAATTGCTACTATCAACTTTCAACTAAATTTTCTCTAGGAACATATCTAAACAGTAGAACTAAAGCGCGAGCTACGATATAATTTGCGAAGACCTTTTGACTATGTTCAGGATAATTAAGTTCATCTTATGAACTCCCACTTAGATAGACATCCCTCTAGTCATCTAAGTGATTACATGATCCGAGTCAACTAGGCCGTGTCCGATCACCACGTGAGACGGACTAGTCAACATCGGTGAACATCTTCATGTTGATCGTATCTTCTATACGACTCATGCTCGACCTTTCGGTCTTCTGTGTTCCGAGGCCATGTCTATGCACATGCTAGTCTCGTCAAGTCAACCCTAAGTGTTTTGCATGTGTAAAACTGTCTTACACCCGTTGTATGTGAACGTAAGGATCTATCACACCCGATCATCACGTGGTGCTTCGAAACGACGAACTTTAGCAATGGTGCACAGTTAGGGGAGAACACTTCTTGAAATTTTAATGAGGGATCATCTTATTTACTACCGTCGTTCTAAGCAAATAAGATGTATAAACATGATAAACATCACATGCAATCAAATAATAGTGACATGATATGGCCAATATCATATAGCTCCTTTGATCTCCATCTTGGGGCTCCATGATCATCTATTACAAGAACATGATCAATCTCATACATCACATATATCATTCATCACATCCTTTTGGCCATATCACATCACATAGCATACCCTGCAAAAACAAGTTAGACGTCCTCTAATTGTTGTTTGCATGTTTTACGTGGCTGCTATGGGTTTCTAGCAAGAACGTTTCTTACCTACGCAAAACCACAACGTGATATGCCAATTGCTATTTACCCTTCATAAGGACCCTTTTCATCGAATCCGATCCGACTAAAGTAGGAGAGACAGACACCCGCTAGCCACCTCATGCAACTAGTGCATGTCAGTCGGTGGAACCAGTCTCACGTAAGAATACGTGTAAGGTCGGTCCGGGCCGCTTCATCCCACGATGCCGCCGAATCAAGATAAGACTAGTAACGGCAAGCATATTGAACAAAATCAATGCCCACAATTACTTTGTGTTCTACTCGTGCATAGAAACTACGCATAGACCTAGCTCATGATGCCACTGTAGGGGAACATAGCATAAATTCAAAATTTTCCTACGTGTCACCAAGATCAATCTATGGAGTCATCTAGCAACGAGGGAGGAGTGGATCTACATACCCTTGTAGATCGCGCGCGGAAGCGTTCAAGAGAACGGGGTTGATGGAGTCGTACTCGTCGTGATCCAAATCACCGATGATCGTAGCGCCGAACGGACGGCACCTCCGCGTTCAACACATGTATGGAGCAGCGACGTCTCCTCCTTCTTGATCCAGCAAGGGGGAAGGAGAGGTTGATGGTGGTCCCGGTACAATACCGATGACCCCGAAACTTGTCCCGATGGCCGAAACAGGACTTCCTATATATAATTCTTTACCTCCGGACCATTCCGGAACTCCTCGTGACGTCCGGGATCTCATCCGGGACTCCGAAAAACTTTCGGGTTACCGCATACTAATATGTCTATAACCCTAGCGTCACCGAACCTTAAGTGTGTAGACCCTACGGGTTCGGGAGACAGGCAGACATGACCGAGATGACTCTCCGGTCAATAACCAACAGAGGGATCTGGATACCCATGTTGGCTCCCACATGTTCCACGATGATCTCATTGGATGAACCACGATGTCAAGGACTTAATCAATCCCGTATACAATTCCCTTTGTCTAGCGGTACGATACTTGCCCGAGATTCGATCGTCGGTATCCCGATACCTTGTTCAATCTCGTTACCGGCAAGTCTCTTTACTCGTTCCGTAACACATCATCCCGTGATCAACTCCTTGATCACATTGTGCACATTATGATGATGTCCTACCGAGTGGGCCCAGAGATACCTCTCCGTCACACGGAGTGAGAAATCCCAGTCTCGATTCGTGCCAACCCAACAGACACTTTCGGAGATACCCGTAGTGCACCTTTATAGTCACCCAGTTACGTTGTGACGTTTGGTACACCCAAAGCACTCCTACGGTATCCGGGAGTTGTACAATCTCATGGTCTAAGGAAATGATACTTGACATTAGAAAAGCTTTAGCATACGAACTACACGATCTTGTGCTATGCTTAGGATTGGGTCTTGTCCATCACATCATTCTCCTAATGATGTGATCCCGTTATCAATGACATCCAATGTCCATGGTCAGGAAACCGTAACCATCTATTGATCAACGAGCTAGTCAACTAGAGGCTTACTAGGGACATGGTGTTGTCTATGTATCCACACATGTATCTGAGTTTCCTATCAATACAATTATAGCTTGGATAATAAACGATTAACTCTGATTCTAACATCTTTTCCCTTGGCCATGAACCTCCTTTTCTTTTTGGATTGACTTAACTTAATTCTTCTACTTATTCTTTTATTCTTCTATTTTGAATCCGAAGAAGAAGAATAAAATTCAAAATTACGATTTTCCTTTCATTAAGGTACGAGGGCTTCTTATTCCACAAGAACGAAAGCACCTTTTCATTCTTTCATATACTAGGGGTTTTTACTTGGAAATTCATATTGTCCTCTGATAAAAATTGAACTTCAAAAAAGGAATTCTTTTGATTCAACCATCTCTTTCTCAACTCAGCAACTTGAAGTATTAATCTTAGAAAATTTGGGAAAAAGAACCCATTGTATGGGAAATACTTCAAGAAGTTATGCGGGGACATCCTGTACTGTTAAATAGAGCACCTACCCTGCATAGATTAGGCATACAGGCCTTTCAACCCACTTTAGTAGAGGGGCGTACTATTTCTTTACACCCATTAGTGTGTAAGGGTTTCAATGCGGACTTTGATGGAAGGGGTGGGCAATTAGCTAGAGCAGTAGGTGCTGTAGCGAAACTCATTGCAAAAGAGGGTAAATCGGCCACTTTAAGATTACCATCTGGGGAGGTCCGTTTAGTATCCCAAAACTGCTACATAACATATCCAACTCTTCTTGGTTCAGGGTTTTCCATTTCCGAAGACTAGTAAAATAGGCGGATTCTGGAACCCCAAGGATTCAACGGTATATGGATATGGATCTCGATTGGAAAAGAATCAATAGAAGGAGAATCGGACGATATCTTTCTCGAAACAAACAAAAAGGAAAAGAAAGAGAAAACAGAAATCATGATCAACTAAGCCCTCTCGAGGGCTTGCTTAAGTCTCCATACCATTTTGCATTTCTCGACAAATATAATCTGTTTGGCTATTCTAAGTGGTTCTTTTTTTCTGGGTAAAGAGGAACTTGTCATTTTGAATATGAAAATTGGTTATTTACGATGTACGATGATCCCTGTTAAGCATCTATGGTTGAATGGTTAAAGCGCCCAACTCATAATTGGTAAATTTGCGGGTTCAATTCCTGCTGGATGCACACGAACGGGAACATTCCATAAGTCTATTGGAACTGGCTCTCTATCCATGGAATCTCATCCATCATCCATACATAACGAATTGGAATGATTGGGCGTAAAGCGTCTGTAGGTGGCTTTTCAAGTCCGCCGTCAAATCCCAGGGCTCAACCCTGGACAGGCGGTGGAAACTACCAAGCTGGAGTACGGTAGGGGCAGAGGGAATTTCCGGTGGAGCGGTGAAATGCATTGAGATCGGAAAGAACACCAACGGCGAAAGCACTCTGCTGGGCTGACACTGACACTGAGAGACGAAAGCTAGGGGAGCAAATGGGATTAGAGACCCCAGTAGTCCTAGCCGTAAACGATGGATACTAGGTGCTGTGCGACTCGACCCGTGCAGTGCTGTAGCTAACGCGTTAAGTATCCCGCCTGGGGAGTATGTTTGCAAGAATGAAACACAAAGGAATTGACGGGGGCCCACACAAGCGGTGGAGCATGTGGTTTAATTCGATGCAAAGCGAAGAACCTTACCAGGGCTTGACATGCCGCGAATCCTCTTGAAAGAGAGGGGTGCCCTCCCTCCCTATAACTCTTGAATTAAGAATTCTCACAATAACAGGGTCTACTCGATGTTAATTAGGCGTAAATGAAACTTTAGCAAAACTCTCGTAAAACAAAAAGGATATTCAATTAATATAATATCAACTCATTAAAGAAAATTGAGGGCATGCTTAGGTTAATGAATATGTTTCATTCATATATATGTGCAGATCCAGTATAGCGTCTTTTTCACTCCACAAGGATCAAGATCAAATGAATACTTATGGTAAAAAAGATAGGGAAATTCTTGATTACTCCAAAAGTTTTTATCTCCCCCACCTCCCGTCTTACTTTTTTATAGTATTCAAAATTATACTATAACGCTTGATATTTATTCTTTTTTTCTAATCAGAATAAGCAATTTTATTTACTCTGACTCTATGTTCCCCTTAGTGAAATATTAATCCTCAAATTATTAACAAATAATAAAGTCTATAATGATCGAATGAAAATACCAATAAATTCTATAATTTTATTTTTTAATATCCTATAGTTAGGCATATCAAGCTAACTTTATCTTTAAGAAGTTTTAGTATTTTTTTATTTTTATAAGTATAACTTCAAATTTAGAACTAGTTAATAGCTAAGATTAATAACTAATATCTGAGATTTTACGGATTTCCTATACTATACCTATTTCTATTTGTTACACTATTTCCGTTATGTAAGCCCACTTAGCTCAGAGGTTAGAGCATCGCATTTGTAATGCGAGGGTCATCGGTTCAAATCCGATAGTCGGCTTTTTTTCTCTATCGATGTTCTACGAACAAGAATCTCTTTTTTTCCGAATTAAATGGAGAATCCAGGATCTTTTATGTTTTTTACCTTACAATTTTGCTAGATACAAAGCAATAAAATAAATAATATATATACAAAAAAAAGATTTTGATGAAATTCCATTTTTTGGGGTACTTTAGTTGATTTTACTCTGTTTATCCTGTAGTTTAATTCAGTTTTAATTTCGATGTATTCTGTAATGTAAATACAATGAAATTAATTGTGTAAAATGGAATTTCAATAAAATAAAAAAAGGAGTCTCCATGTCCCGTTATCGAGGACCTCGTTTAAAAAAAATACGCCGTCTGGGAGCTTTACCAGGACTCACTAGAAAAACACGATTATCATGAACAAGGAAATATAATAATAACTAATTTATTATTGCCTCTAGGGCATATTTCCAACAGTTATGCATATATATATAAATAGAATTTCTAGTAGAACCAATCATATATATATCATCAATGTCTCACAAACCATATTAATTCACACATACACACATGTATTGCTATATACAATTTCTCCTACATATGCATGTTGCCTTCGGAGCCAGTGGCATTAGCCTAATTGGTGCCTTCGGAGCACGATGACAATTGGAAGTGGTTCATGGGGGCGGTAGCGGGTAATAGTATTCTCCCTTCGGATTTATGACCTGGTCGAGCAAAAATCCCGCTATTTCCTCTTGAAGTGCTTCTACGCGCTCCGTTTCTAGGAGCTTGTCCCGCACCTCTTTGAACTGTTAAGAAGGAGATCAATATGCATGTGTATTAGTTGTGTGACTAGATATCGATAATGGTGTAAAAATTGTGAATAGTGTTCTGACAAGCGTACCCATTCCTGTCTTTGAGATCTGCTCCTTTCAGACGCCATCATGCGAATGTTCTCGCAAACGCAGAATGCACACAGATCAGTCCCCTGTGCCTGCTTCAGGGCCTTTATTACGAGAATGGAATTTAATTTTATCAGATAATAATTAATCAAGCATGATAATTAAAGAGATGGCAGCTAGCTAGCTAGTACTACTTAATTACTTACCTTGGATCGAAACCATTTTAGCTTTGGTTTCCATTCGCCTTCCGTGACGCTGATGAACCTTGCCCAAGCCCTGCCCGCCGACAAAGAAAATGAATAAAGGGGTTATTAAATAGTTCATATCATGAAATGACGAATTACTAAATAGGCCGAGATATAAAGTTAATAATGATTGAAATTACCTGTTGACTATCCCAAACAAGATGTTATAGTCACTTTGTTTTTAAGTAGCGAGTCCAGTATTTCAACTGTTTCGGCGTCAACTTTAATGATACACAAGATCCAGTGAAATCTGCATGCACACACGTTTGCATGTCTTAATTAAGCGGGCATATGTAACCAAAAACATGTAGCTAGCTAGCTAGTAGGCAAAAACAGAGAATTTGTAGTACAAGAAAGTGTGACTCACTGGAAGTTGTAAGGAAGTAGTATATCTTCATTGTATTTGAGGCACTGCAAGAACTCTAGCATGCTGTCCTCTACCTCTTTTTCATGATGCTTGTTTATTTTCCATGTGTATTCATTAACGGTGTTTGGGTCAATTAACCCAATGCCATAGCGTCCACCTTTTCTCATTTCATACATCTTCATCCTGCATAATACCACAGAAAAGAATATAGTGAGGATAATTACAGGTAATGATTGATCAAAAGGATCACTACAGCTAGCTTGAGACTTAAATTATAGAAAGAAATCACTTACAGACAATAGCAACTGACAATAGATTTGTCGAGTGCATCTTGATTGTATAACTGAAACAGTTCAGGATACTCAACGGCCACAGCTTTCTCATGGTAGTAATCATCCTTCTTGACATACACCATGAGGGACTCTCGATTGGATCTCTTGGTAATGTCCATGTACCATTGATGCAATTCATACATTCTCGTTGGGAGCTTGTTGACATCTTCTGGCTCGACCAAAGGTTGGCCCCGGACATATTTCCGTTTTATTTCCTCCTCTGTAATCCCAGGCATGTCCTCGATCTCGAGGAGTTGTCCAACAGTGATCTTGAGTTCTTCAGCCTGCATTATATGCTCCTGGGTTATTACCACATCGCCCACCTCGGGAACGTAAACTGTTTGGCCACAATAATATTGGGCGCGCGTACTGTCACGTGTTGTTGGTGGCACAACAAGCGGGGGGATCGATTGCGCCGCCTGTTTTCCCAGCTGGGCAATGGTTTTCCCGCATTTTTTGATAGCTGCTTGTTGTTTGCTCGAGCTCGAGCTCGCCTCCTTCTGTAGACGTCGTCGATGTAACTTCCTGATGTGGCGCTCATAGTCTGTGTCAACAGGCTTAGGAGCTGGTGGTTGAGCCATACGAATGAAGTGGTCAACTACTTCCACAGGCACTTTCTCCCTTGGCGGCGGTGGCGGTTTCGGTCCAAAATGGGCGTCGAGTTCTGCCTACACTATGGCATTGGTTTGCTCCTCGGTCCTGTCGTAAGCCCTCACAGGAAGAGGAGTAGTGAGGTTTGGACCATATTTATATCGCTTGCCTCCGCCTGTACTTCCTGTACTATGACCTCAACTCGTACCGCTACGCACCATAGCTGCGGGGTGTCTCTTCTGCGCTTGCTGAGGTGGCGGAGACGGCTGACGGGGCTGAGTTGGATGAGGAGGAGTGGCCTGAAGCTGTGCCGGACTTGCAGTGGCCTGAGGTTGTGCCAGACTTGGAGAAGGAGTGGACGTCTGACGCTGTGTCGGACTTGGAGGAGGAGTGGCCTGACACTTTGCTGGACTTGGAGGAGGAGGAGTGGCCTCACGCATTGGTGGACTTGGAGGAGCGGGAGTCTGCTGACTCGGTGGCGGACTTCGACGAGGAGTCGGGTGACGCGGTGTCGGTGGCCTTCGAAAGATGATGCAATCCTTTCTCCATAGGATGACACGATGTATGGCCTCTCCCAATGTGTGCTCGTCGTCACCTCCAGGAATGTCAAGCTGTAGCTCCGAATATGGGTCCACCACCTCATCAACCAAGACACGAGCATAGCCCGCTGGAATGGGGTTGCAATGGAAGGTTGCCTCGGGGGAATTTGAAAAAGCAACGGCGTCCGCCACCTTCATGGATATGTTCTTCATTTTGAAGTGTAGCTCACAGTTAGTGTTCTCCGTGATGTCATCCACGGGGTATCTATCCAGCACTACTGCGTCGCCCGGGGTGGAACCCACGCTGCTTCTCGGCATGGATGGGGCGGTGGTATCCAATGCTGGATCATCCGCTAGCTGCTGCAGCTGCTAAGACCCCCTTTGCTGGCTAAGTGAGTCGATCTGCTCTTGCTGCCGCTGGAATTTAGCTGCCAATTCCGCTTGACTTGCTTCTAGGCCTTGAAGGCGTTCATAGTCCCACTTCCTCTGCTCCTCCTCCATCTTCCTCTTCTTCTCCTCCGCAATCTTCTTTCTCGCACGGGTTCTGTAGTCGGTGTTCCAGTCCGAAAACCCCTCATACCACGGAAGAGCGCCCTTGCCTCGTGTTCTTCCCGGGTGTTCAGGATTTCCCGGGGCACGTGTAAGCTCGTCGTTCTCTCTGTTGGGCTGGAACACCCCCGATCGAGCCTCTTCTATTGCAACAAGTAGCGCATCGTTGGCTCCATTCAGACATGCCTTCGTCGAAACATTGCCTGTCTTCGGGTCCAACTCCCCCCCATGCGCATAGAACCAAGTCCTGCACCTGGGGGGGCAGCTCTTAGTAACCGGAGTGACACTTGCATCCTCCATCTCTTTCTCAGACTTATCCCACTTAGGCATTGCCACCGCGTAGCCACCTGGCCCCAGCTTATGTAACTTATCCTTTTTTCGGCATTCTTCTTGTTTATTCTCGACCGTTCCTTAGCTAATTCTGAATCCTTGAATTTCACGAAATCGTACCAATGAGCACTTTGATTCTCTAGTATCCCCTCGAATACTGGAGTCTTCCTTCCTCCCTTGACGTACTTCTCCCACGTCGTTCTCTTGTGGTTCTTGAATGCAACCGCCATCTTCCTAAAAGCAGCGTCCTTGACTTTCCGCACATCTGCTTCTGTGAAATGATCTGGTAGGGTGAAATGTTCCATGAGAGTATCCCAAAGCAGTTTTTTTTATTCTCGTTGACAAAAGTAACATTTGGACGTGGCTTTGCTGGCTTTCTCCATTCTTGAAGGGAGATCGGGAGTTGGTCCTTCACAAGAACTCCGCACTAACGAACGAACTTGTCCGCAATCTTCTTAGGCGCTAATGGTTCGCCATTAGGTTTGAATGCCTCGATATTGTACTTTACGCCCTCCTTCAACTTTTTGTTCGGGCCTCGTTTCGTCCTTTTGCCTGAAGATTTGCTCGATCCGGATGGCTGAAAGAAGAAAGATCGATTCGTTAATATATCTTCAACTCATTTAAAACATGCGATGATCACCAGATTCCTGCTTATATAAATATATATACCTCGCCGGTGTTTGTTGTTTTAGGATCAACATGTTCTTCGTCGTAGTTCATGACTTCATCTTCTCAGTCGTCGCGATTGAATATCATATCACCCTCTCCGGTGTTGTTTAGAAATTCGGAGCCGTCAAAATCTTCTTCATTCTGATCATCATCTGGCCCGCGTATGATATCGAACATGGTCTGTTCTCTCTCTTTGTCGGTATTGTCCGCCATAGCTTTTATTTAACTATGCCAAAAGAAATATAAAACAATTTAGTATAATCTCGAATAATAGATATAATCTCGAATACATCGTCTCAAATAATAGATATAATCTCGAATACATTGTCTCGAATAATAGATTTAATCTCGAATACGTCGTCTCGAATAATAGATATAATCTCGAATACATCGTCTCAAATAATATATATAATCTCGAATACATCACTAGCTAGCTAGCTAGCTAATAAAGATCGAATACTAGAGAGTAATCTAGGCGGTGGACAACCAAAGTGAAGGAACCATCACTGGATCATAGCTCGGGTGATCTCCCCAAAGAACCTGCCAGGTATTGGAGAACCTGACGTCCATAGAAGCCATGTAGCGATGGACGTGCTCGTCCTCCTCCCTGACACGGCGACGTACCACCTCTGGCGGGGCCGGCTCCCTCCGCACCGAAAGTGGCCCACGCGAATGCCACCAAAGGAGATGAGGGTCGACGATGGGACCCGGGGCCGGGTTCCTCACCAAGCATCGCGCCCCTGAAGGTAGCACCTCCCAGTGCCAGCCCGGCGGAGCCCAGTCCCGGACATGGGTCCTCTGAAGCAGGACATCGTCGCGAACGGGTCGATGGCGAGGATGCGGGCCGGGCATCGTCGACAACAAATACTATATGCAAATGTAACACTAATTATGCTATCATTGCATATGTCAAAATTCTATATGCTATTTCATACTAATTAAGCATCTAACACTAAAAACAGAAAAAACAACTTCTATACATCCATTAAAAACAGAAAAACAACATTATATAAAAAAAAATCCATACTAATTAAACACTAATTATATCCATCTAACATGCATTCATACATATATACTAGTGAAAAAATAATAATCTGAAAAATCTAAACTAATTAAACATACAAAATACGTATATACTAATTAACTTAAGGAAATGTGCGTGTGTGTGTGTTCATCATGCTTGTGTGTGTGTATGGGCTCGGGGAGGGGCGGCGCCCATGGTGGCCACCGGGGGCGAGGGAGAGGGGTTAGAGGGGGAGAGCTCAGAGCGGGGCGACGACGACGGTGAGGCGACGGCCCGGGGCGGCGACGCGGGGACGGCGCGACGGGGACGGGCCCGGGGCGGCGACGGCAACGGCGCGTGACGGGGGCGACGTAGGACGGGGGCGGCGACGGCGTCGATCGATCGGGAAGAAACAGAGGGAGAATGAAATTTTCGAAGTGATGTATATATAGAAGGCACCTTTAGTACCGGTTGGAGCCACCAACCGGTACTAAAGGCCTGTTTTGGCCAGGCCAAGCGGCGGGAAGCACCCCCCTTTAGTACCGGTTCGTGGAACCAACCGATACTAAAGGCCCCCCCTTTAGTACCGGTTGGTGCCAAGAACCGGTACTAAAGGGTGTGCGCTGCCAGGGGAGGGGCACAAAAGTTTAGTCTCACCTCGCTAGCCGAGGGGCACTCACACCTTCTTATAAGCCCCGCCGTCGCTGCTGTCTCGAGCTCCTCTCTTAAGCAGGCCTTCTGGGCCTACCTCTTCTGCGATGCCCTGTTGGGCCTACTGGGCTAGCGGGCCTGCATCCTGGCCCAACTTGAATTTGGGTTTCTAGTCGTATGCAGGCCGCTGTGGCCCAGTAGGTGGGCTTTTTTTTCTTTTTTTTTGCTTTATTTTTTTTTGTGAATAACTTAACTTTGAAAATAGATTTTTCAGTGATTCTTTTTTCTTATGTTTAATATTAGTGTGTTTTATCATTATATTCAATTTGGTAATGCTTAGGTTATTTAAAAAATGAAATGCCTTTGTAACGGATGAGTTTTCGTCCGAAAGCCTGATACTTCGAAACAGATTGTCCATTTTGTACACGAAGTGCATCCAGTTTTTGCGGTAACCCTCTCTACTTTTTTGCACATGCTATGTGGGTGAAATTATGATACCATGCCAACTTTCATCCTTTTCTGAGTTCATTTGAAATGCTTTTCAATTTCAGGGTCATTTAGCTGAAAAAATCAGTAAATGCATGAAAGAATTTGCTTGCACATAAAATTTCTTCGCGTTTCAAATGCCAAAACACATAACTAGCTACCCTAACTATTACAGAGATTCCCTCCTGGGTGTGAAACACAGAAGAAAGTGATGATAGTTAAGCCGATCACATCCCAGATCTTTGGGTGTGAAACTTTTTCTTCGCGTGTGTCCCTTTGCGTCATAGCCATGGAAAATCTTCATCATTTAACGGGATGCTCGGGTCAATATTCACTGTGAATGGAGCAATTTCATCAAACTTTTCATAATCTTCTCACTTGTCTGTCTTGTCATCCACTCCCACGATGTTTCTCTTCCCAGAAAGAACTATGTGCCGCTTTGGCTCATCGTACGATGCATTCGCTTCCTTATCTTTTCTTTTTCTTGGCTTGGTAGACATGTCCTTCACATAGAAAACCTGTGCCACATCATTGGCTAGGACGAATGGTTCGTCTGCATAGGCAAGATTGTTGAGATCCACTGTTGTCATTCCGTACTGCGGGTCTTCCGTTACCCCGCCTCGTGTCATATTGACCCATTTGCACCGAAACAAAGGGACCTTCAAACCACGTCGATAGTCAAGTTCCCATATGTCATGTATATAACCATAATATGTTTCCTTTCCCGTCTTGGTTTCTGCATCAAAGTGGACACCACTGTTTTGGTTGGTGCTCTTCTTATCTTGGGCGATCGTGTAAAATGTATTACCATTTATCTCGTACCCTTTGAAAGTCATTATATTCGAAGATGGTAACTGGGACAGCAAGTACAGGTCATCTTCAATAGAGGTGTCATGCATGGTACGTGCTTGCAACCAGCTGGCGAAACTCCTGGTTTGTTCACGTGTAATCCAGTCATCAGACCGCTCCAAGTGTTTGGAGCGTAGCAAATTCTTGTGTTCATCCATATACGGAGCCACCAAGGCGGAATTCTGTAGAACTGTGTAGTGTGCTTCAGTGAGAGAATGTCCGTCCATACATATTATTTGTTCCCCTCCTAGCGTGCCTTTTCCATCCAGTCTGCCCTTATGCCGCGATTCAGGAACACCAATCGGCTTAAGGTCAGGAATAAAGTCAATACAAAACTCAATGACCTCCTCATTTTAACGGCCCTTGCAGATGCTTCCTTCTGGCCTAGCATGGTTATGAACATATTTCTTTAAGACTCCCATGAACCTCTCAAAGGGGAACATATTGTGTAGAAATACATGACCCAAAACGTTAATCTCTTCGCATAGGTGAACTAGGACGTGCGTCATGATGTTGAAGAAGGATGGTGGGAACACCAACTTGAAACTGACAAGACATTGCACCAAATCATTCTGTAACCTTGGTATGATTTCTGGATCGATTACCGTCTGAGAGATTGCATTGAGAAATGCACATAGCTTCACAATGGCTAATCGAACGTTTTCCGGTAGAAGCCCCCTCAATGCAACCGGAAGCAGTTGCGTCATAATCACGTGGCAGTCATGAGACTTTAGGTTCTGGAACTTTTTCTCTGCCATGTTTATTATTCCCTTTATATTCGACGAGAAGCCAGACGGTACCTTAATACTGAGCAGGCATTCAAAGAAGATTTCCTTCTCTTCTTTGGTAAGAGCGTAGCTTGCATGACCCTGATGTATGCCGTATTTTCCGTGCATACGTTGCTGGTCCTCCCGTGCCTCAGGTGTATCTTTTGTCTTCCCATACATGCCCAAGAAGCCAAGCAGGGTCACACAAAGATTCTTCGTCACGTGCATCACGTCGATTGTGGAGCGGACCTCGAGGTCTTTCCAATAGGGCAGGTCCCAAAATATAGATTTCTTCTTCCACATGGGTGCGCGTCCGTCAGCGTCATTCGGAACAGGTTGTCCACCAGGACCCTTTCCAAAGACCACCTTCAAATCCTTGACCATATCATGTACATCAGCACTAGTACGGTGGCGAGGCTTCGTCCAGTGATCCGCCTCACCTTTGAAATGCTTGCCTTTCTTTCTTACGGGATGCCTGCTCGGAAGAAATCAATGATGTCCCAGGTACACATTCTTATTAGCCAAATATATACTGTCGGTATCGTCCAAACAGTGCGTGCATGCGCGGTATCCCTTGTTTGTCTGTCCTGAAAGGTTACTGAGAGCAGGCCAATCATTGATGGTCATGAACAGCAACGCCTTTAGGTCAAATTCTTCCCCCATGTGCTCATCCCACGCACGTACACCTGTTCCATTCCACAGTTGTAAGAGTTCTTCAACTAATGGCCTTAGGTACACATCAATGTCATTGCCGGGTTGCTTAGGGCCTTGGATGAGCACCGGCATCATAATGAACTTCCGCTTCATGCACAACCAAGGAGGAAGGTTATACAAACATAGAGTCACAGGCCAGGTGCTATGGTTGCTGCTCTGCTCCCCAAAAGGATTAATGCCATCTGCGCTTAGACCAAACCATACGCTCCTTGCGTCATCTGCAAACTCCTTCCCGTACTTTCTTTCGATTTTTCTCCACTGCGACCCGTCAGCGGGTACTCTCAACTTTCCGTCTTTCTTACGGTCTTCTCTGTGCCATCGCATCGCCTTGGCATGCTCTTTGTTTTGGAACAAACGTTTCAACCGTGGTATTATAGGAGCATACCACATCACCTTGGCAGGAATCTTCTTCCTGGGGCGCCGGCCCTTGACATCACCGGGGTCATCGCAGCTGATCTTATAGCGCAATGCACCACATACCGGGCAAGCGTTCAAATCCTCGTACTCACCGCGGTAGAGGATGCAATCATTAGGGCATGCATGTATCTTCTGCACCTCTAACCCTAGAGGGCAGACAGCCTTCTTTGCTTCGTACGTACTCTCCGGCAATTCGTTGTCCTTTGGAAGCATATCCTTTATCATTACCAGCAACTTTCCAAATCCCTTGTCAGATACACCATTCTCTGCCTTCCATTGCAGCAATTCCAGTGTGGTGCCCAGCTTTTTCTTGTCACCTACGCAATTCGGGTACAAAAATTTTTTGTGATCCTCTAACATGCGCTGCAACTTCTTCTTCTCCAAATCACTTGCGCAGTTTCTCTTTGCATCGGCAATGGCCCGACCTAGATCATCAACGGGATCATCTGATGCCTCTTCTTCAGCTTCTTCCCGCATTGCCGGCTCAGCTTCTTCCCGCATTACCGGCTCAGCTTCTTCCCCCATTGTTGTATCATCGTATTCAGGGAACCCATGGCCAGGATAGCTGTCATCGTCCTCTTCTTCTTCATTGTCTTCCATCATAACCCCTCTTTCTCCGTGCTTGGTCCAAACATTATAATGGGGCATGAAACCGGACTTAAACAGGTGGACGTGAATGGTTCTTGACGTAGAGTAATTGTGACCATTCATACAGCGAGCACATGGACAAGGCATAAAACCATCCGCCCGCTTGTTTGCCTCAGCCGCAAGCAGAAAAGTATGCACGCCCTCAACGAACTGGGGAGAGCATCGGTCATCATACATCCATTGCCGGCTCATCTTCATTACACAACACCGAATAGACCAAATTAATACAAGTTCATACATAAAGTTCATACAACACTTAAATGCAACAAACAAATAACTCTCTAGCTAAAGCATTTAAATGCAACAACAAATACGATCAAGATCGCAACTAAGGTAACAATGGATCCAACAGCATAATGATACCAAGCCTCACTATCGATGGCATATTTTCTAATCTTTCTAATCTTCAAGCGCATTTTCTCCATCTTCATCTTGTGATCATCGACGACATCGGCAACATGCAACTCCAATTCCATCTTCTCCCCCTCAATTCTTTTCAATTTTTCTTTCAAGTACTCGTTTTCTCTTTCAACTAAATTTAACCTCTCGGCAATAGGGTCGGTTGGAATTTCCGGTTCACATACCTCCTAGAAAAAATTTCTATGTCAACATGATGGGCATAATTTGTCATAAACACGAAATGCAACTAGTTTTAAAAGAGAATATACATAGCACATCCGAATCATAACAAGGACTAGGGCCCACGGGGACGGATATCAAAACCATGGCACTATATGTATAACAAACAACGTATGGGTAAGATAATTATACGAGTAACTATATATCCAAATCACACAAACATCAATTTTTATATAAAATTTCATGAACAAGAGGCTCACCACAAGGTGGTGCCGGCGACGGGACGGTGCGGGCGATCGATGGTGGCTACGATGGAGATTTAGAAGGCACTAAGTAAACCACACCTACATATGCAAACTAAGTGTTATTTTTGACCTCAAATTGCATATAAATCAAATACTAGCACATATATATATATATATCCTCCCAAATTACTAAACTCACAAATTAATCACTATATAAAGCATTGCAAGAGCTAATCTAGCAATGAGAGATGAAAGGACAAAGTTGCTAACCTTTGTGATCATTTGAATGGATGGGGGCCTTCAAATCTTGACAAATTTTGGGCAAAATGTGTGATGAGCTCGAGAGGAAGAGGGGAAGAACAGAGAGGAGAGGGGAAAGGGGAAGAACAGAGCGAGCTCGGGTGGACGAAGGGTTTATGTAGGACGACCTTTAGTACCGGTTTGTGCCAAGAACCGGTACTAAAGGGGTTGGAGGGGCCCCATTCTGACAACATCCTGCCACCACTCTCATTAGTACCGGTTCATGGCACGAACCGGTGCTAAAGGTTCGCCACGAACCGGTACTAATGAAAGCGGCCCGGCTAACCATTGGAACCGGCACTAATGTATACATTAGTGCCGGCTCAAATATAAACCGGCACTAATGTGCTTCACATTTGACCCTTTTTCTACTAGTGCTCGCACACGCACCGGCCACCCGAGAGCTCCAGTGAGCGGCCTCACACGCGCGGCGCCTCTGCCCTCCCCTTGCTCTCTCTCTCTCTCTCTTCACTCCCCTCGCCCTAGACCAACCCCACGAGCACCCCTGACACCTCGTTGCGTGCCCCCATGTCCCGTAGGGATGGCAATGACCTCGCCGGCGCACTGGTCCACGGTGGACCGTCGCCCGCCTATATAAGGCCTCCCCGAACCCTCCTATCCTCACCACTCACCCCCTGCAGCTCCAAATCAAACCCCTGCACCCCCAGTTCATCTCCAGGAGCGCCCGAGCTCGAGATCGAGCTCGAGCTCCACCGCCTCAGGTCGCCGTCGATCTCGCGGTACAGACCTCCTTCGCCCCCGTTCTTTCCCGATCTGGAGCTGCCTCACCTTGCTGACCCCTTTCCCTCTCCTTTCCGCGTTGTTTTCAGCCGGAGACGGCCGGTGCGACCACCTCCGGACGCGTCGCCGCCCTGCCTCCTCGTCGCCGGCGAACTAGGCAGCTCAGGCGACGTCGACCACCCCCACCCGAACAGCGACTCAACGCTGAGTCCAGCCGTGCCATCAGTTCACCCCGCCGTGCCCGAAAACATCGCCGGTGAGCTCGCTGGCCCTCTGTCGCGGGGTTAGGGATGACAAGTGGGCCCCGCCTGTCAGCCTCTCCTCTCCATCGACCCTCTCTCGCTCGCTGGCGCCTGGGCCCTGCCCGTCAGGTTTAAACCTGGCGCGCGCGCGTGCACTAGTGCGCTGGGCCGCCTCTTTGGCTGGGCCTGCTGCGGTGTGGCTGTTCTGGCCCAGCAGGCACAGTGCCCCTTCTCCTTTTTCTTTTCTGTCAAACTTGTAAAAATTCCACAGGATTAAATATTAATCCAAATGCAATAATTCCAGTTCCTAAAATCTTGTAAAAATCCCACCTATTTAATGGTATAACTTTTACTCATGCCCAAACAACTTTATTGTACTGTTCATATTCAAATTCAAATTTGAATATGTTTAAACCCCTTTGAAAATCCATTTCTCCTATCCTGCCACTCCAAGACAAAAACTAGGAATTTTCCCTTCTTAGTTTTCACCCTAGTATTTAACAAAAATGAGTTGACGTTTTTCTAAGCACTTTGGTTTTTCTATTTTATTATTGCCTTATTTTTCTCGTTATTATTTTGTGACGATAGATTGCGTTGCCGATTAAGGAGTTGGACCAGAAAACTTTGAAGACCCAAGAAGACTTTGCTGAGCCAGGCAAGCAGCCCTTTGACCATGTCTGTGAAACCCTTTTTATGCATTTCATATAGCACCTTATTATTGTTGCATCAGAATCATGATGAGATGGTAGCCACTTTGGTGGGTTGCCCTCATTTCCTCCTTGTTGATACTTGCATTGTGCATGACCCTACCTTCCTATGAGGGTTATGCAGGTGGGAGTAGATAGGATGCTAAAGTAGATGCTACGCAAATGGGACGGGTATATGCATGGTGATGGAGACAAAGTATTTTCAAACGACTTTTTTTAAAACCCCGTCGGGTGCCACTTATGCCTGAGGGTTATAATGAGATGGGTAACCACTTGATGACGAAGTGGTGTACCGAGGCAAGTGTGTGTGTTGTTTTCGAAAATGGATTAGATTTAAGATTTGTCGACTGTCCCAACCTTACATGCACAACCACTCTACCCCTATATGGGAAAGGTCATTATTGATTACCTAGGCCGATACTAGCTTAGAGACCGCATTACTAGTGACGGGAGAGTTGTTGTTGCGCTCTCTCGGGACGGGGTCGTGCCATGTAGGGCGGCCATGACTTTTTTCACAGGGCACCAGACACACCGTTGGTACCCCGTGCTTGTGGTATGTGATGAATACGGGAGAAAGGCTCCACAATTTTAAGATGTGAAATTTTGGGCACGGGGGTTACTATCAATCGAGTGGACTCTATGTCAGTGTAGTCTACGAAAAGATAGTGATCGGGTGCTTACCCCGGGTACTTGAGGTACCGCGGGTCGTGGATGACACGGAAGTTCCCCGGATCTTGTGGGTAAAGTGTGCGACCTCTGTAGAGTGTAAAACTATTCGAATAGACGTGTCCACGGTCAAGGACAGTTGGGCGGTGCTGCTTAAACTATGTCCAGAGTTTTGCAAACCGTGTGTATGTCTTGATAAAACTATTTGGGTAAGTCAGATGGCTTGCCACGATGATCAAGTTGGATTGGTGTCCAACTCTGCTTATGTTGATATCTTTAACTTGTGTATATGGATATCTGTACTCCCATGACGCATACTTTACATGTTGATAGATCATGTCATTGCACTCAAAACTAGCTTTCTACAAACTACCTACTTAGTGCTATATCATTGCATTATCGTGCCTTGTTCCAATCATGGGTTGCTTGCGAGTACATTCAAAGTACTCATTGGCTTGCCAATGGTTATTTAATTGGCCATGCATGGAAGAACGGGAGTTCGATGAAGAGTTCTTTCGAGACGAACATGCGAACTAGGACGTTTCCCAGTCAGAATGTCTGTAGGGTTAAGGCAGATAGCATGGGTTCTACTTATCGACGAAGATTGCCGCTGCTTAAGTTTATTTGGTATTCAGCCCTTGTGGCTTTATCTATGTAAGACTTGACCATAATGGTCATAATTCGTGTAAGACGGTATGTATGGATGTAAGACTCTTGTTATTCAGCTTCTGTGTGTTCAGTGAGCATTGATCTCTGGGATCACTATACGCGTGCATTCGGTGATCACGACTTATGAGTCGGGGTCCCCATAGAGCTGGTATCAGAGCCATCCTGACTGTAGGAAGCCTTAGATAGCATGGTCGTTAGTTAGGGTTAAGACTATTTCCAAAACTATTACCAGTTTTCAACACTATCTATACTTCTCTTCCCTTCTCAGTTTTTCGAAAAATAAGGTATACTTTCCTTATAGATATCTTCCCCTTCAAAACTTTTGGTCGCTAGAACCCTTATGCCCCTGACCAGTGGATTCCTTGTAATCCTCGTGGATAATCTAGAAGGAAGATGCCTTGTCAGACATTCACCAACATCTTCTGAACACAAGATTGGCGACACTTCGACAAGACGATACCAACAAAAGATACATCCTCAAGGAATGAGGACATGAATACCCAGAAGATGATAACACCCTTGACACTGCCCTAAGGTGATGCGACCTTAGCCTGTGATGATCAGGGCATAGGAAATGCAAGATCATGATGTACATCGCTCGTAGGGGAACCCTGTTCTTATCATTGTTGTGTCGGCAACCACCGGTGGATGGGGACCTCGCCATTTGGTCCGCCTCACTATAGTGAGCAGGAAGACGGTTCTCTTCATCCCCCGCTCTCGGTGACGATATTGTCAACAATGTGTCCGACTGATTGGACCTCTACTATGCCTTGTTAATGTCATTGCATAAAGGATTGCCACCTGGAACCGTCGATGCCTTAGAATGCAAAAACGATCGCCATGAGTAAGAAGACAAGAGGAGACCAAGTCAACACCAGCTACGAGGAGACACCTTCACCCCATCACTTCAACATGTGTGAAGTTTTTGAAGATTCTACAGGCTCAACCCAGATCGTTTCGTCAAAATAAGAGACGTAGAAACACCTGAGGAAAACTTAGAAGACTGCACGAGGCACAAGCACGACTACCAAGTCCGAGAACCCCTAGGGTAGGATGAGTCGTGTACCCCCATATGCGTAGTCGAGTCCGTGTGATGGTTCGAATGGAACCACGTTCTGTGCTGCTTGTTTTTATTTGTTTGTATTTTAATATAAGTCACACATTTGCCCTAGGCAGCTTGTACGCGGCTATATCACCTATCATGTCTTAATGGAATTGTGTGTGGCCTTTACGACACTTGTTTGTTTACACTTGCACCATAAAACCCCCTTTAGGCATCCCCCCTTCTATGCTACTTCTCCCTCTCATCTCTGAAGACTAGCAAGACAAAATGCACTAAGGATTCCACCTCAGCAAGCAACTGACACTGAAGACTTTTGCTACAGCCTCCTCGACCAGGTGCAATCTCGTAGTATTACCCCTCATGACTAGAAACCCCATCCCTAGACCCTTCGAGACTTCACGAGATACCCCAGCTCGAGTCCTTAACCATGTGCTTAACCCATAGAATTGCAAGAGGACCAGTTAAGCCTCTGTAAACCTTGCACAACACTGGGTTCATTATGGAACTAGCGGACATAGTGAACAAGCACGTTATCATCCTAATATAGCACCATAACTGACGATGCCATAGGGAAGATCAGTTTGAGGATATAGGAATAGAGGACAAATGACTTGATGAGTTTATATCAATGACTTTGAGGAATTATATGAGACTATTTGGTGGATTATGAGGCTTACATGTTGGCAGATGAACTTGGTGGGATCATGATTATGGAGTAGCATAACTTTCCTTACCCTTGAGTAAACTGGATTTAGTAGGACAATTATGATCTCATGCTGGAATTCTTGGAAGTATATGGGTTTAACTTAGCCATGGGATATTGATAGGAGACAGTTAATATCACGTAAATGACTTGGGGGATACATGTAGGAATTCTGGTTAGACATGAGATTTGGATTAGGTGATCCTAGTTGAGTATAGGTGGTGAGTAAGTCTACATGGTTCGGAGTAAATTGGATTTAGAATGATGATCTCGATCATGATACCATGTTTCTTGGAGGGACATAAACTAGGAGATTGGATTAATTGTCGGAGTTGACCTTGGAGTTTACTTGACCATGGAAGTTGGTGGACTTACTATAGTAGAGACAGCCCTTTCTAGTATTTGGGATTATATGGACTTTAGGAGATCATGTGGAACACCATAGACACTAGGATTTGTAGAATTAAAGGATTATGTAGTGATTAATGGAAGTTAACGGGTTGTTGGAGTTGATTCATGGGAAGGAAACAAGATTTTGGAGTGGCATACGACGTGTTTCCTTAGGAGAGAGATACACTAACATGGACCTTGGAAGAATAGGATGAGCACTTGGATTGTTGTGTTTTATTCCCGCTTGGAAGCTTGTATGCTCTGCCCATGGCTTTTTAGTGGTAGCCATACATATGAGTTTGGGGATCGTAGACATATATGATTTTGTTAAACCTCCTCTCGGGAGTCACGAGAATATGGATCACATGAGTGATGATTGGATTTGACCTATACAAAATAATGCTTTCGGTGGTATAAGGTTATTTGTTTGAGGGACTAGATAGACAATTGGCATCTCAGGAATTGTGCTCAAGGATAAGATAAACGTTCACTCGCACCCTAGAATCCTTGAAACCCTTAAGCCCCACCAAGCTACAACATGGTCGTATCATGACCATGGGTCTTGACTCTAGATCGAGAACACCTTGGGCCATACTCAACCGTTACCACCACCAATGCCCCAGCCTACCTTATGTACCCCATGAATAGAAACTTCATGGAGTACTTGGTCACGTTGGTTGTCACTTTTACTTGGTGACCTACTCGTCTAACTGAAGATGGAAGAAGAATCATTCAGCTGGTTTTCTCTTTGTGTTTTTCAAGTGCTCTCTAAAGTCAACTACTTCGCCTTACATACTTCATCTCCTTGCCCCAAGCTTATGCCCAATGATCTTGCCATGTGTATAGAGAAATATAGTATTTTCTTACAAAAATAATTTGGCCAAAAAGTATTTTCTAAAATTAGTTTTCCAAAACCCCCTCAATTGAGGTTTGCACTGCAAGTACTTGATTTGGGGTGTGAAAAATCTTTCAAAAGGTATATTTGAATCCTATTAGATATAGGACTCCCATAAACCACAAAAATATAATTTTAAAAGTTATTTTCCTATTTTATTTAAAAACTTTTCTTAAGGCCAAAAATGGTCTTTAATAGGGAAAAAATATTTAATTGTTTCAAAAATATTTGACAAAAATCAGGGAAACTCAGTGGACATATATTTTCCATATATAAGAGTTTCAACACATGGTCATGTTCAAAATATTGGACAAAACCTCCCAAAACCATTTATGCCCACTTCAAGGATTTGAAATATTTCTACAGGAAATATTTTCATAAAAATCCAGGGAAAATCCAGCAAGTCACAAATACATATTGTGATCACCTTGCAAAGCCTCATATCAATCAAGGTCATTTTGGCTCACCAAAATGCCCCAAAACACTCTCTGACCAGAATCAAATTTGAACAACTTTGTACTACCAACCTTCTCTCCTTGACCCCAACTTTTGTCAGCATGTTCACATGACCAAATGAGGCCACTAAACCAAGTGGTGCATCAAGGGGAAGTGATTTGCTCAACTAGATCTACACAAGTTCATTTCTGCTAATTTCTAGGGTTTACAAAAGTTGCATTGGCAACTTTTCCCAAATGAGCTCAAAATTGGTGGAAGGCCCTAATTATATGTTCCATTTCACCCTGTGGGTTCTTATGCCAAATGGAGTTCATTTACCTGCCCAAACCAACAACAAACACCTTCTGCCACTTTACCAAAACAACTACTTTGACCTCTTCCACTAATCTCCATGGGCTCAAAGTTTTACCACAACCCCTCCTAGTCCCCTTGCACCTCCAGTAACAATGTAAAATCCATAGATCAATTATTGGAGGGGTAAAACCCCACTTTCTCTCTCTGGACAGCCCATTTCCCTCTCTCTCTCAACCCCACTCCTCTCCTACTGGCTCTCCAGGGCACCCAATGCCACTACCCTCCTCTTTACTGCCCCCTAGGGCAGCCAGACATCAGTGGTCGTGCCCACAAGGCATATAAAATGCCATGGCATGCCATTTGCATGATCCAGAGCGCACTACAGTGCGGCCAGGCACTATAGCCACCCCCTGCAAACCACTTTCGGCCACCTCGGGCCTCCTCAGCACGCCCGACGATGCGCCTCGGCGTCCAAGGCACGGCAGCTGGTCAGCCCCCTCCTTCCTCTCTCTCTCCTGCCCCTGCTCGCACGCGCACCGACCACCCGAGAGCTCTAGTGAGCGGCCTCACACGCGCGGCGCCTCTGCCCTCCCCCCTGCTCTCTCTCTTCAGTCCCCTCGCCCTAGACCAACCCCACGAGCACCCCCGACACCTAGCTGCGAGCCCCCGTGTCCCGTAGGGACGGCAACGACCTCGCCGGCGCACTGGTCCATGGTGGACCGTCGCCCGCCTATATAAGGCCTCCCCGAACCCTCCTCTCCTCACCACTCACCCCCTGCAGCTCCAAATCAACCCCCTGCACCCCCAGTTCATCTCCAGGAGCGCGCGAGCTCGAGATCGAGCTCGAGCTCTGCCTCCTCGGGCCCCGTTCTTTCCCGATCTGGAGCCGCCTCACCTCGCTATGTTGCATGTGTCGGCTTTTGATTGCACTATGTTGCATGCGTTCTTTTGATTCCTGAAGCTCAAACAAACAGGGCCATAGTGTGTGCCAAATCAAGTTCTTTTGATTGCACTATGTTGCATGTGTTGGCTTTCGGTCTCATACATTTGCTTTGTTTGTCTTATGACACCAAAGTGTTCTGAAGTGAAGTTGCTCAAAATTGCAACCTTATTTGTTGTCTCCATTTTTTACGGGGATTCAGTCAATTGATTTTAGTTGCATAGTGATAAAATATATCATTATCATTATTTATTAAAAATCAGAATTTAAAGGTTTGTGGTGAAAGCTTGTCCAGGCAACTATTCATGAGTTACTTGACACAACCTTAGGATTTGGATTAGTATTTTGATTAAATATTCGAATAAGACGCCCCACTCTGCTTGTTACCATGGTCCATGGCTCGCCGGCGCCGGCCAGTGGGGGGCGAAGAAGAATGCTTGACCATCTTCAAGTCGTAACACTTCATGAAAGTGCTAGTGATCGACTAGAGGGGGGGGTGAATAGGTGATTTTTATGAAAGTCTTCAAAACATGGAAGTTTCAAAGACAAACGATAGAAATAAACCTATTTCCATGCAGCGGAAGGTAGACTACACTAGGCAAACCATAGTCAAGTATTCAATGAAGTGAAAGCACAATGACTAATAGCAGCTAGGCAGTAAGGATCAGGTAGGAAGATATTGTGAAGCCAATCAGAACAAGCAGTCACTCAGTGAAGACAAAATATAATGCAATCATACAATGACTTCACAAGGACCAACAGTAAGTAAAGGGAAGGGAAGGATGAAACCAGTGACTTGTTGAAGACAATGATTTGTTGGACCAGTTCCAACTGCTGTGACAGTTGTATGTCTGGTTAGGGCGGCTAGGTATTTAAACCTGAGGACACACAGTCCCGGACACCCAGTCCTGAACACGCAGCTCAGGACACCCAGTCCTCACCGTATTCCCCTTGAGCTAAGGTCACACAGACCTCGCCCAATCACTCTGGTAAGTCTTCAAGGTAGACTTCCAAACCTTCACAGACTTCGTTCACCGGCGATCCACAATGACTCTTGGATGCTCAGAATGTGACACCTAACCGGCTGGAGGATTCACAGTCCTCAAGTGTAATAAGTCTTCAGATCACACAGACAGGAAGACTTAAGTGATGCCTAACACTCTTTGGCTCTGGGTGGTTAGGGCTTTATCCTCGCAAGGAATTCTCTCTCAAAGGCTTCGAGGTGGGTTGCTCTCAAACGACAAAAGCCGTACTCTAACTCTGAGCAGTCAACCGTTTATGGTTGTAGGGGTGGGCTATTTATAGCCACTGGGCAACCCGACCTGATTTGTCCAAAATGACCCTGGTTCACTAATGAACTGACACGTGTTCCAACGGTCAGATTTCAAACACACACGGCAACTTTACTTGGGCTACAAGCAAGGCTGACTTATCCAACTCTGGACAAGATTTGCTCTCATAGTCGTCACTCGAAGACATAGGATTTTGGTTAAGCATCACTTCAGTCATTCTGACTGGTTCTCTTGGACCCCACTTAATAGTACGGTGGTTCCTATGACTCAACAAAGAAAAACACAGAATGACGAAACTACTAAGTCTTCGCGCTCCATAGTCTTGACGCGATGTCTTCTCTTGTCATAGTCTTCAATGTGAATGTCTTCACATACCACTTTTGACTTCAATGTCTTCATACATTTTTAGGGGTCATCTCTGGTATGAAAACCGAATCAATGAGGGACTTCTACCTGTGTTATCCTACAATTCTCACAAACACATTAGTCCCTCAACTAGGTTTGTCGTCAATACTCCAAAACCAACTAGGGGTGACACTAGATGCACTTACAATCTCCCCCTTTTTGGTGATTGATGACAAACTAGTTGAAGTTTTCAACGGGGAATATAATATGTGAAAATGTAAAGGATAGGGGATTGTCTTCATAAGTTGTAAGGGCTCCCCCTGAAGATGTGCATATAAGTAATTTGCTTTTGGAATGCAAATGCACATGGCAGGTTGTACTTGTGGAGATCCTCTTCAACTTATGATGACAATTCATCATGCATGAAAAGTATGTGAAGATAATGACATGCATAATGAAAGATGGACGTCTGCAAAATGATCTAAGTGCGGAATTTATCGTCGCACATGCGGAATTTATCATCGCATCACAGAATAGCAAATAAGTAGAAGACGACCATCGAGTTTAAGTGTTACAACTCAAAGAACCAAATGTATCAAAACGAGAGTTGTAAACACTAGGCAAAATATAAAGCAACCACCCATATGGACCCGCTTGAAGACTATCAAACTCATATGCTTCTCCCCCTTTTGTCAGTAAGGACCAAAAAGGTTTGAAGACATAGAGCATCTACTCGTTCCCATGAGGAGTAGGTGAAGCAGCAGGGTCGTCGGTGTTGTTAGGCGGTGCAGACGAACTCAGGGCAGTGTCGATGCGTGCAGAAGTAGGGGCGGTGAAGTAGCATCATCTTCATCATCGATCACTCTGGCATTCACAGTTGCCGTGGAGGAAGAGAACTCAGAGTCTTTAAGAGACGGAGTTTGTCGCAGCACAGGCCTTCTTGGAGGTGTGGAGTCAAACTTGAAGCGTTCAGAGAAGCCATCCTCTTGAAGATCATCCTCAAAGCACATAAGCGTCAGTCCTTTCCATGTATGCCGACAGGTTTCATGGGCAACAAAGGAATTCTTGGTGGCAAGATTGTGAATCTTGTTTACGTCCACCAAGAGGCTTTGCATTTGGCGCTTCAGCCAGTCATGATGCATATCCTATTTCTGATGAAGGGCAACCAGAAGCTCTCGGTCATTGAGAACACGAGATCGCTTCCTGGGCTGTTGGGCAATGGTGCTTTCAGTGGCTTCAGTGAGGGCACGATGAGGTGCACGTGTAGTACCAGCCAGAGGATAAACATGAGTGACTGCTTCAACTCCTTCAATGTTTTGAGAGAAGCTTTGATGCTCAGCATTCTGAAGACTAAGAGGCTCCTTGGCAGGCTCTGGATATATGGATTCAACGGACATATCAATGTCAGGCAGAAAGATCCGATGATTGCGAGCAGAGGGCTGATATGAAACAGCTGAGTGTAGTTTGATCAGCCGCATTATCCATGGAGCGTAAAACTTCAAGCCAAAAAGATCAGATCCTGATGCAGCAAGTTGGCGGATGAAGAAGTCTTGTGCATTGAAGCATTTGCCGTGAAGAATATAAAAGACCAAAGTCTTCATTGCACCTTCTAGCTTTGCATGTGGAGAATGTCCTTTGATGGGCGAGAGAGTTTGCCTTATAATGTGATAGATAGTGTGTGGCAGATACTCAAAGTCTTCAACAAAGAACTCCTTAGGATATGCAGCATCTGGAGGCAAAAGCTTCATCATGCTAAGCATCTGACTCATGTTTGGTTCAGGCTTCTGAAAGATACTCTCCATAGCTGCACTGTGAAGCTGACAACCAGGTTCATAAAGATCTCCAGGAGTGGGCAGACCAATGAGCTCAATGATGTCAAAGGCTTTGGCTTCGTGATGAACATTGCCGGTCATCCACTCAAGGATCCAAGTCTTCGGATCTCTGTTGTAGCCACGAATGTGAAGAGTGGCATAGAATTGGAGCAGCAATTCTTCGTTCCAGTGCTCTTTGTCGATGACGAACGGCAACAATCCAGACTCTTTGAAGCAAACCAGAGCTTCTTCCAAGCAAGGCAGACCAGTTATGGCTTCGGTGTTGGAAATATGCCCTAGAGGCAATAATAAAAGCATTATTATTATATTTCCTTATTCATGATAATTGTCTTTTATTCATGCTATAATTGTGTTATCCGGAAATCGTAATACATGTGTGAATTCATAGACACCAACATGTCCCTAGTAAGCCTCTAGTTGACTAGCTCGTCGATCAACAGATAGTCATGGTTTCCTGACTATGGACATTGGATGTCATTGATAACGAGATCACATCATTAGGAGAATGATGTGATGGACAAGACCCAATCCTAAACATAGCACAAGATCGTATAGTTCGTTTGCTAGAGTTTTTCCAATGTCAAGTTTCTTTTCCTTAGACCATGAGATCGTGTAACTCCCGGATACCGTAGGAGTGCTTTGGGTGTGCCAAACGTCACAATGTAACTGGGTGAATATAAAGGTACATTACTGGTATCTCCGAAAGTGTCTGTTGGGTTGGCACGAATCGAGACTGGGATTTGTCACTCCGTATGACGGAGAGGTATCTCTGGGCCCGCTCGGTAATGCATCATCATAATGAGCTCAAAGTGACCAAGTGTCTGGTCACGTGATCATGCATTACGGTACGAGTAAAGTGACTTGCTGGTAACGAGATTGAACGAGGTATTGGGATACCGACGATCGAATCTCGGGCAAGTAACGTACCGATTGACAAAGGGAATTGTATACGGGGTTGCTTGAATCCTCGACATCGTGGTTCATCCGATGAGATCATCGAGGAGCATGTGGGAGCCAACATGGGTATCCAGATCCCGCTGTTGGTTATTGACCGGAGAGCCATCTCGGTCATGTCTACATGTCTCCCGAACCCGTAGGGTCTACACACTTAAGGTTCGGTGACGCTAGGGTTGTAGAGATATGAATATGCAGTAACCCGAAAGTTGTTCGGAGTCCCGGATGAGATCCCGGACGTCACGAGGAGTTCCGGAATGGTCCGGAGGTGAAGAATTATATATAGGAAGTGCAGTTTCGGCCATCGGGAGAGTTTCGGGGGTCACCGGTATTGTACCGGGACCACCGGATGGGTCCCGGGGGTCCACCGGGTGGGGCCACCCATCACGGAGGGCCCCATGGGCTGAAGTGGGGAGGGGAACCATCCCATAGTGGGCTGGTGCGCCCCCCTTGGCCCACCCCCTGCGCCTAGGGTTGGAAACCCTAGGGTGGGGGGCGCCCCACTTGCCTTGGGGGCCACTCCACCCTTGGCCGCCCCCCCCCTAGGAGATCCCATCTCCTAGGGACGGCGCCCCCCCCTTGGGGAGCCTATATAAAGGGGGGGAGGGAGGGGCAGCCGCACTCTTGACTCTTGGCGCCTCCCTCTCCCCTGCTACACCTCTCCCTCTTGCAGTAGAACGGCGAAGCCCTGCTGCGGTGACTCCTGCACCCACCACCACGTCGTCGTGCTGCTGGATCTTCATCAACCTCTCCTTCCCCGCTTGCTGGATCAAGAAGGAGGAGACGTCACGCTGACCATACGTGTGTTGAACGCGGAGGTGCCGTCCGTTCGGCGCTAGGATCTCCGGTGATTTGGATCACGTCGAGTACGACTCCCTCATCCCCGTTCTCTTGAACGCTTCCGCTCGCGATCTACAAAGGTATGTAGATGCAATCCGATCACTCGTTGCTAGATGAACTCATAGATGGATCTTGGTGAAACCGTACGAAAATTTTTGTTTTCTGCAACGTTCCCCAACAGTGGCATCATGAGCTAGGTCTATGCGTAGTTCTCTTTGCACGAGTAGAACACAATTTTTTGTAGGCGTAGATGTTGTCAACTTTCTTGCCGCTACTAGTCTTATTTTGCTTCAGCGGTATTGTGGGATGAAGCGGCCCGGACCAACCTTACACGTACGCTTACGTGAGACCGGTTCCACCGACTAACATGCACTAGTTGCATAAGGTGGCTGGCGGGTGTCTGTCTCTCCCACTTTAGTTGGAGCGGATTCGATGAAAAGGGTCCTTATGAAGGGTAAATAGAAGTTGACAAATCACGTTGTGGCTTTCACGTAGGTAAGAAAACGTTCTTGCTAGAACCCTATTGCAGCCACGTAAAACTTGCAACAACAATTAGAGGACGTCTAACTTGTTTTTGCAGCAAGTGTTCTGTGATGTGATATGGCCAAAGTTGTGATGAATGATGAATGATATATATGTGATGTATGAGATCATGTTCTTTTAATAGGAATCACGACTTGCATGTCGATGAGTATGACAACCGGCAGGAGCCATAGGAGTTGTCTTTATTTTTTGTATGACCTGCGTGTCATTGAGAAACGCCATGTAAATTACTTTACTTTATTGCTAAACGTGTTAGCCATTGTAGTAGAAGTAATAGTTGGCGAGCAACTTCATGGAGACACAATGATGGAGATCATGGTGTCATGCCGGTGACAAGATGATCATGGAGCCCCAAGATGGAGATCAAAGGAGCTATGTGATATTGGCCATATCATGTCACTATTATTATTTGATTGCATGTGATGTTTATCATGTTTTACATCTTGTTTACTTAGAATGACGGTAGTAAATAAGATGATCCCTCATAATAATTTCAAGAAAGTGTTCCCCCTAACTGTGCACCGTTGCGACAGTTCGTTGTTTCGAAGCACCACGTGATGATCGGGTGTGATAGATTCCAAAGTTCACATACAACGGGTGTAAGACAGATTTACACATGCAAACACTTAGGTTGATTTGACGAGCCTAGCATGTACAGACATGGCCTCAGAACACAGAAGACCGAAAGGTCGAGCATGAGTCGTATAGATGATACGATCAACATGAAGATGTTCACCGACGTTGACTAGTCCGTCTCACGTGATGATCAAACACGGCCTAGTTAACTCGGATCATGTTATACTTAGATGACTGGAGGGATGTCTATCTGAGTGGGAGTTCATGGAATAATTTGATTAAATGAACTTAATTATCATGAACTTAGTCTAAAACCTTTACAACATGTCTTGAAGATCAAATGGCCAACGTTGTCCTCAACTTCAACGCGTTCCTAGAGAAAACCAAGCTGAAAGACGATGGCAGCAACTATACGGACTGGGTCCGGAACCTGAGGATCATCCTCATAGCTGCCAAGAAAGATTATGTCCTACAAGCACCGCTAGGTGAAGCACCTGTTCTCCCTGCAGAACAAGACATTATGAACGCTTGGCAGACACGTTCCGATGATTACTCCCTCGTTCAGTGCGGCATGCTTTACAGCTTAGAACCGGGGATCCAAAAGCGTTTTGAGAGACACGGAGCATATGAGATGTTCGAAGAGCTGAAAATGGTTTTTCAAGCTCATGCCCGGGTCGAGAGATATGAACTCTCCGACAAGTTCTTCAGTTGTAAGATGGAGGAAAACAGTTCTGTCAGTGAGCTTATACTCACTATGTCTGGGTTACATAACCGCTTGACTCAGCTGGGAGTTAATCTCCCGGATGACGCGGTCATTGACAAAATCCTTCAGTCGCTTCCACCGAGCTACAAGAGCTTTATGATGAACTTCAATATGCAGGGGATGGAAAAGACCATTCCTGAAGTATTTGCTATGCTGAAATCAGCAGAGGTAGAAGTCAAAAAGGAACATCAAGTGTTGATGGTGAATAAAACCACTAAGTTCAAGAAAGGCAAGGGTAAGAAGAACTTCAAGAAGGACGGCAAGGGAGTTGCCGCGCCCGGTAAGCAAGCTGCCGGGAAGAAGCCAAAGAATGGACCCAAGCCCGAGACTGAGTGTTTTTATTGCAAGGGGAGTGGACACTGGAAGCGGAACTGCCCCAAATACTTAGCGGACAAGAAGACCGGCATCACGAAAGGTATATGTGATATACATGTAATTGATGTGTACCTTACCAGTACTCGTAGTAGCTCTTGGGTATTTGATACCGGTGCAGTTGCTCACATTTGTAACTCAAAGCAGGAGCTGCGGAATAAGTGGAGACTGGCGAAGGACGAGGTGACGATGCGCGTCGGGAATGGTTCCAAGGTCGATGTGATCGCCGTCGGCACGCTACCTCTACATTTACCCATGGGATTAGTTTTAAACCTCAATAATTGTTATTTAGTGTTAGCTTTGAGCATGAACATTGTATCTGGATCTCGTTTAATTTGAGATGGCTACTCATTTAAATCCGAGAATAATGGTTGTTCTATTTATATGAGAGATATGTTTTATGGTCATGCTCCAATGGTGAATGGTTTATTCTTAATGAATCTCGAGCGTAATGCTACACATATTCATAGTGTGAATACCAAAAGATGTAAAGTTGATAATGATAGTCCGACATACTTGTGGCACTGCCGCCTTGGTCACATTGGTGTCAAACGCACGAAGAAGCTCCATGCAGATGGACTTTTAGAGTCTCTTGATTACGAATCATTTGACACGTGCGAACCATGCCTCATGGGTAAAATGACCAAGACTCCATTCTCAGGAACAATGGAGCGAGCAACCAACTTATTGGAAAGCATACATACTGATGTGTGCGGTCCAATGAGTGTTGAAGCTCGTGGTGGCTATCGTTATGTTCTCACCCTCACTGATGACTTGAGTAGATATGGGTATGTCTATTTAATGAAACACAAGTCTGAGACCTTTGAAAGGTTCAAAGAATTTCAGAGTGAGGTTGAGAATCAACGTGACAGGAAAATCAAGTTCTTGCGATCAGATGGTGGGGGAGAATACTTGAGTCACGAATTTGGCACACACTTAAGAAAATGTGGAATAGTTTCACAACTCACGCCGCCTGGAACACCTCAGCGTAATGGTGTGTCCAAACGTCGTAATCGCACTCTATTAGATATGGTGCGATCTGTGATGTCTCTTACCGATTTACCGCTATCATTTTGGGGCTATGCTTTAGAGACTGCCGCATTCACTTTAAATAGGGCTCCGTCGAAATCCGTTGAGACAACACCGTATGAATTATGGTTTGGGAAGAAACCTAAGCTGTTGTTTCTAAAAGTTTGGGGATGCGATGCTTATGTCAAGAAACTTCAACCTGAAAAGCTCGAACCCAAGTCGGAAAAATGCGTCTTCATAGGATACCCAAAAGAAACTATTGGGTATACCTTCTACCTCAGATCTGAAGGCAAGATCTTTGTTGCCACGAATGGATCCTTTCTAGAGAAAGAGTTTCTCTCAAAAGAAGTAAGTGGGAGGAAAGTAGAACTTGATGAAGTATTACCTCTTGAACCGGAAAATGGTGCAACTCAAGAAAATATTCCTGAGGTGCCTGCACCGACTAGAGAGGAAGTTAATGATGATGATCATGAAACTTCAGATCAAGTTGCTACTGAACTTCATAGGTCCACAAGGACACGTTCCGCACCAGAGTGGTATGGCAACCCTGTCTTGGAAATCATGTTGTTAGACAACAGTGAACCTTCGAACTATGAAGAAGCAATGGCGGGCCCGGATTCTGACAAATGGCTGGAAGCCATGAAATCCGAGATAGGATCCATGTATGAAAACGAAGTATGGACTTTGACTGACTTGCCCGATGATCGGCAAGCCATAGAAAATAAATGGATCTTTAAGAAGAAGACAGACGCGGATGGTAATGTGACCATCTATAAAGCTAGGCTTGTCGCTAAGGGTTATCGACAAGTTCAAGGGGTTGACTACGATGAGACTTTCTCACCCGTAGTGAAGCTGAAGTCCGTCCGAATCATGTTAGCAATTCCCGCATTCTATGATTATGAGATATGGCAAATGGACGTCAAAACGGCATTCCTTAATGGTTTCCTTAAGGAAGAATTGTATATGATGCAGCCGGAAGGTTTTGTCGATCCTAAGAATGCTGACAAGGTGTGCAAGCTCCAACGCTCGATTTATGGGCTGGTGCAAGCATCTCGGAGTTGGAACATTCGCTTTGATGAGATGATCAAAGCGTTTGGGTTTACGCAGACTTATGGAGAAGCCTGCGTTTACAAGAAAGTGAGTGGGAGCTCTGTAGCATTTCTCATATTATATGTAGATGACATACTTTTGATGGGAAATGATATAGAACTCTTGGACAGCATTAAGGCCTACTTGAATAAGAGTTTTTCAATGAAGGACCTTGGAGAATCTGCTTATATATTAGGCATCAAGATCTATAGAGATAGATCAAGATGCCTCATAGGTCTTTCACAAAGCACATACCTTGATAAGATATTGAAGAAGTTCAATATGGATCAGTCTAAGAAGGGGTTCTTGCCTGTGTTGCAAGGTGTGAAATTGAGCTCAGCTCAATGTCCGACCACGGCAGAAGATATAGAAGAGATGAGTGTCATCCCCTATGCCTCAGCCATAGGGTCTATTATGTATGCCATGCTGTGTACCGGACCTGATGTAAACCTTGCCGTAAGTTTGGTAGGAAGGTACCAAAGTAATCCCGGCAAGGAACACTGGACAGCGGTCAAGAATATCCTGAAGTACCTGAAAATGACTAAGGACATGTTTCTCATTTATGGAGGTGACAAAGAGCTCGTCGTAAAGGGTTACGTCGACGCTAGCTTTGACACAGATCTGGATGACTCTAAGTCACAAACCGGATACGTGTATATTTTGAATGGTGGGGCAGTAAGCTGGTGCAGTTGCAAGCAGAGCGTCGTGGCGGGATCTACATGTGAAGCGGAGTACATGGTAGCCTCGGAGGCAGCACATGAAGCAATTTGGGTGAAGGAGTTCATCACCGACCTAGGAGTCATACCCAATGCGTCGGGGCCGATCAAACTCTTCTGTGACAACACTGGAGCTATTGCACTTGCCAAGGAGCCCAGGTTTCACAAGAAGACCAGGCACATCAAGCGTCGCTTCAACTCCATTCGTGAAAATGTTCAAGATGGAGACATAGATATTTTTAAAGTACATACGGACCTGAATGTAGCAGATCCGTTGACTAAACCTCTCCCTAGAACAAAACATGATCAACACCAGAATTCCATGGGTGTTTGATTCATCACAATGTAACTAGATTATTGACTCTAGTGCAAGTGGGAGACTGTTGGAAATATGCCCTAGAGGCAATAATAAAAGCATTATTATTATATTTCTTTGTTCATGATAATTGTCTTTTATTCATGCTATAATTGTGTTATCCGGAAATCGTAATACATGTGTGAATTCATAGACACCAATATGTCCCTAGTAAGCCTCTAGTTGACTAGCTTGTTGATCAACAGATAGTCATGGTTTCCTGACTATGGACATTGGATGTCATTGATAACGAGATCACATCATTAGGAGAATGATGTGATGGACAAGACCCAATCCTAAACATAGCACAAGATCGTATAGTTCGTTTGCTAGAGTTTTTCCAATGTCAAGTATCTTTTCCTTAGACCATGAGATCGTGTAACTCCCGGATACCGTAGGAGTGCTTTGGGTGTGCAAAATGTCACAACGTAACTGGGTGACTATAAAGGTACATTACAGGTATCTCCAAAAGTGTCTGTTGGGTTGGCACGAATCGAGACTGGGATTTGTCACTCCGTATGACGGAGAGGTATCTCTGGGCCCACTCGGTAATGCATCATCATAATGAGCTCAAAGTGACCAAGTGTTTGGTCACGTGATCATGCATTATGGTACGAGTAAAGTGACTTGCCGGTAACGAGATTGAACGAGGTATTGGGATACCGACGATCGAATCTCGGGCAAGTAACGTACCGATTGACAAAGGGAATTGTATACGGGGTTGCTTGAATCCTCGACATCGTGGTTCATCCGATGAGGTCATCGAGGAGCATGTGGGAGCCAACATGGTTATCTAGATCCCGCTGTTGGTTATTGACCGGAGATCCATCTCGGTCATGTCTACATGTCTCCCGAACCCGTAGGGTCTACACATTTAAGGTTCGGTGACGCTAGGGTTGTAGAGATATGAATATGCAGTAACCCGAAAGTTGTTCAGAGTCCCGGATGAGATCCCGGACGTCACGAGGAGTTCCGGAATGGTCCGGAGGTGAAGAATTATATATAGGAAGTGCAGTTTTGGCCATCGGGAGAGTTTCGGGGGTCACCGGTATTGTACTGGGACCACCGGATGGGTCCCGGGGGTCCACCGGGTGGGGCCACCCATCCCGGAGGGCCCCATGGGCTGAAGTGGGGAGGGGAACCAGCCCATAGTGGGCTGGTGTGCCCCCCTTGGCCCACCCCCTGCGCCTAGGGTTGGAAACCCTAGGGTGGGGTGGGGGGCGCCCCACTTGCCTTGGGGGCCACTCCACCCTTGGTCACCGCCCCCCTAGGAGATCCCATCTCCTAGGGCCGGCGCCCCCCCTTGGGGAGCCTATATAAAGGGGGGGAGGGAGGGGCAGCCGCACCCTTGACTCTTGGCGCCTCCCTCTCCCCTGCTACACCTCTCCCTCTTGCAGTAGAACGGCGAAGCCCTGCTGCGGTGACTCCTGCATCCACCACCACGCCGTCGTGCTGCTGGATCTTCATCAACCTCTCCTTCCCCGCTTGCTGGATCAAGAAGGAGGAGACGTCACGCTGACCGTACGTGTGTTGAACGTGGAGGTGCCGTCCGTTCGGCGCTAGGATCTCCGGTGATTTGGATCACGTCGAGTACGACTCCCTCATCCCCGTTCTCTTGAACGCTTCCGCTCGCGATCTACAAAGGTATGTAGATGCAATCCGATCACTCGTTGCTAGATGAACTCACAGATGGATCTTGGTGAAACCGTAGGAAAATTTTTGTTTTCTGCAACGTTCCCCAACATTCGGTGTCAAGACGCATATGAGGGAAAATGCGATCTTGATTGTACGGAATGCATGAGTAATAACTTCGCTGTGGATAGCTCCAGAACCGATCAGAAGATATTCTTTCCCTGGAGTAGGGGTTCTTGGTGCTATTGAAGAAGGTGTTGTCTGCTTTGAAGCCGTTGACATTAAAGGATCCGGGTGCTGATGAAGGACCTGGAAACCTGGGCAACCTTGGCATTGGCTTCTGTACCTAAGGCCTGTGCTCAACGTGATAGTCAAACTGAGGACCAGCAGTAGGTGTAGGAACAGAAGCAGTGGCAACAGAGGCGTTAGGCTGCACAACAGAGGCTTCAGGAGCAGCTGCATCATTGGCTTCATTGACTTCTGGCACATTGGTTGGTGCAGGCTCCACATTTGCCTCAGCCATGACTACGTCATTGGCTTCATTTGTGTTGGGGGTGGCAGCCTCAAGATTCTCAACCTCCACTTGATGAGCTGGAGGGTCGGGCACAGACACGTTCTCCTCGAGAACAGCTTCTTCAGTAATGGGGGAGTAGGGACACGTTCTTCTTCTTGTGTGTCGTCGGCTAATGCAGTCGGAATGTCTTCAGCAGCTTTAGCCTCAGACTCGGAGACATTCACAGTAGGAGTGGCATCTGGAAACACTTGACGTGCAACAGATTGGTGGGGCACTTCTCCTTCTGGAACGCTCGAAAGAGGGACTTGAGACCTTGGTCCTTTGCGAAGCCTGCGTAACGCTGGCGACGCCTTTGGAGATGGAGTTGGCTGGGCCTCAAAGTCATCTTCTTCTTCTTGCCGGGGTGGTGTGACTTGTTGTTGGGGAGTACTCGGGGTGTCTTGTTGTTGTGGGTGATCAGCCCATGATGCATCCTGAGCAATTGGCGTCAGAGGACGACCAATGCTAATGAGTTCGATGTGCGTAAGCACAGGCGATGATACCAGTTGGTGCTCGATCTGAGGAAGAACTACATCATCTTCAACATTGTCATGGTGACCAATGTCTTCAACAGCGGTGGGATCAACTGCTGGAGTGTCTTCAGCTTCATGAGCCTCTGTGGAAGCAGGCTCATGGACAATCAGTTGGCGCTCTTGATGTTCAGATGCAGGGTGAACCATTGAGATAGGTTCAACAACTAAGGGCTCTGTGGGAGCAGCCCGATCCTTCTTGGTCTTGCGCTTCTTCTTGGAGGGAGTAGCATCAGAGACTTCAGGATGTTTCCTCTTTCCCGCTTCAGCCTCAACATTCCTCGTCTTCTTCAGTTCTGAAGCGGTTGACCTGACCTTTGGCTTCGAGCCAGTCATGCTGGCTGGGAAGACTATGCGAGGTTCTTCCTGCCTTGAAGGTGCAGATTGATCAGTTAAGGGCTTCTTCTTCTTTGTAGCCATTCTTGGGTCGATGCCAGGACGACCAAGAGCCTTGCGCTTCTCAGCCTCATTGTAGGCTTGCACACACTTGTCAGCCAGGCTCTTCATGCGCTCACAAGAACCTTGAGCTTCTTTACACTTCTTGAGAAAGGCTTCTTTGAGCTCGTGCAGCATGATCTTGAAGTTTTTGACCTCTTGCACGCTGAGCTTGGCCATGTGCTTCTTGAACTGAGCTTTCTCAAAGTCGATCTTTTGCTTCAGTTCAACGATGCGCTGAGCTAGAGCTAGCTCTGAAGCAATGGCGCCAGAGAAGGCGACGCTGAGGCCAATTGGAAGTTGCAGATCCTCAAAGCTGAGATTGGGGGTTTCAAACCACTCATCAATGAAGTTGTGGATAATTGCCACGTCAAAGAGAGGCAAATCATTGAAGATTTCTGCTTCTTCTTTTCTCTTGATCAGTAGCTCAAGAGCGTCATCTGCAAGATCTTCATCGCTAGACAGATCAATGGCGTCGTTGCGCAGAATAGCAGCAGCAGTCAGTTCTTGGCTGGTGTGTTGCAAAGGCATCTTTACTCTCGAGGGCTTGGAGATGCGTGACAAATCTTCAGACTGCACACTGTCTTCAGGAGGTGCAGTAGCCAGTGGCTTCGCCCGTGAGATTTTTCGTGCTGAGGCAGGCTTTGAAGCTTTAGGCTTCTGTAGTTTCTTTGGCTTCGGCGGTGCAGGCGCTTCATCAGATTCAGCGTCATCTGCAGGCTCATCCACGGCTGTCCCTTGAACCATGATATGAGTGATGAGACCTTCCAGGTTGTAGAAGGGCCCAACAAGATTGGGTTCAGCTTCGCGGGTGCCATCGGCACGGGGAGCAGAAGGACCAAGGTTGAAGTCTAGTCCCAGTGACTTCTTGTTTTGCTTAGACGAATTCTTGGCAAACTGGAAGTTGCGTTTGAACAGATTGTCGTCACGACACCATAGCAATGACGATGGGTGTGCATCCGCAGGCTGTGGTCCACGGACCATGCAGGGATAGAAGCCTTGTTCAATGGCTTCATCCCTGGACCTGGGTTGAAGATTTCTGTATAGGATGTCTCCCCATGGTCGCTTGATGGCATTTTTCTCAGCATATTCCTGGGTCACAAACCGGTACTTGAACCATTGTTCTGCCCAATATCTTCGAATCCATTGGATTCGGGTCTTGCGCTGATTGTAATCCTCTTCAGGATCTGTCTTGTAAAGCTCTGAGAGGTCATCAGGCAAATCTCTTGACGTTCCCCCACGACGCGGTCTGCCACCCTTCCTTACTGATTTCTCTGCAGCCATGAACTTCAAACTGAATGGCTTCAACATGTTCAAAGGCTTCAAAGGCTTTCGCTTGCTGAACAAACAGGAACTGGCTTTGGGAGAATTTATATGATGCTGTAAGAATTCTGCAAATGAATGCAGACTATGAGAACCAAGGGATTCTCCCACGGACATGTACCTGTGACAGCATTAAGGTGCGAGGGAAAGGGAAGAGGTCATATGCATTCTCAGAAGATTTTGAAGATAAATCAGTTTAGAGGACATTGACCTCATAGTGCGAAGACATTCACTCATAGATAGAGAGTTGGTTCCAGATTTGTACGGATCCACGAATAAGTACAAGTGAGGAATCTAACTACTTTGTGAAGCATAAGTGAACATACTAGGCATATTATGAGATGCAGTATAAAATAGATCCAACTTGTGTGAACAGAAACTGCTTGTGGTAGAAAGTGATGAATCTATAGGATCAAAGGGGCCGTAAAAAGGAAGTTTTATTTACCACACGAAGAACTACTAGACGGAGTGGAAGAGGAGGCCGAGCAGTTCGATCGTCCGTGCCCTAACTTGGCGACGGAGGACACTTACGGCGACGGCGAAGAAGACGATGTCCGCGGCCGGCGTGAAGACGGCGTCGGAGAGGTCGCGGCAGCTAAGAGCTTCGTCGCCGGTGTCGTCAAGGGCTAGCGGTGGCGCTAGGGTTTGTGCGAGAGTGGAAGAAAGGATAATGACTGTGGTGAGGCGTGTATTTATAGGGACAGGGACAGCATAGTGTTATTACACAGGTGCCCCTGGCGATTCACATATGAAGGACACGTGGCCATCATGCAACATATCGGAGGTTGTTCCATGTTCCCACGCACGCCTGGATTGTCGGGTGGTCGTTCCCACTTCTCCGGGTTTCAGGTGAAGGAATTAGCATTGAAAGCGGACTTAATGTTTGTCTCTGTATCTTCTGCTGACAAGGACGCAGAGAAGACATTCGACAGTTTCAAGAGAATGCATATCATTTGGAGAGATAGAGTTTGAGATAGAAATCATAGAGAGGTTAGGGTCCGATCACATTCACTTAGTTCAAAAGATTCAACAAGATATATATGTGTGTGTGTGTGTGAGAGAGAGAGAGAGAAAGACAATCCAACCAACATAGTGAAGATAATCATGAAGACAAGTTGAGAATGAAGACAAACAAAATGTGAAGACATAGCAAATGTAACGCATGGGTGAAACACTTCAAATAGAAGAATTTGGTGGTGGCGTTACCCACCGTATAGGAAGTATTAGACCCAGACACGGCGCACAATTATCGTGGCGCTCCGAAGTCAAATTCCACATTAATGTATTCACACTTAGAATGTATGTCTTCATTGATTGAAGATATACTTTACTTCGTGTGTTGCACATCTAAGTCAGCAATATGCATAAGTGTTAGGATGTGTGCCTGATCACAGGACATTTGAGGATTCCAAGATATTTAGCTCACACCGTAACTTGCAAAATCTCTTCTCATCCAAGGGCTTGGTGAAGATATCTGCCAATTGCTCTTCAGTGTTGACGTGTATGATATCAATATCTTCCTTCACAACATGATCTCTGAGAAAGTGATGACGAATTTCAATGTGCTTTGTCTTCGAGTGCTGAACTGGGTTGTTGGAAATCTTGATGGCGCTTTCGTTGTCGTAGTAGAGTGGCACTTGCTTCAGATGAATGCCATAGTCTTTGAGTGTTTGCTTCATCCACAGAAGTTGACCGCAGCAAGATCCAGCAGCAATGTATTCAGATTTAGCAGTGGAGAGAGATACATAGTTCTGCTTCTTTGAAGACCAACATAAAAGTGATCGTCCCAGAAAATGACATGTGCCTGATGTAGACTTGCGATCCACCTTGTCACCAGCATAATCAGCATCCGAGAATCCAACCAGATCAAACTCTGAGCCCTTTGGATACCATAATCCTAGTGTTGGGGTGTAAGCCAAATATCGAAGAATTCGCTTCACAGCTAAGTGATGCGATTCCTTTGGTGCCGCTTGGAATCGAGCACACATGCAAACACTGAGCATAATATCTGGCCTAGATGCACATAGATAAAGTAAAGAACCAATCATGGAGCGATATACCTTTTGATCGAACTCTTTACCATTGTCGTCGGGACCCAGATGATATTTGGCTGGCATTGGCGTCGTGAAGCCTTTGTAGTCTTGCATACCAAATTAATTCAGGCAATCTTTGAGGTACTTCTCTTGAGATATAAAGATGTCATTGCGTTGCTGACGTATTTGAAGACTAAGGAAGAACTTCAGCTCACCCATCATGGACATCTGATATTGCTCTTGCATCATATATCCAAACTCTTCACTGTATTTCTGATTGGTGCAACCGAAGATAATGTCATCCACATATATTTGGCACACAAACAGTTCACCATCATATGTCTTCGTGAAGAGAGTGGGGTCGAGGGAACCAGATTTGAAGCCTTTGCTCTTCAGGAAGTCTTTGAGTGTGTCATACCAAGCCCGAGGGGCTTGTTTGAGGCCATACAGTGCCTTGTTGAGCTTGTACACCATGTCAAGATGTTTTGGATCTTCAAAGCCAGGCGGTTGTGCAACAAACACTTCTTCAATCTTGCCATTGAGAAAAGCGCTCTTCACATCCATTTGATACAAAAGAATGTTATGATGATTTGCATAGGCCAGCAGTATGCGTATGGCTTCAAGTCTAGCCACAGGAGCAAATGTTTCATCGAAGTCAATCTCTTCAACTTGAGTGTATCCTTGAGCAACGAGACGAGCTTTGTTTCTGACAACTTGACCATGCTCATCTTGCTTGTTGCGATATATCCATTTGGTGCCTATTATATTGTGCTTGCGAGGATCAGGACGCTTAACCAGTTCCCATACATTATTCAGCTCAAACTGTTGAAGCTCTTCTTGCATAGCTTGAATCCATTCAGTTTCCATGAAGGCTTCTTCAACTTTCTTGGGTTCAGATATTGAGACGAATGTGAAGTGCCCACAGAAATTTGCTAGCTGTGTTGCCCTTGAACGAGTGAGTGGACCTGGTGCATTGATGCTATCAATTATTCTCTCAATCTGTACTTCATTTGCAACACGAGGATGTACAGGACGAAGATTTTTCTCTTGCTGATCATTGTCATCGTTAGAGGGATGTCTTCAGGCTGAGCATTGTCTTCAGGTTGATCAGGTGCGGAGATGATAAGTTCCTCTTCAGGCTGAGCTTCAGACGGTATGATTTCTCCAGTTCCCATAAGTTTGATTGATTCACTGGATGGAACTTCATCTAGCACATTTGGCAGGTGCTCTCTTTGTGAGCCGTTCGTCTCATCAAACCGCACATCCACTGTTTCAACCACTTTATAGTGAAAAAGGTTGAAGACTCTATAGGAGTGCGAATCCTTTCCATATCCAAGCATAAAACCCTCATGTGCTTTCGGTACAAATTTTGAAGTGTGATGTGGATCCTTGATCCAGCACCTGGCGCCAAATACTCTAAAGTAACTGACATTTGACTTCTTGCCAGTAAGGAGCTCATAGGATGTCTTGTTCAGAAGCTTGTGAAGATAAACACGGTTGATGATATGGCAGGCAGTATCAATGGCTTCAGGCCGGAATTTTCTTGGAGTCTTGTATTCATCAAGCATCGTTCGAGCCATCTCAATAAGTGTTCTGTTCTTGCGTTCGACGACGCCATTTTACTATGGCGTGTACGGAGCTGAGAATTCATGTGTGATGCCCAAAGTATCAAGATATGTATCCAGGCCAGTGTTCTTGAATTCAGTGCCATTGTCACTTCTGATGTGCTTTATCTTGACGCCATAGTTGTTCATTGCTCGATTGGCGAAGCGTCTGAAGACATCCTGCACTTCAGTCTTGTAGAGGATTATATGCACCCAAGTATATCTTGAATAATCATCAACAATGACAAAGCCATAGAGACAAGAAGTAGTAGTAAGAGTTGAGTAATGAGTGGGACCGAAAAGATCCATGTGGAGCAGTTTGAAGGGTTGAGTCGTTGTCATGATTGTCTTCGGGGGATGCTTGGCCGTCGTCATCTTTCCTGCTTCACAGGCACCACATAAGTGATCCTTCTTGAACTTGACGCCCTCGATGCCTATGACATGCTTCTTCCTTGCAAGGGTGTGGAGGTTCCTCATGCCAGCATGCCCTAGCCTCCGATGCCAGAGCCAGCATTCAGAAGCTTTTGCTAGAAGACATACGGCAAGTTGTGGTCCTGCTGAGAAATCTACCACGTACAAATCATCTTTCCGATACCCTTCAAACACTAGAGACTTGTCGGATTCCATTAGAACAAGGCAACGATATTTTCCAAATATCACAATCATGTTTAAATCGCAAAGCATTGAGACAGACATTAAGTTGAAACCAAGGGATTCAACAAGCATTACTTTATCCATGTGTTGATCCTTTGAGATTGCAACTCTACCTAGACCTAATACCTTGATTTTACCAGTGTCAGCAAATGTGATGTGAGTTTTGTCAGATGGACGTGAGGTTGAGTCCATGAGAAGGCTTCGCTTGCCAGTCATGTGATTGGTACACCCACTATCAATAATCCATTCTGATGCAGCTGGTGTCGTACCCTACAGTGCAGTTAGGGGGATAGGCTTCACGAAGAGAATTGTGAAGCAAAAACATTTGACGAGCTAGTGGATTATGAAAGCTTAGATCTAGATTAGGACCGATAGGGCAAGTAGCAAGCGACTCAGGAACAAAGTACATAATAAGACCATTTGGGCATTTGATCTTGCGCCCTACAAGATGTTTAAGGTCCCCAGCAATAGCGTCAGATGATTTTGGTTTTCGGCTAGAGGCCTTTCCCTGCAAAAGAGAGTTAAGCTTTCTTAGCCACCCACATCTTCAAGGGTGGCTTTGAAGCAATGAGTCTAAGTGCAGCATCTGAGAACTTTGGCTTTGGAGCCCTAGCAAAAAGTCTTGCAGGTGGACAATAGTACTCATAAGAATAAGCAGAATAGTTCTTGGTCTTATGAACATGGCGGTTTGATGAAACGCGCTCATATTCACAGGCCTGAGTATGGTTTCCCTGCAAAACATTTGCGTTAGTGCGAATCAGGTGAGTCCTCTATCTGTATGAAGCCTTTGGACCGTATGAAGCCTGTGGTCTGGGGTTTATCTTCTTCACCTGTGGTGCCATGATGACATTCACATGAAGATTTTCCAAACACCTTTTCGGCACCCAGATCTTCTTCATAGGCGGCCCATTCCTGCAGTTAGTACCAATATACCTGGCAAACACTTCACCATTCTGATTCTTAAACAGTTTATAGTTTGCATCAAAGGATTCATCAATAACAATGGGATTAGCACAAGTGAAGCCAGATAGGGTGGATGGATCCGCTGAAGGTTCCTTTGCAGCAACCCATGTAGTTTTGGGGTACTGCTCAGGTTTCCAGTAAGATCCATCAGCATTCATTTTCCTTTCAAACCCAACACCCTCTTTCCTAGGGTTTCGGTTCAGGATCTGCCTTTTGAGGACATCACATAGTGTCTGATGCCCTTTGAGACTTTTGTACATCCCTGTTTCAAGCAGTGTCTTCAACCTAGCATTCTCATCAGCAATAGCAGTGGTATCCTCAGTAGAGGGGTTAGTTACCACATCAACAGTTGAAGATATTGCAATAGTAGCAGCAGTAGAACATTAAGCAACAGAAGTAGCGTTATCACGCTCAATGCATTTAAGACATGGTGGTTCAAATCCTTCCTGAGCTGAACTGATCTGTTCGGCGCGAAGTGACTCGTTTTCCTTTTGAAGATCTTCATAAGCCGCTCTCAATTTCTCAAGATCTTACTTCCTTTGAAGATAATCATAGGAAAGCCTTTCATGAGTTGTTGAGAGCGTTTCATGACGACTTTCAAGTTCCTCATACTTAACATGAAGATTTTTTATGTCTTCAATTAAGAACTGAGATCGAGTCATTTCAGCGTCTAACAGATCATCGCTTTTGTCTAACGGATTTTGAATGTGTTCCATAGCTTTCTGTTGTTCAGTTGCAATTTTAGCAAGTGTTTTGTAGCTGGGTTTGGAACCACAATCAGAGTCATCGTCACTAGATGTTTGATAGTGAGTAGTGTGTGTGTTTACCTTGGCACCGCGTGCCATGAAGCAGTAGGAAGGAGCGGAGTAGTCCTTGTCATTTGCATCGGTGTCGGTGATGAAGTCATTGTCTTCAGTGTTGAAGATGGACTTGGCAACGTATGCTGTAGCCAGACTCGCAACGCCAGAATCGGACTCCTCCTCAGACTCCACCTCCGCCTCCTCAGAAGCGGACTCCTCCTCAGAATCCATTTCCTTGCCAACAAACGCACGTGCCTTGCCAGATGAGCTCTTCTTGTGTGATGAAGACTTTGAGGAAGACTTGGAAGAAGACTTTGAGTATTTCTTCTTCTTCTTGTCGTCAGAGTCATACTCCTTGCTCTTCTTCTTCTTCTTGCTCTCATTGTCCCACTGTGGACACTCAGAGATGTAGTGGCCAGGTTTCTTGCACTTGTGACATGTTCTCTTCTTGTAGTCATGAGCAGAAGCTTCATCATTCCTTGAGCTTGATCGTGAAGACTTTCTGAAGCCTTTCTTCTTCGTGAATTTTTGGAACTTCTTCACAAGCATAGCAAGCTCCTTTCCAATGTCTTCAGGATCATCAGAACTGCTGTCAGATTCTTCTTTAGATGAGGAGACAGCTTTTGCCTTCAAGGCATGAGTTCGCCCATAGTTGGGACCGTAGATGTCTCTTTTCTCAGAATGCTGAAACTCGTGTGTGTTGAGCCTCTCAAGTATGTCGGACGGATCGAGTGTGTTGAAATCAGGACGTTCTTGAATCATCAGGGCTAGGGTGTCAAACGAACTATCAAGTGATCTCAGGAGTGTCTCGACGACTTCATGCTTGGTGATCTCAGTAGCGTCGAGGGCTTGAAGCTCATTTGTGATGTCAGTGAGTTGATCAAACGTGAGCTGGACATTCTCATTATCATTTCTCTTGAAGCGGTTGAAGAGGTTGCGAAGGACACTGATTCTCTGATCTCTCTGGGTTGAGACGCCTTCGTTGACCTTGGAGAGCCAGTCCCAGACTAGCTTAGATGTTTCCAAAGCACTCACGCGGCCATACTGTCCTTTGGTCAGATGACCACAGATGATATTCTTGGCAGTAGAGTCCAGTTGAACGAACTTCTTGACATCAGCAGCAGTGACACCTTCTCCAGCCTTGGGAATGCCGTTCTTGACGACATACCATAGGTCGACATCAATGGCTTCAAAATGCATGCACATCTTATTCTTCCAGTAGGGATATTCAGTTCCATCGAAGACGGGGCACGCAGCGGAGACTTTAATTATCCCTGCAGTCGACATAGCTAAAACTCCAGGTGGTTAAACCGAATCATACAGAACAAGGGAGTACCTTGCTCTGATACCAATTGAAAGTGCTAGTGATCGAATAGAGGGGGGTGAATAGGCGATTTTTATGAAAGTCTTCAAAACATGAAAGTTTCGAATTGTGCGATAAAAAATTTTGACCACCTGTCATACGTGTGGAAAAAAAAATGACCACGCGCACAACGAATTGTGCGATAAACTGATGACTTACCGCACTCCCTCTCTCCTCTCTCTCTCATCTCTTTTTCCTCCCAGGCCCACCCACGTGCATGCCTCCAGATCGCCCACTGTTATCTATTTTTCCTCTCATCTTTCTTGTCTTTTAACTGTTGGGTGGGGGCACGGCTCGGGATTTTTTTTCTCCCATGCCAAAATTTTCACCGGCACGACCCCAAGCGGCTGAAAAAATGACACATGGGGGAGCAAACGAGTGGAGATGCTCTAGCGCTTCATACGTGTGGAAAAAAATGGTCACATGCACAACGAATTGTGTGACGAACTGATGACTTATCGCAGCATGCAGCGTACGCCGGCTTGGCATGCCGCGTGTAATTCACCAGTGAATGCCTGACGTGCAGCAGACGAGCTGACCAACGACTCCGACCGTCGACTTGTGTCTGCCTAATTTACTCCGACCGACCATACTACTAGTAGTAATAGTAGTAGTATAAATCAAGGGTTCGTCGGCAAGCTGTGCACCCCATATGTATGATACGAACGAGACCAACCACAGCATGAGTCCCACAGCCATTAATCTGCTTCTTCTCATACTTGCCATAGCCGCCCACACCACCTTCCATGGCCGGCCGCCGGTGAGCAGACCTCTACTGGACTTGAAGACCCGGTGGAAGCTAGCTGATGATTTCCACGACGCACCGCCGGCGACCCCGCGAGCTCATGTCGTCCCTGCGTTTCTCGGCTCCTTCGACAACAACCTGAGATACTATCATAGTAACCTCTCCACGATACTGTTTTCCGGTAGGGTGCTTCCTCTGCTTGGCAACCTCTCCAAGCTGCGCTACCTTCGCCTCTCGTCGTCTAAGAGAAACGATGACTACCTCCCATGTACTACTAGTGCGCATTTGGACTCCACAGAAAATGTCTCATGGTCAACACGTTTGAGTTTGTTGCGGCTCCTCCACATGATACGACTCAACTAGCTAGACTTGGACTTGGACCATCTTTCACCACAAACAGGCCACCCGTGCTCAAGCACACATGCAGCAAGTAGAAAATGTATCTTAGGGATTAAAGAGCCGGGATGGATTCAAAGGTGTGTGTGTGTGTGTGTGTGTGTGTGTGTGTGTATATATATATATATATATATATATATGACATAGATTTTGTTTTGACGCACAGGAAAAGAAAATAAGGTGTTACTTTTAGGCCAAGTAGAACGATTGTATGTTTGACCAAGATTATAAACCAAATATCAACATCTTCAATACCTAAGCGATAAAATATGAAAAGATTTTTCATGATGGATCAAATGATATAAATTTGGTATTGTAGATATTGATATCTTTTTCTAGAAACTTAGTTGAACGTGCACACGTTTGACTTAAAAAAGAACTAATACACCCTATATTTTGAAACGGAGGAAAAGAAAGTCATCACACAACTTTAGGTTAATGAAGCCCTTATAACTAACATAACTGCACAACACCATGGAGTGTGCGGAGGATGTCATTTGTGCTGCTTGTGGCTCGTTCAGCCTTCCTGTTCTGCATGGATGTGTAGGGGCACACCAAATGGAGAGAAACACCATTAGCAGAGACGAAGGAGGGGAGGTGATGGTTGATGAACTCGCCGCCATTGTTACGGGAGATGTTACATGAGTTCCCGGTGATGTGTGACGAGGCGCTAGAGTTGAGGTACCAATTGGTGTTGGCGTGTGGCTGGATGGAGAGATTGCTCATTGCAGGGTTGAACATGTTTTGCTGGTCCCAGGAAGGAGTCAACAACGTGGCAGGAGCGGGCAGCACCACATGGTAGAGCACATGGTAGGCCTAGTGGGCATTGGGCAGGCGAGTGCCGAGCACTTCAGCGGCAATGGTCGGTATCCAGGGGCGCGCCACTGAGTCGGGAAGGAGGGCGCAAAGTAGTCCATCAAGGACAATGGCCAGAAATTGCGCATGATTTAGTTGTAGCTTTTTTCAAGTAAGAGTATCAATCCCACATGAAACATAGAAATCGGGTTTTGTCACTTGTAGCAAATTATGAAATTATAGCGAACCAGAATGATTAGGCAATGCGCCACACATGGGGCGGCCCTCGTGTTACATATATATAGGAATACATGAGAGTTACATGCCTTGGAGGTCAAGGGAGATCACAACCATATCATACAAAATCAGGTAGGTTGGGATATTCCTATACATAAGCGATACACGGAGATATACTCTAACATCCCCCCTCAGTTTGTGCATCAGCTGGCAAGAGGCACAAACTAGAATGGAACTCCGAGAAGAGCTGCGAGGATAAGCCTTTCGTCATAATGTCAGCATACTGTCGAGATGATGGCACATGAAGCACACGAACCTGACCAAGGGACACCTTGTCGCGAACAAAGTGAATGTCGATCTCGATGTGTTTGGTACGGCGGTGTTGAATCGGGTTGGAGGCCATGTACACTGTGCTGACATTATCACAAAAAACGATCATGGCAGTAGTCAAGGGGTGATGAAGCTCTGTAAGAAGTTGACGAATCCAGCAGCACTCTGCAACAACGTGAGCCACAGGACGATACTCCGCCTCAGCACTTGATCGGGAAACCGTGGTATGGCGCTTGGAGGACCAAGAGACCAAGGTGTCACCGAGATAAACACAGTAACCTGAGGTAGACCACCGAGAATCAGGGCAACTCGCCCAGTCAGCGTCGAAGTAGGCCGTGAGAGTCATGGACGACGACCAGGGAATGTGCAGGCGGAGGTCGAGTGTACCCTTGATGTAGCGAAGAATACGCTTGACCAAGTGTAGATGCGGCTCTCGGGGAGCATGCATATAGAGGCAGGCTTGCTGCATAGCATAGGCGATGTCCGGACGGGTGAGAGTGAGATACTGCAATGCACCAGCATAAGTCCGATAGGTAGTAGCATCATCAAGCAGAGCACCATCAGTGGCCGAGAGTTTGACCTTGACGTCAACTGGAGTGGGCGATGGATGACAGTCGGCCATGCCTGCACGCTGAAGAAGATCCGAGGCGTACTGTCACTGGGAGAGAACCATGCCATTTGGCGTCCCGGGTAACCGAGATGCCGAGGAAAAACGAGAGGTCTCCATGATCTGTCATGGCAAACTCCAAGTGTAGTTGCTGTGTCAAGTGCTGAAGGAGCGTGGATGTAGAAGCGGTGATCACAATATCATCAACGTACAAGAGGATGTACGCGAGCTGGTGTCTGTGGTGGTAGATGAACAAGAAGACATCCGATTTAGATGCAACAAAGCCGAGGCGATGAGCGTAGAGAGCGAACCGCTGGTACCATGCACGGGGCGCCTGTTTGAGGCCATAGCGCCATGTGAAGACGGCACACATAGTCGGGGCAGCGGGCATCAACAAAACCAAGCAGCTGCTGGCAATAGACCTCCTTGTCAAGGTTGCCATTGAGGAAGGCATTCTTGACGTCAAGCTGATGGATCGGCCATGCATGGGAAACCACAATGCTAAGGACGATGCAGATGGTGGCCGGTTTAACTTAACAACTGGGCTGAACGTCTCATCGAAGTCGATGCCCGGCTGTTGAGAGTAGCCGCGGACCACCCACCGAGCTTTATAGCGAGCAAGACGTCCGTCTGAATGAAACTTATGCTTGAAAATCCACTTCCCTGAAACAACATGAGCACAACGTGGCCGTGGAACAAGTGACTACGTCCGGTTAGTGACAAGCGCCTCGAACTCATTGTGCATAGCATGACGCCAGTGAGGGTCGTTGAGAGCACCCCGGTATGTTTTGGGAAGAGGAGAAATAGAGGATTCGGAAGCCATAAGATTCATACGATCGACGGGCTGAAAGAGACCGCGCTTGGCGCGAGTAAGCATCATGTGGGTGTTGCTAGGGGAGGGTGGCCGGTGCACGACGACAGGGGGAGAAGGTGCGCTCGAACCAGATGCAGGTGCGGGCGAAGGCCCGGGGGAGGCAGGCGCGCTTGGCGGGCCAACGAGAAGGAGCGAGTTGGGCGGCGAGCTAGGCAGTCCAGCGGGGCTAGGCGCGCGCGCGGGCGAGCGGGCAGAGGGGTGGGGGAAGGCGAAGGGTTGGCATGCATAGCGGGGTGGACCGCATGAAAGAGGGTGGGTGTGGTGTCGGTGGCTACGAGGTGGAGGAGGAAATCCAACGGCGCAAGGGGGTTAGACGGGCGATCCGGAGAGGAAGAGAAGGGAAAGATCGTCTCGTCGAAGAAGACATGGCGAGAGATGATGACACGACGTGTTTGAGGATCAAGGCACCGATATCCTTTATGGTCGGCGGGATAACCAAGGAATATTCATGCGACGGAACAGGGCGCTAGCTTATGCTTGGCGACGGAGGATTGGTTAGGGTAGCATAAACATCCAAAGACTCGGAGCATGCTACAGTCGGGAAGGGGATGGCGAACGCGATGGATTGAGAGGGTCGTATGTTGATGAGATGGGTGGCGGTGGCCAAGGCTTCCGTCCAGTAGGGCGGTGACATCGAGGACTGAAAGAGAAGTGTGTGTGTGTGTGTGTGTGTGTGTGTGTGTGTGTGTGTGTGACATTGTTGAGGGTGCGGATGACACGTTCAGCCTTGCTGTTTTGAGCGGAGGTGTACGGGTAGGAAAGACGAAGATGAATGCCATGAGAGGCAAAGAAGGTGGTGATCATGGAGTTGAGAAACTCGGTGCCATTGCCGGCCTGCATTGCTACTAGTGGATGGGAAAATTGTGTGCGGGCGGAGGCGACAAAATTAATAAGTGTGGCGGCGGTGTCGTATTTGTTTCTAAGAGGAAACGTCCATATATAATGCGAGAAGTCTTCCACAATAACAAGGTAATACTTAAAACCAGAGTTGCTCAAAACAGGAGATGTCCAAAGATCACAATGTACTAATTGAAACGGTTCGACACAATGCGAGGTAGACCTAGTGAACGGCAAGAGCACATGTTTGCCAAGTTGGAAAGCATGACAAACGTGTGAAGCCACTTTATTACAAGGAATAGATAACTGTTTATGAAGATGCGACATAGCGTCGCGACCTGGATGTCCTACACGGTGATGCCACAGCTCAGTGGAGGTGGTGGCGATGAGTCCATGGGCGTGATGGTTGATGACCGAGGAGGGGAACCTGTAGAGATCTCCATGGATATTGCAGCGAAGGATCACAGCCCCGATGTGAAGGTCCTTCATAGAGAAGCCGAAGGGGTCAAATTCGATTGAGCATAAGTTATCAATAGTGAAACGACGAACAGAAAGTAGATTTTTAACAATATGAGGGACGAGTAGAACATTGTGAAGAAAAAGTGTGCGAGCGGAAGTAGGAATAGAAGCATCACCAGTATGAGAAACTGGTAAGGTAGAGCCATTGCCAATGGTGACAAGAGAGGAGGAAGAAGCAGGAAGGAGATGTCAAAGCATATCAGGGTCGGAGGCCACGTGGGATGTGGCTCCGGAGTCCATGACCCACTCACCGATGTTGGAGGCTGATGCGGCGTTGTCCAAGGCGGCCATCAGCGTGGTACAGTCCCACTGAGGTGCCGGGTTGTAACCGGGGACCGGAGGAGCGTTGGTGCCGAAAACCTGACCATGGAGAGGAGCCAGTGAAGTGAACGCCTGGGCGGGTGGCAGCACCGAGGGACGCGGTCCAAGCAGCCCGGCTCCACCGGTCGGGTGCGGCGTGGGAGCGCCCTAAGGCTGCAGCGGCTGGCCCGTGTATGGGTTGAAGCAGATCCATGGGCCGACCGCGGACTGGCCGCCTGTACCGACGCGGGCACCGCCGGAGTTGCTGCCCGTAGCGAGCGTAGTTCAATGGTAAAATATCTCCTTGCCAAGGAGAAGATATGGGTAAAATTTGATCGTCAACGGTAACTACGATGTGGATGCTGACGAGATTTTTGCCTTGATTATAGAGGCCCCTGCTCTTGTTTCTCTTCGGCTAGCCCCCAACGATGGATGAGCTTGTTGCTTGGATAGTTGATACTACTGAAGCACATACCATGCATGCCGTCTCTCGTCGATGCATCCATTCATCTCGGTCGCTATCTCGCTACAGCTGCACATGCATCAGCTCTTCTTGCCGCGCTGTACATGGGTGGAAAACGGGCAATGTCAAACGACATGTTCAAGAGCGTGCATTTGCCAGCTTTTGAAATGATAGATCTGAAACATACAGCAAGATGTTCCCTACAAACCGAAACTGATCTGCAAGTCAAACTGAATCAAAGTATCCAATGCAGTCGAATGGCAAGTTATTCACAGCGACAAGCAAGACACTGAGTGGAACTGAAACTCATCCTTGAGATGAAACCGGAGACACACAAGCAAGACAAAGGGATGACGATAACTACGTACAAGAACACTGCATGGATGCATACAAAAGATGCTACGTACCACTCAATGAGGGAGCACAAGACAATGGGGGAAAGTTAGTGATGACGTGCACAAAAATTCAGTTGCCATGCTTGGGCATTCTTTTCACACTCTCATTCAAACTCCTCCATCGCCACATCCATTGCCTCCAGAACATTCTTTAGAGTCCCCACCGGCAGCGGCTGTAAACTCGAACCGTCGATGCCCGAGCAGCATGGATGCCGAGAAGGTCGTCGACGCGTCTGCGCAAGAACGCCACGTCCATTCCCAAACCCTCCAATGCCCCCAGTGTCTTCTTCCACACCAGGAGAACCTCGCGAGAAGAAGTAGCAGCAGCAGCATGCAAGGGGGCCATGACGCACTCAGCGATGTCGCTGGTCTCCATGATCACCCCTTCAACCAGCATATGGTTTGTCTCGAGCAGGTTCCTGTGGAGGACCACCTTCTGGGCGCAGCAGAGCTCGTAGTACCTCCTGCGCAGGCCGTCCGGGAGGTTGATGATCGAGCCATGGAGGACGACTTGGAAGTTCTCCACATCGCCGAGACCTGGATCTGGAGATCTCACATCGTGTTCGTCGATGCCTACCGCTTCTTCCCTCGCAAATAAGGTTGTTGCCACCACGCTGGATGTTGAGCTGTTGCCTCCAGCGGTAACCTCTAGATGATCTTTAGAATTGACACCATGTTCTGAACCTTCTGCCTCGTCTGCATCGTGGACAGTGCAACACATGACATCGATACAGAAGATTCAGATTTGATAGGTATGCTATTTCAGTGTGCAATTAATAAATGACAAACAAGCGCAAGAATACGAACAAGATGGAACTTTCGACTCACTCCACATGTCATTCTTCTTGGATGTGTCCAAACCTGGCGGTCCATTTCTTAGTATATGCACCTGAAAACAATATATCCCTCCCAGAAATTAGACCGCTAAAGTAATTAAGGTAGTGATCCTACCGTGCATTTGGAAAGATAAAAATATCACAAAGGAATGACGGAGAAATCGATGAAACATCCGGGAAGGACTTGCCTTGAATTTTTTGGTTCCGTCGAGTCGAAAGACCACATCGTCGCCGACCCTAATACTATGCTTACGTGCAAATTCTCCCCACCCACCGCTCAGCGCCTTCCTGTCGTGTAGGTAATTTGTATCATAGCTCTCCCCATGCTCATCTTCTAATGTGATTGTATTATTCTCCTTTGGAAGATGCTCTGTGCAAAAGCTACCCGGGAGACCCTACAAGACGAGAACAAAAGGCAGTATTTTACACTTTGCTTTTAGTTTAATCTTCCGGTAGAAAAAGAAATGCAAGCAATAAGTTGCTTGTAAGCAAATATACAAACATCCATTCATTCAGACACCTAAAGAAGAAAGACTTACCAGATAAAAGCCTTGAACTACATGAGATTTTAACATACGCTTGGTGAAGCTGTGATATTCTCCTGGCAATTTCACCTTTGTCAAATCGGAGTGCTGAATGTCGTCAACAATTGCCGGTTTCTGTGCCATTTTCTGCTCCATCCTTCTCTTAGCAGGTTTGGAACCCGCTGGCCCACCTTTCTTCCTCTGTAACACAACCGAAGCACATTTTTCACAATTAGTCTTTGTACTAGCAAAACTATCTTATTTATAGTTAGCCTATTCCTCCAACGTAAGAAACTTCTCCTTGGTGAAGCTGGGATATTCCCCTGGCAATTTCACCTTTGTCTCTGTATCGCCTGTCAAATCCAAGTTATGAATGTCGTCAACCAATGCTGGTTTCGGTGCCATTTTCTGCTCCATCTTTCTCTTAGCAGGTTTGGAACCCGCTGGCCCGCCTCTCTTCCTCTGTAACACAATCAAAGCACATTTTTCATAATTAGTCTTTGTAGGAAAAACTACCTTATTTATAGTTAGTCTGTTCCACCAACGGAAGAAACTTGACTAAGCAATCCACAATACTAAATAAGTGTGCTTACAGCTAGCCTTACATTTATATTTTCCGTTTTCAGTGGAACTTAGCATGATTATGGATGTGTGATTGTTTAAACTTTTTATTTGCAAAACTTATTGATGAAGCTATATGGAATCATTTCTTGCAGGACCTTACCGTCGGCACAGAAGTATCATCCTTGTCACTCTTGGCAACCTTGAAACATGCCGGGAATCCTTTCTTTTTCTGCAACACAACCAATGAACACAGAGTAGCTAATTCAGTATTTGTTTATTAATGTGAGTGGAGGTAACAACTCGTGTGAGTTGTGAGATTTTTCGATCAGTCAAAATCTCTAAAGCAAAATGAATGAAGATAACAAATAATCTTACTTTGAAAGTGGTAGTTTTTCGAGCCGTGGGTTTAAAACGAATGTCGGGACGCTTTTTCCCCTCACCCTCCGTGATCTCTGGCCTAACGATCTGCCATAAGTAGGTTAGGTCAAGAAGTTGCATGCTTATACTACTTTATAAAATCATGACCAATATGAGGAGAATAATGAGGAGCTATTGCAACAATGTGAAGATACATTATCTTTCAATATAGTACTTACATCATGGGAATCATTAATTGTGGCAGAGTTTTGATTAACAACAATAGGCAGCTACCAAATTTTCATTTTGCTCATCACAAGAAGTACAGATTTACAACATATAAATGCAGAGTCTCCAATTATTAATAACCAGGAGGATGCATGCAGTATCATTGTGTATTTGTAGTAGCACTAGAGTGCTAATTAATAAGTAGTACTATACAAGGAAAAACATAAGCATATAGAGTAACTTTTTATCACTTGGACAAGGTAAGCATGGCGGAACATTCAGAAACAACAGAGAAAAGACTAACTCCCATGAAAAACTAGAAGTGGCATCATAACAATCTTAGTCAAAGCTTGCAATGAAACGACAACACAGGGAGTGATCCATCGTGACACAAATTTAAGTTGATAGCGCATTCTACAGTACATGTCATGTTGTCATCTATCAGAAGAAGTGGCTAAAATGCAGAGATGTGAGGTCTGATGGTTAATACTTTACTCTTACTCACCATGGGCTGTAAACCAGCATCAGCGGCAGTGACGCTGCCATTGTCAAGGGAAGAGAGTACTGGGATATCATCATAGGTCATGGCAGGCTGCAAAGGGTAGTCCATAGGCGGAGAAATCATCATTAGTTATGCGAGTTAAAGACAAGACTGGATATATATATATACTATACATGAAAAACAAAAAACAAAAATCTTCTTTTCTCAAGAACAACCTCTCATCTTTGTGCAGGATCATAATCATAAACAATCAAAGGCTCGAGACGATTAAGGACCAGATGAAGCAGATGAGATTAAGCAGTGAAATCAAATGAAGGCGCGGGTGGGTGGTACTTTACTTACGTCGATGCGTGCGCATGGATCCGAGACCGAGGTAGCTGCTGGTTGGAGATCCTTCCATGGGAGTAGGATGACCGTGTCCATGGCTGAATCCTTCATGGTTAGAGGTCCTTCCATGGGAGCTAGCTGGATGCCTGGATCCGATCGAGGTGTTGAGTTGCGAGCAATGCAAAAACGGGAGGAGGAGGAGGAGAAGGAAAATGAAAGGGCCGTTGGGCTTGGACGTAGATATAGGCGGCATTTTAAACCTCAAAAAATCGAGACGTTGGAAATCAGAGGACCGTTTCCAGATTACGGAGCTGAAAATCGGATTGCTTGTTAATTTGGTCCGAAATCAGAGGAGCTTTCCTTCCCGATCCGAGCGGCTGGTTTGCATCTACGGAGTATTCTCAGTCATGGTCCGAGCGCGCTTTAGGCATACCTATCCCAAGGCATAAAATTAATGGTCCTGATTTAGTCATCGCATTGAGCCATGTCCCAATGTGTTTTTTTTAGCACTCTAGCTCAAAAAAACATGAGTCAAAATTATGACCAATATATTTGTTATGTATATCTAAAACTATATTGATATCTGCATCGCCAGAATTCATGAACATTTTTGACAATTTCGCAAACAGTTTTTCAAATTCGTGTACATTTTTTGAAATTGTGAAAAGTTTTTTTTAACACGTGAACATTTTTTTGAATCGATGAACATTTTTTAACCAATGAATTTTTTTAGAACAAAGTGAAATATTTATTTAAATTCACAAACATTTACGAATCTTGTGAAGATTTTTAAATAATTCATAAACATTTTATGAAATTGCCAACATTCTTAAAAAATCATGAATATTTGTGAATACGCGAACTTTTTTTAAATCATGATATTTTTTATTTCACGAGCATTTTTTTTTCAAAATCACGAAAATTTTATGATTTCTTGAAGATTTTATCAAAATTCAATTTTTCAGAAATTTGGAACTTTTTTGAAATTCTGAATTGTTTTAAAGAAAAAAAAGAACATGGGCCGCCCCAAAAGGGCATGTACGATTGCGGGGTTGCGCGTTTCCTCGTTTTCTGGCTCGCAGGTCGCCACATAACAAATGCCCTTTGCGACGTGGGCACTTGGATGACAATGGATTTATTGATGAGTTGGAGTTGATAAAGAAACCAAATTACTACTAGCAAATACTCCTATATGGATACCACCTGGAACATATAAAGTCAATATTGATGGAGCAGTGTCAAGAGATGGCACTAAAGGATCTTTCAGCTGTGACGATCGAAGGCCTCTCAGATCCTGAAATTCTTGAGACTATGGCCTGCCGCCAGAGTTTAACTTTTGCGGCTGGTCTTAATAAAATCAATGGTGAAGGCTTCTCGGGTACAATGATGCTATTTTTAGGAGTAACACGTAGGATAAATGTTGAGATGGAGAAAAAAGAAATCATAAGAAAAGACTTGTTTTCTCTTATTTAAGAGATTATCTCTTAGCTCAATATGTCTCACCATGTTTTAGGAATAGCTACTTATTGAAGATAAAGCTAAGATATAATCTATTGTAGACCGGAAGTCCGTTGGTGCTCCTGGGAGCGCGCCCTCTTGCCACGGAAAAAATATTTCAAAGTATGAAAAAAATCCAAACAAAAATCCGGCGCATACATTTCGACATTATATGTGTGCACGGTAAGTTTTGGAGAAAACCGATTTTTTTTGGCTTGTGTAAAAAAGACAAAAAGATGTCTTGTGAATAACACTTTTTAACACCGGATTTTGTCTTTTTTACACGCCACACATAATTTATCGGTTTTTCATAAAACAACTTTGTGAGCATGTATAATATCGAGATGTACACGCCAATTTTTTGTTTGAATTTTTTTATCATATCAAAATATGTTCAAAACACATTTTAAAAACCAGGAGCGCGTGCTCCCATGTGCCAAAACGTCACTCTCTTATTGTAGACATACTTTTTTGTCATCTCTAAATTACATGCAAGACTTAAAAAAAGACGGTCTTATCAATCATTATACATGCCCTAAAACCGAAGGGAATGAATTAAATTCGGTAAATACAACTGAAAACTGATTTATTCTGTAGCAGCGAGAAAAACTGAAAATTTCTTTTGGGGGGGGGGGGGGGGGGGGGGTTGGTCCTCAGTTTGTTGATTTTTATGGAGAGAATTCCTTATTTAACACTAGCTTAAATTTTTGTGCCCTATTTAACACCGTAAAATTTTTTCTTCCTTATCTAACAACAATGCTAAAATTTGTTCCCTTTGTGACACTTCCGTCTATTTTGAGTACTAACGGTGTTAAATGGTACATGAAAAGACGATCTTACCCCTAATGCAACTTGTGATCAAAATCATTCACATGGGGATCAATAACTTTTCCTGCTGTTAATTGCAAAACTGGGCAGAACTTTCCTTGTAAACATGCAATTCTGGACAGTTTTTTATTTCAAAATTTAATTCAAAATTGTGCAAAACCTGTGACACAATTCATATGTATATTGTTCAACACACACCTTTCAAATTTGCCAATGGCATGAGGCACTCCATATACATCCAGACTCGCATCCAAGTACACATACATGACTCACATATATCATGCGTATACATCATATTAGCAACCCAAAAGTGGCTCACATCATACCCAGGTTCACATACATTACTCCAAGTCCACACATACATCATATTAGCAACCCAAAAGTGGCTCACATCATACCCAGGTTCACATACATTACTCCAAGTCCACACATACATCATATTAGCAACCCAAAAGTGGCTCACATCATACCCAGATTCACATACATTACTCCAAGTCCACACATACATCATATTAGCAACCCAAAAGTGGCTCACATCATACCCAGGTTCACATACCTTACTCCAAGTCCACACAACATGACATGAGCAGCAACAAAAGTAACATTAAGTGAAAGAAATTAGATAGAGTTCACAAGCTGAGCCGCCTTTTGCTTCTTGTGCCCATTGCAGGGCTAGTTGGGTAAGCTCTTTTGCTTCTAGTGCCCATTGCAGGGCTGTCAAATGGAACCATCAGATTGTTTTGATCCTTTTTAGCAAGCTCCATCTTCCTTGTGGCCCTTAAAATAACAACATGGCTGTCAAATTATTGTAGTGCATGTATGACAACAATACATATGGATATATTTGATACATGTATGGCAGCAAACAACAATATCAACTATGCATAATATGTGATATTAAAATCCAGAAACAGAAAAGGTCACCTTTTCCCCCCTTTTGCATTTTTCTTGTTTGTAGTCTCCAATGTTTGGTTATGCTTTCCCTTCTTCTTGGTTGTAGTTTCCAAGTTTTGGCTATGGATTGCATGAATACATACAAATCGAACTCAGTTTTCGTTTGGCACAAATAAAAACTCAGTTATTATTTGGAACAAGCATTGGTGTAGAATAGGTAACCTTGGTGGAAAATACATAGCGGCTGTCGGCGCGTCATCACCTCTTGGCACAATGGATGACTCGGATGTTTTAGTAGTCTTCCTCCTCTTCTTTGGTGGTTCTCTACACGAGAAATGAGAAAGTAGTGAACATTCATAGGTGATTACAAACAATAATGCAAGAAAGTAGTTAACATGCAATAGGAGAGTAGAATGGATAGTTGATTACCTCACAGCCATGAAAGCAGCAATGTCATCTTTGTTACCCTTCTTGCACTTATGCCAATGGTGCCCGTATTCCTTGCAAATAGGGCACAAGTGCCCGTATTCCGTGCACTTCATCGTCCTCTACTTCAGACTCCTCTACTTTAGACGCCTCTACTTCATCATCCTTTTCTTTATTACGATAAAGAACCACATCAAAGGGCATAGGTTCGTCCACTTCATACATATTCTCCTCATCAACACCAACATGCTCATTCTCAGGTCTTGGGTTGCGAAGGTAAGTATCATCCTCATGTTCTATATTGCTGTTAGGTTCATCCCACTCGGTGATAGGCTCATATGGTTCCGAGGGATCACAATATGCAATAATCATATGCAGCATCTTTGTCTCCGAGTGTTTTTCAAACATAATCATCAAATCTTGGTTAGATTTTACTTCTGGACAGTTTTTAAGAGCATAGTCATAATATTGCACATGTGCAACTTCCAAATAGCGCGGCGGGTACTGCTCTACAATTGACTCGACCAAATCCTTATAATTTGTCAAGTCACAATCGATAACCTTCTCAAAACAAAAACATCTTATGTCCTTTCGAGCTTTCTTTGGATTGCCAAACAATTTAATTTTGAGCAAATAACTCGAATTTGGATCCATCCTGTGAATTAAAAGACAACTTTAAACTTTGCTTTAAACCTATACATGAGTATTGCTAGACAATCTGATCATTAACAGAAATTAAGTGAAAAGATCTCTTCCTCAAATACACAGCTACACAAACTAGCACAATCTATGCATGATAATTGCTACTAGATGGACTGGCCCTTACCCATCTGGACACGCCCATGTTGCTGGCGACAACTGAGTACCTCCCTGGCCTGAAGCTGCTACCAAGAACGACCCAGCCGTGCCCTCGCCGGAGACCCCAGCCACTGCCGCGCCCTGGCCCGAGCCAGCTGCAGCCGAGTCTCCGGCCTGGCCCGATGCTGGCTCAACCCCACTGCAGCCCGAGGCTAGCCCGATGCCCTGGATTGACCTGACCTCAGCCCCGCCGGCGCCATCGGCAAGCACGTCCGCAGCCGCGCCATGGCCGTCGTCCGCGGTGCCGTCTCCATCCGCAGAACTGCCGCCATCCATAGCCCTCCGCCGCCGCCGCTAGGTCTGGGAGGTTCGCCGCCGCCGCCGCCTCTAGGGTTGGGAAGAAAGGGGATGAGAAGAGTCGGGTCGGGAGAGAATAGAGAGACCGGTTTGGTCTCTGGTTTTCTTTTTCCTCAAAGGGGTAATTTCGTCCAACGAGAAAATACTGACATCAGTCAATCCAGATCTTAACGGCATATGCTAACGGACTTGACGGAAGTGTTAGAAAGGGAAAAAAATTACACTTGGTGTTATTTAGGGAAGAAAATTTATTGGAGTGTTAAATAGGGAACCAATATTTAAAACAGTGTTATATAAGGAATTTTGTCATTTTTATGCCCACCCCTCCTCCCACGAATCGGCCCAAATTCAAAAAATCAGGCAACTTACCATTAGCTAAACTGCAGTTATTTGTACTCCCGCTATTTAGATTTTTTTAAAAAAATTATTACTTTCCAGATTCACTATTTATATTCTTTTTTATTTCCCAGATTCTGTTTGATGATTTTACTGATATACTCTAGATATCAGACGTTGAAGTGTACACGGAAGGCTGGTCAGTAGAGCGCCACGACTACTTCACTCACTCCCACACACACAGAGCTTAGCTCCAATAATCCATGGCCTCCGACCATGAGCGCCTCCGTGCGCTCAAGGCCTTCGACGGCACCAAGGCCGGCGTCAAGGGCCTCGTCGACGCGGGCTTCACCACCATCCCTGCCATCTTCCACCACCCGCCGGACTCCCTGGCCGACGCGCCCCATCACCATGGTCACCACCAGTTCGCCATCCCGGTCATCGACCTCGCCGGCCTCGCGACGCCGTCGGGGCGGGCCTCGGTGGTCGGCGCGGTAAGGGCGGCCGCGGCGACCGTGGGCTTCTTCCAGGTGACGAACCACGACGTGCCGGAGCCGGCCATGTCCGAGATCCTCGCGGCGGTCCGGCGCTTCAACGAGGAGCCGGCGGAGGCCAAGGCGCCGTACTACAGCCGGGACCCCGAGCGGCGCGCTAGGTACCAGTGCAACTTCGACCTGTTCCGGTCGCCGGCGGCCTGCTGGCGCGACACGCTCTACATGGAGATGGCCCCGGAGCCGCCGCCGCCCGAGCAGATCCCGCCGGCGTGCCGGGCCATCGTGCCGGAGTACGCTGGGCTGGTGCAGCGGCTGGGGCGGACCCTCTTCGGGCTGCTGTCGGAGGCGATGGGCCTCCGGCGCGGGTACCTGGAGGAGGAGGCCGGGTGCCTGGAGGGGCTGAGCGTGGGCTGCCACTACTACCCGGCGTGCCCGGAGCCGCACCGGACGCTGGGCAACGCGAGGCACTCCGACCCCAGCTTCCTCACCGTGCTCCTCCAGGACGCCGTCGGCGGACTCCAGGTGCTGGTGGACGACGACGAGCGGCGGCCGGCGTGGGTGGACGTGCCGGCGGAGGCGTGTGCGCTGGTGGTGAACGTCGGCGACTACCTGCAGATCCTGTCCAACGACCGGTTCAGGAGCGTGGAGCACCGCGTGGTGGCCAACACCGCCGGTCCCCGGGTCTCCGTCGCATGCTTCTTCCGCGCCGACGCGTCGACGAGGGTGCTCGCTCCGACCGTCGCCGGCGGTGATGGCGACGGCCGCGCGAGGTACAGGAGCACGACGGTGCCGGAGATGCTCCGGCACTACGGCGCCAAGGGCCTGGACGGCGTCTCTGCGCTCCAGCGCGTCAGGATCTGAATCTACCTCATCCAATCTGAATGTATCTAAGTCAAAAAGAAAAAAAATCTTGTGTTCATGATTCAGATTCGTTTTTGGATCTGAACTGATGATTCAAATTCATCCTAATGCAAGATGCAATCTCTGTTGTACTCTTTTGAAGGGTGGAAATTCGAATTCAGCTGGACATGCAGAGCAGATTTAAATTCCCCTGAGATGATTACAGGTAGGAAAGGGAAACATACAGTAGTAACATGAACTGAAAATGAATCAACACAACAGAAGAACAGACATCTTGAAGAATGGAAACATGAACTGCAAATGGAACCAACACAAACAAATGGCAAGTTATTCACAGCGACGACGACACACAAGAACTAGTGGAGCTGAGTTGAGATGGCTGATGACTTTCTTCAGCATCTGCCATGGCGGCATTCATCAGTGATCGCCGCAGCTATGTACAGACTGACAGACAGAGATACATCATGATCACCTGCATTACTGAGTTACTGACTGAGCTAACCATCCTTGCATCCATCCACCAGTTAAGGGTCTGCGTGGCCCATGATGGCCTCGTCGCCGGAGTCGTAGCCCTCGGCGTCGCTCAGCTCCTCATCACTCTCCTCCTCTTCCTCCTCTGGGGATATATCTTCAGGCTTGGCATATCTCTCACAATATTCTGAACAGAGATTTTTTTAGTTTGTGTTGAGGAAATACTATAGTGCACTCTATGACATAGATATGGAATACACAAGTTATGGTACAAATCAGACCTTTGACTTTATTTTCATAGGCATTCTTGTCGCGCATCATGAGCGAAGCCGCCTCGCCGTTCAAGGGGTCCGAGGGGTTCGGGTACAGGAGAAGCTGGGGCAGGAACACCTCAAAGATATTCACAAGGTCTGCAGCAACAGCAGGACAACAGCAGAAATGTGGTGCTTCAGTTCAGTTAGTAAAAAAGACACAAAGTCAACGGGGTCGGACACGTAAAAATATTAACGAGCAATAGCTAGTTTCGATATATCGATCGAATTTACCAAACATCGGGCTCCATGTCTGATTGATCACATCCAAGCAGACAGAACCAGACCTGCCGACAAACAAACAAACGATGAAACCTGACAGTATGTGCAATTGTGCAGAGAAGAGAATGGTTGGTTTGTGAAATGAAGAAGAAAGGAAGGCTTACATCTCATCGACATTGGGGTGATAGATCTTGTTGGTGAAGCCAATGGAAGGGGATTTGTAGGGGTAAGCTTCTGTGAGTTCAACCCTGACCTTCCACACACCACCCTGGTAAATACCTGCAGCAAGGAAACAGAGGAAGCCTGGTAATTAGGTAGGAGTACCAAATAAATTTGAAGTGCTACAAAGCAGATTGAAGGATCAAATTTATTCAAAATTGTTGTGTCATCTGTATGTACAGAGTTTAAATGCTACTTATCCCAAAATAAGTGTTGCTGACCGACTTTGTACTTTGTACAAAATCGGCGACACTTATTTTGGGACGGAGGGAGCAGTAGAGTGCATGCTTAATGCAGCATCATTCCCTTCCACTAGTACTCAGAAAGTGGGAAAGAGAAAACTTGACAGCTGAACAGACGAGCACTACGCACTAGTAGTACAATGTATACTAAACTTGCAAGAATAAATCAGTGAAAGCATGAGTGACAGCCAAAGTGCATCCTTTATTTTTTGGGGGGTATTGGTCAAATCTGTCTATTTTTTTCCCGGCAAGTTGTTGGTTGGGCAGAGCAGAGAGAGAGAGAGAGAGGCCATTGCTGGGATGTGGATGAAGCACCTACCGTACCGATATGATATAGTAGTAATATGGAGGCTAATAAAAAGTCATTGTGATGTGGATGCTGCATCTAGTCAGAGGTGATATGGATATGGATGGGGTACAAACCAAACAAAACAATCCATGGATTATGTTATACTACTAGTGCAACCAATCAGTCATGGTGACACAAACAGCAAGTGAGGCAATCGCAAAGAATGGCAGGACAGTTTCGCGGAGGTGATTTTCTTTTTTGTTTGTTTCTTAAAGAAGAGGAACAGATGAGATGAGCTAGATGCATGCAGCAGGAAGTAGTTGTTTCTACACTTGTTTGTGCAGAATCCTTTGCGTTTCCCCATGTTCCATTCCTGATTCCTCCCTCCCTCCTATGTATGTATAGTGTAGGTGAATGAAGAGCCCGGAAAAGATAAGCTACTGTCTGAACTGAACTGAACTCAACTTTTTGTTTGTTTGTTTGTTTGTTCTGAAATAAGGGGGGACAGTTGAGTTCAGTTCAGCTCATCCTCCTCTGCTACTCTCTCTCTCTCTCTAGTTAGGGATTACAAAAAAGACTTTCGCCCCGCTTTATAAATAAAGCAATCTCAAGTTAGGGATTACTAGTAGTACTTGAAATGATAGAAAGAAAGAAACAAAGAGATTTCATTTGGGAAGAAAGATGAGGGGAAATCAAGCAAGCAAGCAAGCAAAGAAAGAAACAATCTCATCACGCACCCAATCCTAATGAATGAATGAATGAGCGAATCTGCACCTACTAATACTAATTAATTAGTCGATGAAAAGAAGCAAAGGAGATGAAGCAAAGGAGATGGGAGAGAGAGACAAACTGTCTTTGGGTCCGTGGAAGTGGACGAAGAACTCGTGCATCCCGTCGTTGATCATGTCCACCTTGTAGTCACTCATCATCCTAACCACCATCAAAACTCAAAAGCATCAGAAACAACGGATGAAATACATCTCCCTCCGCTTGCTTGAAATAGGTAGAGGCTACAGTACAGACAGCTTCATGAGATCCATCTCCCTGCGCTTGCTTGGGGAAGACATGTTTGCTTCTTCTTCTTCTTCCTCCTCCTCCTTGCCCTGCTTGTAGGTTTGCAGAGAGGGAGAGAGAGAGAGAGAGAGGGGGGAAGGGGGAGGACAGGTGGTGGTGTGATATGGGGGCATGGACATGGACGTGGGCATGGGTATCGTCTACAAGGCCCAATCTCTGCATCTTGCAGAAATAAAATACACTCCTCCTCTGCAACAAAATAAATAAAATGGATACGTTACGTCCACACCACGGAGGCAGAGCAATCATCACGCACCTCATTTTTTTAATTTTTTTATTTATCTGCACACAAAATTAAAATGAAATGAAAGAAACTACTAGTAGTAGTAGAGGATGGATGGATGAGTCTCATGACAGGGACTAGTTGTTGCACTACCTTTTTCTGGACATGGAAATCAGCAGATGCGGATGGATGGCTCTACCGTCTTATTTTTGCTAAATGGCCCCTCACCAATCTTAATTCGCCCCATCGACCTTACTCAAAAAACTAAGGCCTCTTTTGGTTCATAGGATAGGATTATCGTAGGAATAGGAATCTTGTAGGAAATGAGATGACATGTATCTCAAATTCTATGAGTAGGAATAGGAAACAAGATATCATTTGGTTGACACTAAAGGAATCTTTCCATTGAGTCTAGGCTCATTTTTATTTTCCTATGAAATGTGGAGGATAGGAACCAATCCTATGTAGGAATAAGAATCCATTCCTATGAACCAAAGGGCTTTAAAGGAAAAAATTCTATAAGAATCCTATCCTCTAGAATTCCTATGAAATTCCTACAAACTAAAAGAAAGGAATTTTATAAGATTTCTGGAGGATTGAAATCCTTATGATTTTTTCCTATGTTGGTTCTTTGATTCATAGTATTGGATCTCATAGTAATTTTTTCTATAAAATCTTTTGTACTACATTTCATAGGAAATTTAACATCCACTCCAACCTCTTTTTACAATTTCATTTGTTTTTTCCGTGGCATTAAACAATCATTGCTAATTCTATATGATTCAAAAATGGGTATGCCACTCCAACCCTACACTTTTCCTATTCCTACGTTTTCAAAATCGTACGAATCAAAGAGGCCCTTACTTCGTCATCCAGCCCCTCGCATTCACGCCATCACACGTTGTAACGCCCTCGATGCGGCTATATCTCCCACGTGTCGAAGCACGACTTAGAGGCATAACCGCATTGAAAGCAATGTCGCAAGTGAGGTAATCTTCACACAATCCATGAATACATAAGGAAAAAGATACATAGTTGGCTTACAATCGCCACTTCACACAATACATGAATAAAGCATTACATCATCCAAATACAATCAAGGTCCGACTACGAAACCAAAATAAAAGAAGAACCCCAAATGCGACAAAGGTCCCCGATCGACCCCAACTGGACTCCACTACTGATCAACTAGAACGAAACAACACAAAGGACAAGATCTTCATCGAGCTCCTCCTGAGCTTGGTTGCGTCATCTGCACGGACTCATCGACACCTGCAAGCTGGTTTTGGAAGTATCTGTGAGTCACGGGGACTCAGCAATCTCGCACCCTCGTGATCAAGACTATTTAAGCTTATGGGTAAGGTAAAAGTATGAGGTGGAGCTGCAGCAAGCGACTAGCATATATGGTGGCTAACATACGCAAACGAGAGCGAGAAGAGAAGGCAAAGCACGGTCAATAAAAGTATGATCAAGAAGTGATCCTAAAACAACCTACGTCAAGCATTACTCCAACACCGTGTTCACTTCCCGGACGCCGCCGGAAAGAGACCATCACGGTTACACACGCAGTTGACTCATTTTAATTAAGTTAAGGTTCAAGTTATCTACAACCGGACATTAACAAATTTCCATCTGCCCATAACTGCGGGCACGGCTTTCGAAAGTTCAAATCCCTGCAAGGGTGTCCCAACTTAGCCCATCACAAGCTCTCACGGTCAACGAAGGAATAGACCTCCTCCCGAGACATTCCGATCAGACTCGGTATCCCGGTTCTACAACATCCTCGACAATGGTAAAACAAGTCCAGCAAGACCACCCGCTATGCCGATAAATCCCGATAGGAGCTGCACATATCTCGTTCTCAGGGCACACCGGATAAGCTAAGCGTACAGGAGCCGACGTAACCCAAGTTGCCAAGGGATGGCCCTGCATGGTGCTCTGGGTTGGACCAACACTAAGAGGAGCACTGGCCCGGGGGTTTAAATAAAGATGACCCTTGAGTCTGCAGAACCCAAGGGAAAGAAAAGGCTAGGTGGCAAATGGTAAAACCAATGTTGGGCCTTGCTGGAGGAGTTTTATTTAAGGCGAACTGTCAAGGGGTTCCCATTATAACCCAACCGCGTAAGGAACGCAAAATCCGGGAACATAACACCGATATGACGGAAACTAGGGCGGCAAGAGTGGAACAAAACACCAGGCATAAGGCCGAGCCTTCCACCCTTTACCAAGTATATATATGCATTAATTAAATACGATATATAGTGATATCCCAACAAGTAAAAACATGTTCCAACAAGGAACGGCATCTCCATGTTCCAATAAGGAACAAACTTCAATCTTCACCTGCAACTAACAACGCTATAAGAGGGGCTGGGCAAGGCGGTAACATAGCCAAACAACGGTTTGCTGGGACAAGGTGGGTTAGAGGCTTGGTTCAACAATATGGGAGGCATGATAAGCAAGTGGTAGGTATCGCAGCTTAGACATAGCAAAAGAGCGAGCAACTAGCAAGCAAAGATAGAAGTGATATCGAGGGTATGGTCATCTTGCCTGAAATCCCGCAAGGAAGAAGAATGAGTCCATGAAGAAGACAAACGGACGCAGTCGAATGAATCCTCACAACACGACGTTACCGGAAACAACCCGAAGAAGCAACACCGGAAAGAAGCAAACAACATAGTAAACAACCACCACATAGACATGGCATGATGCGCAAACAAGTATGATGCATGTCCGGTTTAAAGAGGGCATGGCATGGCAAAGTGCACAAACAATACTACAAATTAAGTGGAGCTCAATATGCAACTCGTTGCATATTGACGAAACACCACGACAAGTTATTTAGTTCGATCTCGTTTATGTACCCATCAATATTAAATGTTGTTAAACATGGCAAGAGGTGAAGCATAACAAAACTACACCATCTAAACAATTTAAATGGAGCCAGACAAAACAAATAACGAATCCGGTAAATCCCCATATGCATTAGTAAATTAATGCAAACAACAATTTAAACCATCTTAATATTGTTAACATGATGCGGATGACATGTTCAAGTTTTATGCAATTTTAAGAAAATGTTGACAAGAGCATTATGAAGCATTTGTCATCGTGGCGGAAACGAAAAAGGGGTGCCACGGCAACGATAACGAAAACGGTGCCATGACAGCGTTCCGGTTCCGGTAACTCGATTGAGATACCGATGCAAAAGAGAAATGTGCGGATGCGTGCAAAAGATGGTGGGGCACTCCTGGATACCGGGTGTCCCATGAGTTGACGATGGTGACAACGCAAAAGAGGGGCAACGTGCACCGACAATTCGAGCACGAAGCAAGCACGAGCATCTCATACATCACACATGCATTCGTTCACGGGCAGTCGTCTCGGGGTTATACCTTCGAAGCGTGTGTTGTCGGAACGGAACAAGTTCGATGTGGTGTAGGGGAAGTAGACGTTCTCGGGACGTTCGTAGTGGAAGTAGGGGTACATGGCGACGGTAGAGGTACACGTTTTTCTGTAGATGTTCGGGTCATCATGGAGGTACTTGGGGTCTTCGGACTTGTCGATCTCGTCCTTTTGACGGTAGTCGAACTTGAAGTTTTAGGTTCATAGGTCTTCGGCGACGGTAGTTGTTCACTGCGCTTGTGACCCGCGGTTCTACGGCAACGATAGTCGTACACGTCCGTAGATGTTCGGGATCGTCACCGTTCGTAGTCAAAGTAGTTGAACTTGACGGTCGTCGACGTCATGGTACTTGGCGAATCCGCATGGTCTGTACACGTTCCAACATCAAACTTGGAGGGGCTCCGACGGCGTTGTACTTGGCGAATCCTTGACGGTCCTGGCGGTCTCCAGTGAAGGTGTTGCGTTCGTTTGACAGAGTGAAAACAGCGACAGCAACAGGCACGGGGCTCGTCTGGTTCCCGGCCAGATCTGGGCCGATGGAACTCCATGGGGCGGCAACAAGGAAGAGCTAGGCGTTGGGGAGGTTCCGTAGCTACGGCAGCGGCCTCCCAAGGGGCGGCGACGTCCATGGCCTCTGATGCATGCGGTTCAGTCGCCAGCGGCGAGGTCGCTGGGGCGGCAGGGTTGTGAGGAGGCGAAACAGAGGACGTGGAGGCCAGAGGTGGTCCTCGTCGATGATGGAGGGACGCAGGCGCGAGCGGGAGGTTGGGCGTGCGGCGCATGGTGGTGGAGCGCTCCGGCGAGAATGATGCAGGGGAGGCCCAGCAGGCTGTGGTGCCCGGCGTCCCCGGCGACGCGGCAGGGCGGCGAGCTCGGCCCTCGCGTCCATTGAGGCAAGGAAGGAAGGCCATGGCAGGAGGCGCGGCGCGGGGTAGAGCAGAGGGAGGTGACGGCAGTGGGCTGCTGCGATCGAGAAGAGAGATCGAGGGAAAGATGGGATCGGCCAGAGGAGAGTCGAAGGGAGGATGAGGATGGGATCGGGGCTCCTCGACCCTGTGTGGCGGCGCGAGGGAACGAGGGAAGTGAGAGGGATCGAACGAGATGGGGTTGCGCTAGGGTTAGGTGGCTGGGCTGCGGGAGACCCTGGCCAAATGGGCCAGCGCGGTGGAGACTGGTTGGCCGGCCTGAGCCTAGGGATGGGCCCTAGAGGCCGACCTGCTGGACTCCTCTCTCTCATTGCTAAAACAGAAAAAAAAACAAAGAAGAGAAGAAAAGGAAGGAGGTGATAGGGGAAGAAGTTGGACATGCGGATAATTTCCTTGGACTCACAAAAATGTGAGGAATTTAAATAAAATGGCAAGAGGGTTTTTGGAGAACAATAGATTCGCAAATGTTGAATTTAATTCAACATGTTTGAATTTTGAAACCCATTCAAAAGGACTCTAAAAGGGCTGAGATATTTAGAGGAGCCTCGATAAAAGAGATGAGAAATATAGGCAAGGTTTGAAGGTCAAACTCGAAGAGGAATAGACATGGAAAATATTTTGCACGTGTGTTATGGGTGATACCAAATTATTGGAATATAATTTACATAGCTCCCTAAAATATTGGGAGAATATGTTATAAAGAGAATTTCATCATGTGAATATCCCTCGATTTAAATGGACCGAAGATCCATTCAATTTTATTTGGTTGAGTTAAGAAAAAGAAATGACATAATGGCATGGTGACATGATGCAATACACACGATGCAAAGATGAATGCAAAGAACCAAACAAATCACACGACGGAACCCGGAAACCCTGAAAGGCATCTGAAGCTCCGGTCTTGGGATGTCACACACGCCTAAATTACATGTGAAGCCGTCGTGGCCCCAGACGCGTTTTTGAGCGGCCTGGTCCATGGTCGTCGGTCGCGTCGATGGCGTGGCACCTCCCTGCCCCGCCTGATGGAAGGACGCGATACTGCCCACAACCCCTGGATTTTAGATGGTCGACCATCACGAGAGCCTTCAGCATGTCTCGTTTTCTGCTGGATGAGCTCACTTAAACCGGAAAACGCCCTATAAATAGGCATCATCAATTTGGCGTTTATAAGTTGTAGAATCGCCGGACGGTATGACATGTATCTAACGGCGCTTTATAGAGGCAGGCCGTTAGACGTTTTACCTTGTAAGTCCGCACACCCTCTGGTTTGGCACAACAATGAATCGAAGCCGGGCAAACCCGAATTATATGTTGGCTTGGCCTGACGTGTAATTTAGGCACCTGGTTGGTTGCAAAGCGCGAATTTAGGGGCCAGACGCTGAAATAAGTTTTTCAGGGGTCAACACGCAGACCAAGTTTCTTGAGGGGGCATTTGGTAAAAATAATGCGGCTCTATCTTAGCTTGTCGGGCATAACTAGCTAGTACTGGAACGTGGAGTTTCTGCACCCCGAGCTCAAATGAGCTCGGGTGAACAGTAAAATCAAAACTAAATCAAAAAAAGATTAAAAAAATCCAAATTTTTTTTGGGAGAAACATTGACAAAAGTTCTAAGTGCTTGCAAAAATTCGCCATGAAATCACATTTCTAGAAGGCATGGCAAAAAAACAAAATCAGTACTCTAAAAAAACTACTTTCAAAAGCATTTTGGAGCAATGAATTTGTTTTTTTTTGCCACGCTTTACAGGAATGTGATTTCATGGTGTTTTTGCAAGCACTTAGAACTTTTGTCAATGTTTCTCCCAAAAAAAATTGGAATTTTTTGAATTTTTTTTGATTTTTTTCGGTTTTACTGTTCACCGAGCTCAAATGAGCTCGGGAGCAGAAAGGCACTTTCGCTAGTACTGTTGCTAGTTTGTGGTACTACTATAGAAAAGATACTATTGCCCGGATAAATGATTCACACACACAAGAGAAAGAGGGGGAGATTCCATCCATGCCTTTTCAGACCTGCTGACCACTTCAACATCTATCATTTTTGCTTCTTTTTTTTTCTTGTGCTGCAAGAGGAGATTCCGTCCGTCCGTCCTGCTCTTTATTATTATTTCTATATTCACCCATAGCAGACAAACAACCAATTATTTGAGTTTGGATTTGGATGAGCCACACACCGGCTGCCACGTGGCCCTTGTTGCTATCAGTCACCAGCCACACTCATCCTCCTTCCTACCCATCTCCTTTGAGTAATTAGTAAGAGTACAAGTTAATCCTAACTACTGCACCTCCTTTGAGTAATTACCATTATTTATTAATGCTATATATTATTTCCTTATGAAATAAATGCCTTTTTTTGTATTTCGTAGTACATCATTTTGTGACTTGTAACACCAAAAATTGTAACAGAGGAAACATCCATGTTGGCTGCCTGAGTAGAGCAGAGGAGGATTGACCACAAGGAGGATACCGCCTCTTTCCGACCAACATAAGTAATACACATTGTGTTATCACCTAAAATTTCTAAGTTTCTAACGATGTACTCCCTCTATTTCTAAATATAAGTCTTTTTAGATATTTCAATACGGACTACATACTAATGTTCTATATGTAGATTTATTTATTTTTCTCCGTATGTAGTCTATATTGGAATCTTTAAAAGGACTTATATTTAGGAACTGGGGGTCTAGTATGGAACAATAAACACTCAACCTCTTGCTTTTCAAACACCAACCAAATCCACACAAACAATCAACTCCTCATGGAGTAGAGTCAAATGTGGTGTGATGATTTATATGCATATATGGATGATAAGAAAGAAAGGGGGCCTCAACAAAACACAACACAACACAAAGAGGGTTGGTTGACCACAAGGTTAGGTTAGGTTAGGTTAGGATGGTGGTGTGAAGAATAAACACAATCAACCTCTTGCTTGTCAAACACCAAACCTACACGAACAATCAACTCATGGAGTATAATATGGACCATAAGCTACCTTTCACGAGACTCATTCCATAGCAGCCGCAAAGAATAGACGCTATTATAATACATTTTCTTTTCTTTTCTTTTCAGACTAGCTGTAAATGTCATCTTTGTTACCAGTTTAATTTAACTCTACGGCTATTATCCGAATCCTTTTCATCCACAAACAAGTAGGAGTACCATGCATCATATACATTTCACATGATTGAAATGTGATGTGATAGTGGGTTTATATGGATACTAATGTGATGATGAGACAGACAGGGAGCCTTTCTTACATCAAGCCCCACAATTGTCATTCTCATTGATACTAATGTATATATAACTATACATTGGCTACACAGAATGGATATTTTTGAATACTGCTACATACATATATGATATATCTACCGTGACTAGAAAGAAAGAATCGAGAATAGATGTGAATGACCTCCTGCCTGCCCTGTGCTCTCTTCCCAACCCAGCTGGCAGCCATAAACAAAAAATAAAAAAAAAAGCTATGACATCTTACATCAACCAACCTATGACTATGAAAATGGAATAATCTACAAGGCCCGACCGGGGGAGCAGAAAGGAAGAGAAAAACCTATACCAACTGACAAATTTACAACATTCTATCCTCCGGAGGCTACCGTCTTCTGCCCTCGCGCGGAACCCATTCAGATCTTCAAGAACTGGAACGACGCATTGTCCAGGAGCTCTTGCGGCGGGACCACGTTCTGGAACTCCTTGGTGTCCATGGAGTTGCCTATCTCCTCGAGAGACAACGGCATGCTGCAAGCAGGGCACACGGAGCGTTCGAAATCAAGTTCGACACTGTGATCCAGCACGTACGACTTTTAGTTTCTGAGACTGCGCCATTTGTGGATATACGGCGTACACGTACCTTGTCTCTTCATCTAGTAAATAGGCGCCCGAGCCAGCTCCCTCGTTCACCAACGTTTTCATCTCATTAAGGACCTACAATACAATCATTAGGAAATGTATCAGCCCTGAAACCTCAGCTTGGCACAGACAGAATGCAGGGGAAGGTGCTCGATTAGCCCTGTGAAGTTAGATTTGGTGCTTACCTCTTCGGATACACTTTCAGTATTATATTTGTCATCCCAGTACTGCGTGCATATCCTGTAAAGTTGGTGGACACTCAATACCTGCATAACGGCGAATAGAAATAGGTGTTTAGCTACTCTTCTTCTGGATGCTGCATCGGGTTTGGGGGTGGGGGTGGGGGGGGGTCTTACTGGGCAGAGATCACTCATTATTTCATCATATGATACCCTGAACTTTTTGAAAATGACCTGCATCACAGCACATAGATGGTCAGACCTACCTAATAGGGACACAATTTTCATAAAAAGTCAGTAAACAGCACAGCGGCAGTCTTTGAACAGCAAACACAAACACAACTAAACTGTTCCCAGTGTGCGATTCAAAATCGATTGAAATGCTCCACAACTTTTTATACTTAAAAGAACTAACAAATGTTGTTAAGAATCCATGCCGAAATACAAAATACATGCTCAAGTTTGTAGTTAGATACCAGGAAGCCAACAGCCTGGGTTATGTGCTTAAGTTCATCCCATGCAGATCCTGCGTACTGTTGGTATTTCACGGTTAGGCACAAGGTAAATAAAGTGAAGATATTAGTACTGGTGTTACATTGTACTCCCTCCGTTTCTAAATATAAGACCTTTTAGAGATTCACTAAAAGGTCTTATATTTAGAAAACGGAGGGGGTAGTTACTATTGAGAAAGAATAAAGTTATTAGACTGCAATGTTGGTTGCGAGCATTTAACAATCACAATATAAAGTCTGCATCTTTAGAAAGAATAGCAAAATCAAACATATATATTTACCTCTGGCTTGGCTTGTGTGCACCATGTCTCCAGTTCTTCAAGCCCTTGCTTCACATATTCTCCATTGCTGAAAGAACAGCACTCTCGCCGTACAAGAAGACTGGGACATATAGTAACATCAGAAGAGGGAGAATTAGGAACTGCGGAAATTGACGGCAGGCAAGGAAAGTCTAGTCTAGACACCAAGTTACCTATTGAAGAGTTGAGCGTTGATGTATGCATAAAGCTGTGTAAAGATCTTCCGACAAAAAATGGTTGGGACCTGAAATTTCAGCATTAAGGCCACAAGTCAGAACACCATGCAGCCAAATGCAATGCGGGTTTCAAGGTTTAAACTTACACAATTTTCTTGCAAGATTTTCAGGAGATCATTGAAATGGCCGACTATCACTTTCCAATAGCTATGTTGATCTGTTAGCAAACCAGCCTTCGCAGTTCTTGGCGCCTTTGAGTATCAATGTGTATACAGGAATGAGCATTAGACCAGCAGCAACAACTTATTGCCATGCAGGTGCAGAGTTAGCATGAAATCTTAACATATGAATTATATAGCCTAATCACCAGGCAATAGAAATTCATCATGGTACAAAGGTACTCGTGATATAAATAATAGTCTAATTTCTTCTCGTTGAGTTTGCAAAAGGGTTCAAGTGTTATGCCAAGTTACCAACTGAGAGGAACTAGCCAAAAACATGCAAGCGTGAGTCAAAGTTAACTTAGTATTCCTGGATTCCCATGGGAGGTTGCTGAGATGTCTCATGCTTATTTCTAAAATTATATTTGTCCAGCAAGAATCTTCTAAAGTATGAAATGATAATTAACCTGAGAACCCGTGATAGATGGGGTAACCTGAATAACATGCGAGAGTACTGAAGACACTTCTCTCTTCACATTGTCACGGATCATTCCATATAAGCCTTCCACAAAGGCTGTAAGCTGTTGCTTGAAAAGGAATGCAGGATACTTGCCCTCAACTTGGCGCACGAGATCCATATCAACAGTAATGCTTGACGCACGAAATACCTGTGGATCATATAACACCAAGAGATTAAGAAATGAGTCAAGATAACCTCATCTAGCCTATCATACAATTTTGACAAAATACAATTGCTAGAATTCAGAGAACCCTTGTTAATCATTTTGTTAAAAAAAAGGATGATTATTCGTTCTCTTTCTTTTTTTTTTGTTTCTCGTTCCCTCTTTTGGCTTTTCTGGTTCTCCTTATGCGTGTTCAAGAAAAGAAAAGGATATATATATATATATATATATATATATATATATAACATACCATCCTCCCAAGGAAAGACGTCTGAGTCGTTGTTCTTTTCAGTGGTGTTGTTACAGTGCCAGCAGGTTTCAGACTCTTTTGCAGTATAATCAACAATGATGATGCATTTGATAGCCAGTATGCAAGATCGGGGTTGCTGTCTTGTTTCTGTGATACAAATTTTGCAGATTTTTAGAAGGGCAACATAAATCGAATAAGCCAGACAGGATCACGCTATGATGAAGATAATCAAGTAAATCATAGAATCAAACCAAACACAATAATTGGTTAAGTGTTGGAACACTAGCAAGAAATACCTGCATTCCTGAAGCAAAAATCTGAATAATCCGATCAAAAACATTTGTCTTTTCTGCCTCGAAAGTTCTCCAATGAAGAAGACATTTGTATATCGTTATTGCAGCAACTGGTTTTCCATCGCTAAATCCAATGTTTTCGTTAACACAGTTTATAAGTGCTTCAACACTCTCCTGCAATGAAAAGGTGGAGCCATAGTTTAATTTGTTTTCTAATGACTTCATTAACTGCTTTAATTATCGAACATCAGCCCAAGTAAGTACTTGGTGTCTCTCAATTAAAGATCTCCGTCCGAATTCCATAGGTGTGGGTGGTGACTGCAGGGATGATTATATTAGATTCAATCATGAAAAATAAATCTAAAGAGTTATTAACAAGCAGTGTAAGATATTCCAAACCTGTTGTTCGTCTGCAGGTACACTCAAATTCTGCACAGTTGCAAACACTCAGAAGCATAAGAATACTTTCATGTGAGTGTGCACACAAGAGAGAGACAGAGAGAGAGAGAGAGAGAGAGAGAGAGAGAGAGAGAGATTACAGATTTTTTATGCATGTTAAGCAAAGGATCAGGTCTTGGTCTCGCAGCATGTTGTCGGAGATTAATGATCTCTGCTTCTGCACTAGCCAACTTCTCTCGAAGGCTGGTCATGGAAATAATTGCAATCGTTTAACATAAGATGGCTTGGTTAATAAAGGATAGAAGCATTTACCAGCATCACGAGTTTATATCAAATACAACATGAAAGAAGAACCTTAGAAATGCATTCTTTAGTTGATTTAGCTGTGACTCTGCCTCTGTAGCTTTCTTCATAGACTCTTCTCTGACTTGGTCTTGTTCTTGAAACCTCTCTTCCGTTTCCTCTATTTTTGTCTCAAGAGAGCTCACCAGTGTCTGCAAGTCAAAAGTTTATCACTCCATTACTCCACTAGGGGTACAAAAAATAATAATTGGATAGCAAGTGTATTCATGCTATGCACACCCTCCTATGATTAGCCATTTAATAGCAAATGATTTAACCAATGAATACTTCTATTTGAACATCGAAGCTACCAGACTAATCAAAATCTAAGATGTTCAATAACGTAGATTGTTAAAAAAATTAAATGGTATTCATCCTCATTTATGGTTTCACATGAATATCCAGAAAAAGGATGAGGAGTTCACTGATTCAATGGTACCTATATAAGCTACACAAGATTCATCGCTAGATTTTGTTATCACATTTTCTTTTGTATTTGTTCGTATTTCTGCGTTAATACCTTGAGCTTCTCATTTTCAGCAGTGAGCTTCTCTTTTTCGGCAGTGAGCTCATTAACTTGAGTTTCATCAACACGGATCTCTGGCACTAGAGTAACTTTCTCTGCTTTCTCTGATGCTACCTTGGAAGTTTCCTGTTCCTTCTTTAACAATTCTTTTGTTTCCTTGAATTGTTGTTGCAATTCCTGCAATTGTGATTGGAGCTTCTTATTTTCTTGAATTTTCGCTTCCTTGGCTTCTTCCAAATCAGACTGCAAGTATAAAATATGCATATGTAAGTCCAAAATCATCAAAAGTTTCCTTTGTAATGCTATGAGATGCACAATGCTCCTCTTATACTAGCAAATGTGCCAGCTGTTGACATGATATCTGCAGGTTTTTGTTCTTATTGTTCAATCATTTTCCCTCTTCTTTATTCATTCACTACAAGATGTTAATTTACATGACAGTCCAGATTAGTTTAGCAACCTAAGAAGTGCCTATTTGAGAGACCATTTTTATTATTACAATAAATAGCACCTTATTGGCAATAGACAAAATAACATACACCGCAAGATAAAAGTGCCTTAGAACTATTTGACAATAGAGAAAATAATAGAATAACATACAAGTGCGCCATGCATAAACAACATTTTTAGAGACATTGTGGCCATGGTTCTGTGCTAGTTTACCCTGATGCGCTTCTCCACTTGTAACCGCCAAGTAAGCTCCTCGACTTCTTTCTCTAGTTTACTCTTGGCAGCCTGTAGGGCACCAGTTTCCTTTGCAGCCTGAAAGTGGCCAGGCACAAAGAAATCAAATAGTTATCGATAACTGAATCAATTAGAGTTATAATGAACCCAGTGATATGCTTTGCTTGGTGATGCAGAGAAATAGAAGCGTAAGACCATGGTAGTTGAGTGGTGTATCCTATATCTTTTTTCGAGCAAACTGGCTGGTATCCTAATAAAAACAGTTCTTTAAGGAAGATAAGGAATAGTTCTGATAACACAAGTTTGCAATTGCACTGCCATGACTTTGGGTAGGACTACGGGTTAGTCCTTGGATATGGTCATAACAAATCGCTAGCAGCCGCAGAAAGTGCACAGCATTCACACCAGTGATGTGGACACAGACTCTGCAGATGATGGCTCTACAGCCACCAACGAGCATGATAAGCCAGCGAGAGGGCGAACCAAGACTGGTGGTGGGATGTATCGCATACAAGGCAGTAGACATGATGATTTTCTATGGGGAGAGAATAGGGAAGAAAAGGACAGTGGCAATTTGGCTCATTTCCAATCACAACAGGGGTAAAATGGTGTTTTTGCACCAGGCCTAATGTCCTGTCAATGCTAATGACTGCTTAAGTATATATAAGGGATTTCCCCCTTGAAGAAACCAACAATACTGTAGCTTGAACCAAGGGAAGAAAGGAGAAATTCAGGATAAGTTTACAAGAAGGGCTCTTACCATTTTGAGCTGTCGAAGTTCTCTTCTAGCTATTTTTCCTCTCCAAGCACACTGAGTTACGAGTATGGCCTTTGTCATCCTCACATATCGTGAGCGCGCTAAATGACAGCGGCATCGACTCTACAAGGCATGAAGTCATATTAGAGTAGGTCTGATATGATGGCATAATATTCCTGATATTAGCCTCTTGTTATCATGAGAAACACAAATATTTCTGATGATTTTTGCTATTATTCTTATTAGCACCTCATTTCACTATGCTGAAAACATAGTATGTTTATTTATGTCAGTAGAAAACATATCAAGCTTTAGTGTTAAGATAAACACAAATATGACAGAGCCAATAAATATCTATCACAAGTACTCCCTCCGTGTCCGAAAAAACTTCTCCCAAGCTTGTCCATCATGAAGTCAAATGGATGTATCTAGCACTAACTCGGTGCTGGATACATCCATTTGAGGGACAAGCTTTTTCGGACGGAGGGAGTATCTGATATATGGTCATCACTTGCATATTCTATTTGTATTTGGTGTATCTACTCTGATTGAATTAACCATTGAAGCCTCAGAAATACCTGAATAATCACTGCAGCTTTTGTTTGTCGGCAAAAACGCAGTTTGCCGCGAGCAGCCATACCACGTAGACCACATTGGATAGTAGTTGATGCGGAACACAGATCTCTATATTTTATTCTTTCATGGCGCATACGGCGATAGGTCTGAATTTTCAAAGCAGCTGCCTGTCTTCGAAGATTTTCATATAACCTTCTAGCAGTTGTTCCTTTGATAATTAAAGTATAGAAGAAGTCACTATCACTGCTAAAGCAGGGTTTGTGGAGAAAGATTAAAGTGAAAACAGATAAATGTACCCCTGCATACTGCCTGGAGTTGTGTAGCACATGTTCGCATCTCGACATACTTCTTGCGAGACATAAACGAACGAACTTTGGTTTGTAGTTTTTTAGCAGAGAGTCCCAAAACCTCAGTTCTTAGAGCATCTAACTCAGCCATTTGACCAGCACGAAGAAACACTTTTGTTTTCCCTATCTGTAAATTCAAAATCAGAAGGTGAGGCGATACAAGAATAATGAAACAACATATCAGTGTTTGACAGTCAAACTTTGATTCACCTTTCAGTCTGGGATTTCTATATATTACTGGAATATCTTTTAGCAAACCATTTTGTTTGGGGCATGTGCAGGGGTGGAGCTAGACTGAGATCGACAGGTGTTTATTCTTTGATTTCTGTATTCTGGCACCGTCAGGTGCACCTTACATGGGTTAGGATGATGCACAAGCGACTCGTCAGAATTATTCTTTGGCTGGGTATGTACAACCCCGAGGGCCCTATTTGGCTCCACCCCGGATACCCAGGTCATAGATACTAAAAATTCCCACACAAATCCAAGGAAAATACTAACATTACTTTCTTTTGGGGATCCAGATTATTTTTTCGAGAAAACGCAAGAGAGTGGGGGATCCAGATTATAAAAGTGTAGATTAAAATTTAGTTCCGTATCGTAACTCAGTTTAACACTGCCTATTCCTTAAAGATTGTCAACTGTGTAGATCAATCATGGGTTCTTGGGGGTTCCTGTTGTGAACTTGTGATGTTATTTCCTTTAAGATGGCCAAACTAAGAAAATTAGCATTGATATTTCTTCTAATAGTTACCTGATAGCCTACAAGGTTAGCTTTCTCGAGAATCATCTTCGTAGAAGTAATTTCAGTATTGCTGCCAAAGGAACACATAAGTACTAACAACATATGGAACAGAAACAATGAAATAATCAAATAAATAGTAAGTTTACCCTTTACTCAGAGCTTTGGGATGCAGAATACCAAATCGATTGACAAATTCATAAAAGGTTCGCCTAGTGGGGTATCCTAGACAGCTTATCCTTATTGCCTCTAACACACCCTGTTCAGAAAGACAGATGGCATTACACAACTCGAACAACTAATTCTTGAACAGTTAGGAACCTAATTTTCATAAAGTTAACTGTAAGGGAGATATAGGAGCAACAACCAAATGCAGATAATTGTAATTTTGTTTTTTTAGCAGATGCACATTAATCTGTAAGTGTGCATGTTACGGCACCACATTAAATCTAGAGGTAAATGGAGAGTGCATGCATGTTATATTGTCCTGCGGCATTCAAGTTAAATTATTTATTGTTGAAAAATAAAAATAAAAAATTAATGATGTGGAATGTTTTTATCTTCTTTGATGATGCAGAGGGAGTGCATGTGGTGGAAAGTTGATTGACCGCATGCACTTGATGATGTGGATGTATTGCATGTGCATTTAAATGGGAGGTAGCATGTGTGTGGAACATATGTGATGAGGTGGATAGGCTGCATGTTAAGATAAATAAGATAGTGGGGATGAACTTCTTAGGTATATAGGGTTACATTTTGAACAATAGAAATGAATTTTTACTGCATAACCCATTATGATTTAAGGCTTTGGGCTAAGTATTTATGAATAAAAAAACATGAGCATTCAGTTTCATGCATTGGGACCAGCAACAGTCGAGCAAAAGAAACATCACAGAAACTGGTCATGTTTAATGAATACATAAAGAGAAATTTCACAAGCCTCACCCCACACCGAAGCTGCTGGAGAACATTACTGTTCTCAAATATCTCTGGCTTGAGAACATTATTGGGTTTTATGCAGCGGATGTAGTGTGGTTCTGTTGCACTCAACGTTTCTAACAGAGATTGTAGTTGTTGCTGTAACATCATGCCAAAATAGAGGTGTAAATACACAGAAATATATGTAAGGACCATGGAATAGAGCAAATGTTGTACCTTGAAACTTGAGCCTATCGAAGTAAACTTTGTTGACTTCGCTGATTCTTCAACAGGTGGAAAAAGACTTGAAACAAATGGACATGTTGAAGCATTTAATAGGATCTGATGTTCATTTACAGCATAATCTATGTTTTTATCTAAGAAAAGATCTGTTTGATAAGTGACCTGCAGCAGACAGAGATATAAATTTAGTGTGTGCATCTTAACTTTGTAAATACTCCCTCCGTCCGAAAATACTTGTCATCAAAATGGATTAAAAGGGATGTATCTAGAACTAATATACATCTAGATACATCACCTTTTATTCATTTTGATGACAAGTATTTCCGGACGGAGGGAGTAGCAGCCAGTTCAAATAGAACCGACTGATTAGCAGGAGCAATAAACCATCTCCTGACAAGATAGATGGATACATGTTTGTCAGGAGGATCAAGGAATGCCAGCTGACTCTAGGCCAAAATGCATGAGGGTGCATATGCAGTAATGCAGAAGAGTCAAATAAAATAAAATTTATAGAAGGTAGCTATAATAATTAGCTTGATTCTGGGTCAATTAAACATGATCTTAGAATGGTAATATCTTGTGCAGTAAGTACACCATATGCATCATAAATTACATGTCAATCACATATATTTTCCAGCATGTGCAGACAACCGATTACCACTCAAAAACATATAGCCACAAAACATAATATTTACTATTGACATGTATGTCAATAAGGTAACCTACATGTCCAGCATAATGATGAACGGTGAAGTCAGATCTTGAAAATTTGGGTTTACTGAAATGTGGGCTGTCCTTGAACTTCTGATATAGCTTCTCAGCAAATGTTTCATGGGTTGAATTCCGTAGCATGCTGAATCATAATAGAAAACAACTGTTAATAACTTTTTGGGATTCTAACGGAAAAAGGTTATTAACAGTTATTTGTAAATACCATGTCTCATCCAACAGAGCAATTATCCCACCCGGTTTCTGCATCAAATAAATTAGAAACAAGAAATAAGATTGCATAGCATGAGCAGAGCACATAATTAATTGGTTATTACAATATATCATGGCTAGACAATTGCATAAAACTGGAAAAAAATGCACGAAACACAATCAACCAGATAGCAGATATGTATCATGCACAGAAATACTGCTGTTCTCATGTATTCAATGGAGGCAAGAGAGGAAAGAAATACTGCTATGCTGATCTGGAATGTCAATATGGATGGAAACTATCGCCGTCTCAGTATACAATCTGGTATACAGACTTATAATGACTAGTACCAGTACATCTAAGTATCTAAGTCATCATCTCCAAATGTTCTAGACCTTGACCCTAGATGCAAGATCTTGTTCAAGCATTACCGTTGTGCTGTATTTTGTTACATGCACCAAACTGATCATAAAGACAGCACTGTGACTAGAATCTGAATTTCAATACCTTTTCAATGAGATCAAGAATTTCCTGGTTGTCTACAAATTGGATGTAGCTCCAGTCAATTTCTTCTTTTGTATATTCTTCTTGTTCCATCTTAAAAACATGCTGTTCATGGGACATGTGTTATTAGTTAGAAAAGGACTCAACGTTAAGCTGGTTGGACGACCTAAACACAAAACTTGTCGAGCAAAGGAGATTTCATTTTATAACCTGGTTAAAATGTTGCTGGAGCTTCTCATTAGTTAGATTGATACAAAATTGCTCAAAGCTGCACACAATTAAAATGTCAGCATGTGCTAATTACCTTCTTTCAAACCTGACATAAGCAGATGGTTATGTATGCAGAAGTTGCATTATCTTCTGCTGCCAGTTAAAAGTATTCATAATCGAGGACTTCGGTGAACAAAAGAATTAGCAACTGAAACCCAGCTCCACCGGGCGGTGCTACAGTGCCTTCCTGAGGCTTGTGCATAAACTACTTTCCTATCAGCGCATCGAGATGCATCCTTTCGCGCTTTCTTGAAGAAAATAATTTTAGCAACAAAATATCGATATTATGCTTTTAAGTTACAAACTACAGTATTTGCCTTCGCATTTTTTACAAAATTCCTGTTTAGTACTAAGAAAAGAGCGTAATATCCCATAAAAACAAAAGGGTATAATACCCCCAGTCCATGTTTGGCCCAGGAAGGTTGGTTACTGCTGTGTTACTCCCCCACGCAGCTACCTGTGTAGTTTAGAGAAGCATATTTGTGCTAAGGATATCTATCATCCATTCCTGTTGGTTTGGGTTGGACATACCTAGGATCGCCAATCATTTGATACTTATATCATATAGGAGTAGTTCTAGTTTGATTAATTTTCCTCTGATCCACACTTCAGGCATACAGGAGGATAAAGGAGGGTATCCTATTCCTATCCTCCCAAACGTAAGTGCCAGTGTGTTGCACATGAATGTTGAAGTCCATCTAGTAAGACTTCCATATGTGACTTCTACAAGTATACGGACACGGATATTAGATTAAATGCAAAAGCATACCAGTTAAGCACCTGTTTGTCTTGAAACTTTCAAAACCATATATGTCCAGCACACCAATCAAAATCTTTGAGTCTGGATCTTGGCCAATGGAACTATTGATTTTATTTACAAGCCTGTAACAGTGGGGAACACAGTATTCATAACTAATCTTGTCTACGCCAGACATACAGAAGCACAAAGAAACCTTCCAAAATGATGGTTTCCAGACTTACCAATCAAACAAGCGCGAGTAAACAATCCTAGACAATGCATCTCTGCTAAGAGCTGCACCCTTTGCATCTAAATTTTTTGTAATACTCTCTCCACGTGTTGCCATAACACGCTTGCACAAAGATTCCTCAAGACCCTTTGCATCGCACCTGCAGAATGTTTGCCGGTGAATGTTTGTTCATAAAAAGTATGCAAGAAGGAACTTTCTGAAAATATTCAAAAGAAAATACTAAATAAATATATACATGAAAAGCTCAGCTGCTGTCTTAAGATGGAACTGAGATTTCTCATCTTTGGGTGCAGAGGAATCTTCTTCCTTTCCTTCTCCAAATTCTACATTCCCCAAATGAAGAATAGCAGCTACAACTTTGAATATTGCATCCTAAAAGACATGTCAAATTGTATGTCAAAAGACTGTTCCTCTGCTGCTGATGTACAAAACTGGTTGCTGGTGAAATTGGTCGTACCTGTTCCTCATTACTCATACCTACAATACCCATAGCTCTTCTGGTTTCGACATATTCTTTGGAGTCATCAAACCCATTAAGTTCAATGCAATTAGACTGGTTGAGATAGCGAAATGTTTTAGCCTCTCCCAATTTATATTTCGTTCGTTCCTGATAATCATATTCAAATATCAAAGCTATAGATCAGTGCACTACATATGATTTATATAGAACACTCGAATTTACAAAGGGTTGCCCAACGTTAAATAACAAAAGGCGGACCAGATGATGTAACAAATCAATAAAAATGCTAAGTACATGATTTACAGTTGCAAATCAACATCTTAATGTCTTAGTTCCATCTTACAATTGCTACTCATCTTATTTGAAAATCTAATATCTCTAAAAGAACAATTTACTTGCGAGAAATGCATGAGAAACTATATCTTTCTTGAGATGATTATGTTTAAACCTATTTTACAGAATGCAGAAGCAAAGTTTCAGCCGGTAGCGGTTAGCCTCTTTATGCGTGAGCGCCCTGAGGTTTTTACGAATATCTTGAGTTTTTACAGTGCGGAATAGGATATGCTTCAGATTAGTGGGTATTGTAGTCAATTGTTGTACAGCAGTTGCGAACAAAATATAAGTTAAACAAAATGTAGTAATTCACAAATAAATAATGTGGTTCCAAGAAAATTCAGAAGAAGACCATAGTGAACAGGATCTTACTTCTGGTGCAGCACACAGCATGTAAAAGCAGTGATAGTTCCTTTCTGGGTCAGATATTTGACAGACACGTGACCTTTCCAGAAGATAAGTCCTTATGGCGGCTCCTGAAATCTTCCCGTACTGGTCAAACTGAATCTCAACAAATTTGCCAAACCGACTGCAGAATCAAGAAAGGTAAGATGTAAAGCAAAAATCCTATGAAGATAATACATTGAAGTTGTGTAAGTAAATCAATACTAGTTCATTACCTTGAATTATTATTCCTAACTGTTTTTGCATTGCCGAATGCCTCAAGAACAGGGTTGGACTGTGTCAGGTAAGTAGAGCATGTCAGAACATAATGTGAATTACTACATACTAGTGCTTCTTAACCACTTTTTTTAGTGGTTCTTAGCTTGCCAGGTGTGCTTGTGCTACCAGTAAAGGAAGGGTGCAAAAGAAGGGCACTGAGAAACGCACCTCTAGGATTTGTTCTTGCACTGACCTTCCTTCAGCTTTAGCTTTACCACCCATAAAAGCAAGATACTGCATAAGACTTTTAGTGCTTTCTGTCTTACCAGCTCCACTCTCTCCACTCACTAATATTGCTTGGCTGATACGATCGTTGATCATAAGTCTGGGAAGAATAAAGATAGGGTGTGAATTGGTTATTATTGTCAGGTAAAATGTTGAATCTGAGAAACTGCAGCGGCAGTGGGGGACGAACGCACCTATACGCACGATCGGTGATAGCAAATGGATGGGGACTCAGCTCACCGAATTCTGCTCCTTTGTAAATTCCCATCATGTGGTTGTTATAGAGGTGAGGGAGTCTTTGGAATGGATTCACAGCTATCAAAATATTCCCAGTGTAAGTCTGGAAGAAGAATTTAATCCATTAGAGAAGCTGCAAGAAGATGAATAGTATCTCAAATGAAAAAGGTACTTTTGTGCACATGAAGAAGGTACGTAGTTGCTCAGAGCATTTTTCATGATGGAATTCCACTGGCTCATGGAAAATTAACCTGGATGTTAATTTGTTGAGGGACTCAACTTACGTATATCTCATTGAGGGCGTATCTGGACTTGAGGTTCTGGAGCACTCCTGGTTCGTGCAGATAGGCGAGCCTGGTCATATCCTCGACACCACCACGCGGGGATTCCGTGTCCTTGGGAAAGGCAGTCGAGAGATTAACGGTGGCCTTCTTCCCGTTGGTGCAGTTTATGACAAGGTCCTCCCCGTTGACCTCCTCCACCTGGCCATCCATCCATGCCTCGTCTGCATCTTCGATCCAGACATGAGAGCCGACGACAAAGCGGCTTTTGGTTTTGGATGCCTGCAGCAGAGACGACAAGATTGACATTAGTTCTGGTTGATGCTGGCATGTATGCATGGTACGTAGAAATTAATCTACATTCCCTTGTATCAGTTATTATGGATGAAATTAATCTGCATTACAAGATGTGTCAAATGCAGAAACCCCATTGAAGGATGTATGTATGTATGTACGTTTCCCTTGAACAAACATGGTAGAATTAAGGCTTGCATGCATTGAATTGAAGAAAGAAAAGAAGCAACAAGCATTGATCGCGTCCGGGCATTTCATCAAACAGTTGTTGAGGCCACGCCAAAGGGGTCGCATTTGGGGCCAAGAACCGATTTTGATCCGACGGATACAATGGAGGGAAAGATTGATAGAATACCATTGTTGGGCGACGGCGGCGGGGCGACGATGAGAAGAGATCAGAGGGAGGCCGGCCGCATCAACTCCGTCCCGCGGCGGCAGGCCGAATGCGAGCGGTGCCGGTCGAACGGCGGCCGCACCACCACCGCACCGCAGCAGGCGACGGCGACGGCGACGGGGAATGTGGGGGGAAATGAATGAAATCCTACGGAGCAGGGTCGAATCCACGGCGAGCGAGCATTGCCGTCCGTCGACAGCAACGCGGTGGTGGTGGTGGTGGCGAGATTTCCTTGGGCTCGCTCTGGTTGTGGAGCTCCCTTACTTTTTTTAGCAGCGGGTGTGGGGGGGAGGGGGAGGTGGTGGTGGTGGTGGTCATGGGATGCAATGCAGGAATGGAGGAGCCGCCCCCGCACTCCCGCGCCATTGCCATTGCCACACACCGAGAAGAATGCGGGATGCTCTCTCTCTCACACACACAAACCAGCACATGCCACTTTCCTTCTCTCTCTCTCTCTCTCATGGGTGGGTTCTCTTGGGCCGGGCCCCGCCGGGCCCGTGGGCCGGCATTAAAGCTGGCCATATATATGGCAGTGTCACGTGGGCCGGCCCGTGCTCATGGAAATTTGGCCCGGCATGTGCCTGATATACGGCACGCGATTAAGGGCATGTTTGGTTGTCTGCATCGATTTTTAGCGCATTGCATGTGATTCTCAGTATGCATATGGTTTGGTTGCCAGCATATGAATTAGCTCCATGAGGGAATTAAATTTGACCCGCCGCTTGGTTGGCTGCATGGCATTAGACGCACATAATACTCGTTGTTTGGTTGCAACCTTGCATAAGGTGTTGTTACCGCTTCTCAGTGGTGATGATTTTATCACACACGATCTGAACAGTTTCACTCTCAGCTACGAAACAAATTACGGTTCACCCTAATTACTATCAAATGACAGTACAGATTAATTGTTGGCCGGCTGGTGCGGTACGTAGCCTGTCCGGCTTGTTTTTTTCTTAATTTTTTAGATTTTTCTCCTGTTTTTATTCTTAAAAATCTACATAAAATACAAAGTCCATGAAGGCCCACAAGGCCGAAAAGGAACGCGGTCCGGCCCGCGGCCATGCTGTGTCGGCCTTTATAACTGGTGCAACACCATTACAACACTTGGAGAAAAATGCGGCATGCACTTCTCTCACAAACCAGCACATGCCAATTTCCCATCTGTTCTCATGGGCCGGCCGCCGGACCTGTGGGACGGTATTAAAGTGTCATATGGGCCGTACCATGCGGTCCAGCCCGTGGGCGTAGAATTTTGCCCAGCACGACACGTAATCAAAAAGGTTTGGGCCCAACACGACATGTCATCTCTAACGCATAACCTCAAAATGAAAACAGTAGATTGGTAAGAGACATCATAGATCGCTCCATATCTCATAGGGTTCGATTACGACGTCCGGACACACCATAACCTAGTAGTGTTCCAGATGGCTTCAACTGTGAAATAATTCCACAATGTCTTAAGTGTTTGCCAAACTCATAACTCAGATATTCTCATTGATCAGATCTTAGGAATTTGATCTTCTTGTTACGATGATTCTTAACTTCACTCTGAAATCGCTTGAACTTTTCAAATGTTTCAGACTTGTGCTTCATTAAGTAGATATACCTATATCTACCCAAATCGTCAGTGAAGATGAGAAAATAGCGATATCCACCGCGCTTCAATTCTCATTGGATCACACACATCAGCATGCATGATTTCCAACAAGTCACTTGCCCGTTTCATTGTACCTGAAAATGGGGTCTTAGTCATCCTGCCCATGAGGCATGGCTCGTATGTGTCAAGTGATTCAAAATCAAGTGACTCCAAACATCCATCAATATGGAGTTTCTTCATGCATCTTACGCCAATATGACCTAAGCGGCAGTGCCACAAGAAAGTGGTACTATCATTATTAACTCTACATCTTTTGGCGTGAACATGTGTATTACCACGACCGAGATTCAATGAACCATTCACATAGGGTGCATGACCATGAAAGGTATCATTCATGTAAACAGAATAACCATCATTCTCTAACTTAAATGAATGACCGTATTGCAATGAACATGATCTAATCATATTCATGCTCAACGTAGACACTTGATAACATTTATCTAGGTTCAATACTAATCCCGAAGGTAGATGGAGCATGCGATGGTGATCTCATCAACTTTGGAAACACTTCCAACACACATCGTCACCTCGCCCTTAGCCAGTCTCCGTTTAGTCCGTAGCTTTTGCTTCAAGTCACCAATAATAGCAACTGAACCGGTATCCAATACCCAGGTGCTACCAGGAGTACTAGTGAGGTACACATTAATAACACGTATATACTTTGTTGAAGTTGCCAGCCTTCTTATCTACCATGCATTTGGGGTAATTCCGCTACCAGTGCCCATTCCCCTTACAATAGAAGCACTTAGTCTCGGGTTTGAATTCAACCTTGGGTTCCTTCACTGGAGCGGCAACTGGTTTGCCATCCATGAAGTTTCCCTTCTAGCCCTTGCCCTTCTTGAAACCAGTGGTCTTGTTAAACCATCAACACTTATGATCCTTCTTGATTTCTACCTTTTGCGGTCTTAAACACCGCGAACAGCTCCGGAATCAACTCCATCCCTTGCATGTCATAGTTCATCACGAAGATCTAGTAGCTTAGTGGTAGTGGCTAGAGAACTCTATCAATCACTATCTTATCTGGAAGTTTAACTCCCACTTGATTTAAGTGATTGTAGCACCCAGACATTCTGAGCACATGCTCACTAGCTGAGCTATTCACCTCCATCTTGTTGGCAAAAGAACTTGTCAGAGGTCTCACACTCTCAACACGGGCATGAGCCTGAAATCCCAATTTCAGCTCTTGGAACATCACATATGTTCTATGGCGTTCAAAACGTCATTGGAATCCCGATTCTAAGCCGTAAAGTATGGTGCACTACACTATCAAGTAGTCACCCGGATGTGTCTGTCAGGTGTTCACAACATCCACAGACGACGTTGTATGGGTTTTGCACATCGAGCGGTGCATCAAAGACGTAAGCCTTCTGTGTAGCAGTGAGGACACTCCTCGGACTACGGACCTAGTCCGCATCATTGCTTACAATATCTTTCAACTTATTCTTTCTCTAGGAACGTATTGAAACAGGGAGCTACAACGTGAGCTATTTATCTACAACATATTTGCAAAGACAATTTAGACTATGTTCATGATAATTGAGTTCATCTAATCAAATTATTTAATGAACTCTCACTCAGATAGACATGCCTCTAGTCATCTAAGTGAAACATGATCCGAATCGACTAGGCCGTGTCCGATCATCATGTGAGACAGACTAGTCATCAATGGTGAACATCTCATGTTGATCGTATCTTCTATACGACTCATGTTTGACCTTTCGGTCTTCCGTGTTCCGAGGCCATGTCTGTACATGCTAGGTTCGTCAAGTCAACCTAAGTGTATTGCGTGTGTAAATCTGGCTTACACCCGTTGTATTCGAACGTTAGAATCTATCACACCCGATCATCACGTGGTGCTTCAAAACAACGAACCTTCGCAACAGTGCACAGTTAGGGGGAACACTTTCTTGAAATTTTAGTGAGGGATCATCTTATTTAAGCTACCGTCGTTCTAAGCAAATAAGATGTAAAACATGATAAACATCACATGCAATCAAATAGTGACATGATATGGCCAATATCATTTTGCTCCTTTTGATCTCCATCTTCGGGGCTCCATGATCATCGTTGTCACCGGCATGACACCATGATCTCCATCATCATGTTCTCCATCATCGTGTCTTCTTGAAGTTGTCTCGTCATCTATTACTTCTACTACTATGGCTAACGCTTTAGCAATAAAGTAAAGTAATTACATGACGTTTATGTTGACACGCAGGTCATAAATAAATTAAGACAACTCATATGGCTCCTGCCGGTTGTCATACTCATCGACATGCAAGTCGTGATTCCTATTACAAGAACATGATCAATCTCATACATCACATATATCATTCATCACATCCTTTTGGCCATATCACATCACAAGGCATATGCTGCAAAAACAAGTTAGACGTCCTCTAATTGTTGTTGCAAGTTTTTACGTGGCTGCTATAGGTTTCTAGCAAGAACGTTTCTTACCTACGCCAAAACCACAACGTGATATGCCAATTTCTATTTACCCTTCATAAGGACCCTTTTCATCGAATCCGATCCGACTAAAGTGGGAGAGACAGACACCCGCTAGCCACCTTATGCAACTAGTGCATGTCAGTCGGTGGAACCAGTCTCACGTAAGCGTACGTGTAAGGTCGGTCCGGGCCGCTTCATCCCACGATGCCGCCGAATCAAGATAAGACTAGTAACGGCAAGTAAATTGACAATATCGACGCCCACAACTGCTTTGTGTTCTACTCATGCATAGGAACTACGCATAGACCTAGCTCATGATGCCACTGTTGGAGATCGTAGCAGAAATTAAAATTTTCTACGCATCACCAAGATCAATCTATGGAGTAATCTAGCAACGAGGGGAAGGAGAGTGCATCTACATACCCTTGTAGATCGCTAAGCGGAAGCGTTGCAAGAACGCAGATGAAGGAGTCGTACTCGTAGCGATTCAGATCGCGGTTGATTCCGATCTAAGCGTCGAACCACGGCGCCTCCGCGTTCAACACACGTGCAGCCCGGTGACGTCTCCTACGCCTTGATCCAGCAAGGGGAGAAGGAGAGGTTGGGGAAGACTCCGTCCAGCAGCAGCACGACGGCGTGATGGTGGTGGCGGAGCGCGGAACTCCAGCAGGGCTTCGCCAAGCACTACAAGAGACGAGGAGGGAGAGAGGTAGGGCTGTGCCAAGAGGGAGATAATCTCGTGTATGTTGCAGCCCCCAATACCTCAAGTATATATATAGGGGAAGGGGAGGGGCTGCGCCCCCATCTAGGGTTCCCTCCCTAGGGGTGGCGGCAGCCCCAAAACCTATCTAGGGTTGCGGCCAAGGGGGAGAGAGAGGAGGCGCACCTAGGGTGGGCCTTAAGGCCCATCTGCCCTAGGGTTTGCCCCCCTCCCCTCTAGGAGGTGCCTTGGGCCTTGGTGGGAGGCGCCCCAGCCCACCTAGGGGCTGGTCCCTTCCCACTATTGGCCAATGTAGGCCTCCGGGGCTGGTGGCCCCACCTGGTGGACCCTCGGACCCCTCCGGTGGTCCCGGTACACTACCGGTGATGCCCGGAACACTTCCGGTGGCCAAAACCATATTTCCTATATATTAATCTTTACCTCCGGACCATTCCGGAACTCCTCGTGACATCCGGGATCTCATCCTGGACTCCGAACAACATTCGGTAACCGCGTACATACTTTCCCTATAACCCTAGCATCATCGAACCTTAAGTGTGTAGACCCTACGGGTTCGGGAGTCATGCAGACATGGCCGAGACAACTCTCCGGTCAATAACCAATAGCGGGATCTGGATACCCATGTTGGCTCCCACATGCTCCACGATGATCTCATCGGATGAACCACGATGTCAAGGATTCAATCAATCCCGTATACAATTCCCTTTGTCTATCGGTACGATACTTGCCCGAGATTCGATCGTCGGTATCCTGATACCTTGTTCAATCTCGTTACCGGCAAGTCTCTTTTACTCGTTCCATAACACATCATCCCGTGATCAACTCCTTGATCACATTGTGCACATTATAATGATGTCCTACCGAGTGGGCCCAGAGATACCTCTCCGTTTACACGGAGTGACAAATCTCAGTCTCGATTCGTGCCAACCCAACAGACACTTTTAGAGATACCTGTAGTGTACCTTTATAGCCATCCAGTTACGTTGTGACGTTTGGCACACCCAAAGCACTCCTACGGTATCCGGGAGTTGCACAATCTCATGGTCTAAGGAAATGATACTTGACATTAGAAATTTTAGTGAGGGATCATCTTATTTAAGCTACCGTCGTTCTAAGCAAATAAGATGTAAAACATGATAAACATCACATGCAATCAAATAGTGACATGATATGGCCAATATCATTTTGCTCCTTTTGATCTCCATCTTCGGGGCTCCATGATCATCGTTGTCACCGGCATGACACCATGATCTCCATCATCATGTTCTCCATCATCGTGTCTTCTTGAAGTTGTCTCGTCATCTATTACTTCTACTACTATGGCTAACGCTTTAGCAATAAAGTAAAGTAATTACATGACGTTTATGTTGACACGCAGGTCATAAATAAATTAAGACAACTCATATGGCTCCTGCCGGTTGTCATACTCATCGACATGCAAGTCGTGATTCCTATTACAAGAACATGATCAATCTCATACATCACATATATCATTCATCACATCCTTTTGGCCATATCACATCACAAGGCATATGCTGCAAAAACAAGTTAGACGTCCTCTAATTGTTGTTGCAAGTTTTTACGTGGCTGCTATAGGTTTCTAGCAAGAACGTTTCTTACCTACGCCAAAACCACAACGTGATATGCCAATTTCTATTTACCCTTCATAAGGACCCTTTTCATCGAATCCGATCCGACTAAAGTGGGAGAGACAGACACCCGCTAGCCACCTTATGCAACTAGTGCATGTCAGTCGGTGGAACCAGTCTCACGTAAGCGTACGTGTAAGGTCGGTCCGGGCCGCTTCATCCCACGATGCCGCCGAATCAAGATAAGACTAGTAACGGCAAGTAAATTGACAATATCGACGCCCACAACTGCTTTGTGTTCTACTCATGCATAGGAACTACGCATAGACCTAGCTCATGATGCCACTGTTGGAGATCGTAGCAGAAATTAAAATTTTCTACGCATCACCAAGATCAATCTATGGAGTAATCTAGCAACGAGGGGAAGGAGAGTGCATCTACATACCCTTGTAGATCGCTAAGCGGAAGCGTTGCAAGAACGCAGATGAAGGAGTCGTACTCGTAGCGATTCAGATCGCGGTTGATTCCGATCTAAGCGTCGAACCACGGCGCCTCCGCGTTCAACACACGTGCAGCCCGGTGACGTCTCCTACGCCTTGATCCAGCAAGGGGAGAAGGAGAGGTTGGGGAAGACTCCGTCCAGCAGCAGCACGACGGCGTGATGGTGGTGGCGGAGCGCGGAACTCCAGCAGGGCTTCGCCAAGCACTACAAGAGACGAGGAGGGAGAGAGGTAGGGCTGTGCCAAGAGGGAGATAATCTCGTGTATGTTGCAGCCCCCAATACCTCAAGTATATATATAGGGGAAGGGGAGGGGCTGCGCCCCCATCTAGGGTTCCCTCCCTAGGGGTGGCGGCAGCCCCAAAACCTATCTAGGGTTGCGGCCAAGGGGGAGAGAGAGGAGGCGCACCTAGGGTGGGCCTTAAGGCCCATCTGCCCTAGGGTTTGCCCCCCTCCCCTCTAGGAGGTGCCTTGGGCCTTGGTGGGAGGCGCCCCAGCCCACCTAGGGGCTGGTCCCTTCCCACTATTGGCCAATGTAGGCCTCCGGGGCTGGTGGCCCCACCTGGTGGACCCTCGGACCCCTCCGGTGGTCCCGGTACACTACCGGTGATGCCCGGAACACTTCCGGTGGCCAAAACCATATTTCCTATATATTAATCTTTACCTCCGGACCATTCCGGAACTCCTCGTGACATCCGGGATCTCATCCTGGACTCCGAACAACATTCGGTAACCGCGTACATACTTTCCCTATAACCCTAGCATCATCGAACCTTAAGTGTGTAGACCCTACGGGTTCGGGAGTCATGCAGACATGGCCGAGACAACTCTCCGGTCAATAACCAATAGCGGGATCTGGATACCCATGTTGGCTCCCACATGCTCCACGATGATCTCATCGGATGAACCACGATGTCAAGGATTCAATCAATCCCGTATACAATTCCCTTTGTCTATCGGTACGATACTTGCCCGAGATTCGATCGTCGGTATCCTGATACCTTGTTCAATCTCGTTACCGGCAAGTCTCTTTTACTCGTTCCATAACACATCATCCCGTGATCAACTCCTTGATCACATTGTGCACATTATAATGATGTCCTACCGAGTGGGCCCAGAGATACCTCTCCGTTTACACGGAGTGACAAATCTCAGTCTCGATTCGTGCCAACCCAACAGACACTTTTAGAGATACCTGTAGTGTACCTTTATAGCCATCCAGTTACGTTGTGACGTTTGGCACACCCAAAGCACTCCTACGGTATCCGGGAGTTGCACAATCTCATGGTCTAAGGAAATGATACTTGACATTAGAAATTTTAGTGAGGGATCATCTTATTTAAGCTACCGTCGTTCTAAGCAAATAAGATGTAAAACATGATAAACATCACATGCAATCAAATAGTGACATGATATGGCCAATATCATTTTGCTCCTTTTGATCTCCATCTTCGGGGCTCCATGATCATCGTTGTCACCGGCATGACACCATGATCTCCATCATCATGTTCTCCATCATCGTGTCTTCTTGAAGTTGTCTCGTCATCTATTACTTCTACTACTATGGCTAACGCTTTAGCAATAAAGTAAAGTAATTACATGACGTTTATGTTGACACGCAGGTCATAAATAAATTAAGACAACTCATATGGCTCCTGCCGGTTGTCATACTCATCGACATGCAAGTCGTGATTCCTATTACAAGAACATGATCAATCTCATACATCACATATATCATTCATCACATCCTTTTGGCCATATCACATCACAAGGCATATGCTGCAAAAACAAGTTAGACGTCCTCTAATTGTTGTTGCAAGTTTTTACGTGGCTGCTATAGGTTTCTAGCAAGAACGTTTCTTACCTACGCCAAAACCACAACGTGATATGCCAATTTCTATTTACCCTTCATAAGGACCCTTTTCATCGAATCCGATCCGACTAAAGTGGGAGAGACAGACACCCGCTAGCCACCTTATGCAACTAGTGCATGTCAGTCGGTGGAACCAGTCTCACGTAAGCGTACGTGTAAGGTCGGTCCGGGCCGCTTCATCCCACGATGCCGCCGAATCAAGATAAGACTAGTAACGGCAAGTAAATTGACAATATCGACGCCCACAACTGCTTTGTGTTCTACTCATGCATAGGAACTACGCATAGACCTAGCTCATGATGCCACTGTTGGAGATCGTAGCAGAAATTAAAATTTTCTACGCATCACCAAGATCAATCTATGGAGTAATCTAGCAACGAGGGGAAGGAGAGTGCATCTACATACCCTTGTAGATCGCTAAGCGGAAGCGTTGCAAGAACGCAGATGAAGGAGTCGTACTCGTAGCGATTCAGATCGCGGTTGATTCCGATCTAAGCGTCGAACCACGGCGCCTCCGCGTTCAACACACGTGCAGCCCGGTGACGTCTCCTACGCCTTGATCCAGCAAGGGGAGAAGGAGAGGTTGGGGAAGACTCCGTCCAGCAGCAGCACGACGGCGTGATGGTGGTGGCGGAGCGCGGAACTCCAGCAGGGCTTCGCCAAGCACTACAAGAGACGAGGAGGGAGAGAGGTAGGGCTGTGCCAAGAGGGAGATAATCTCGTGTATGTTGCAGCCCCCAATACCTCAAGTATATATATAGGGGAAGGGGAGGGGCTGCGCCCCCATCTAGGGTTCCCTCCCTAGGGGTGGCGGCAGCCCCAAAACCTATCTAGGGTTGCGGCCAAGGGGGAGAGAGAGGAGGCGCACCTAGGGTGGGCCTTAAGGCCCATCTGCCCTAGGGTTTGCCCCCCTCCCCTCTAGGAGGTGCCTTGGGCCTTGGTGGGAGGCGCCCCAGCCCACCTAGGGGCTGGTCCCTTCCCACTATTGGCCAATGTAGGCCTCCGGGGCTGGTGGCCCCACCTGGTGGACCCTCGGACCCCTCCGGTGGTCCCGGTACACTACCGGTGATGCCCGGAACACTTCCGGTGGCCAAAACCATATTTCCTATATATTAATCTTTACCTCCGGACCATTCCGGAACTCCTCGTGACATCCGGGATCTCATCCTGGACTCCGAACAACATTCGGTAACCGCGTACATACTTTCCCTATAACCCTAGCATCATCGAACCTTAAGTGTGTAGACCCTACGGGTTCGGGAGTCATGCAGACATGGCCGAGACAACTCTCCGGTCAATAACCAATAGCGGGATCTGGATACCCATGTTGGCTCCCACATGCTCCACGATGATCTCATCGGATGAACCACGATGTCAAGGATTCAATCAATCCCGTATACAATTCCCTTTGTCTATCGGTACGATACTTGCCCGAGATTCGATCGTCGGTATCCTGATACCTTGTTCAATCTCGTTACCGGCAAGTCTCTTTTACTCGTTCCATAACACATCATCCCGTGATCAACTCCTTGATCACATTGTGCACATTATAATGATGTCCTACCGAGTGGGCCCAGAGATACCTCTCCGTTTACACGGAGTGACAAATCTCAGTCTCGATTCGTGCCAACCCAACAGACACTTTTAGAGATACCTGTAGTGTACCTTTATAGCCATCCAGTTACGTTGTGACGTTTGGCACACCCAAAGCACTCCTACGGTATCCGGGAGTTGCACAATCTCATGGTCTAAGGAAATGATACTTGACATTAGAAAAGCTTTAGCATACGAACTACACGATCTTTGTGCTAGGCTTAGGATTGGGTCTTGTCCATCACATCATTCTCCTAATGATGTTATCCCGTTATCAACGACATCCAATGCCCATGGTCAGGAAACCGTAACCATCTATTGATCAACGAGCTAGTCAACTAGAGGCTTACTAGGGACATGGTGTTGTCTATGTATCCACACATGTATCTGAGTTTCCTATCAATACAATTCTAGCATGGATAATAAATGATTATCATGAACAATGAAATATAATAATAATAACTAATTTATTATTGCCTTTAGGGCATATTTCCAACAGATGTAACCTATGCCAACATAATAGCACGGGCACGCGGGGGAGCCGGCGGCGTGTGCCGGCGCCCGGGCGGCCGGGGTGCTGTATTGTGACGGTGTCACGGGGAGGAGCGCCCGTAGTCATGCCTCGGGGATGTAGCCATATCGGTGAACCTCGTTAACAAATCTCGGTGTCGTGCTTGTGTGATTGCTTGGTCCTCGGTAGATCGACGGAGCGCCTCAGATTTATTCTAACAAGTGGTATCATGAGAAAGGTTTGATTTGAGGTCGTGGTGTTGATCGAGAGGAGGAGGAAAGTTCGACATGGATCGGTATAGTCTGTACGTGCAGCAGGAAAGCGATCAGACAAGTCGGTAAGTACTAAAGCGATCGGAAGCAGGTGATGACAGGCGAGTAGCTGGGGGTCTTGCAGATCGGATGGACGTGCAACAGCGGATCGATCTGTTCACGATGGCGGTTGCAGGCTTACGCCGGGATGCAAGCAGCCGTGGCGCACGACAGTGGCAGCACATGCCGTCCAGCAGCCAGGCAGGGCCAGCGGGGCCTAAAGGCGCGTGGCTTGTAGAGCGAGCGGGTTGCGAGCGGAAGCCAGGAGCGATCATGAGTTTGACTCGGCTGTGTGAGATTTGTTAAAAGGAAAAGAAAGGATCTCGGCGAGAACAAAAGACGGCTGCAGCAGCGGATCGGATCGGTTTGTGCGGCCATAGTCGATCCGAAGCCGGGCGTGATGGTCATCCAAGGCCGAGTTGGGACGCTGGGGTGTTATGTGGCACCCGGCAGCAAGCGCGTGAGTCGTACGCGATGCGGTCCAGCCGATGACGCGCGTGGACCAGGTACGGGTCAGGCCCAGGAACCCAAGGTGCTGCTGGTGGTGGTGGCTGTACGCGGAAGGCTAGGTGGTCTGTGATGCAACTGTTGAGGTCCAGCGAAGTTGGACCGTGTGAGCTGGCGCCTGCGTTTGGCGTTGTTCCGTTACAAGGAGAAGCTGCTGGCCATGGGATGGATCTAAAGCGTGCATGTGTGAAGAAACAAAAGAAAATAAAGTGCAAGGAAGTCATGTGTGCTGTGGACACACGAGGAAGGCTACCAAGGCTATGTTTTTTAGGGTCTTTTCCAGTATGCAGACTATTCATCAAGATGTCAATGTGGCGGCGACAATGTTGTTTGGCAACGCGGACTCGTAGCGCATCACACAGGGATCATGCATACACAGGGCGTCAAGCAATGCACGGAGATGTGCGGGGTGGACACGACGCATGGTGAAGCATGGTTGCAGTCGGATAATTCTGGCTGGGTCGGACTAGACTGTCTGACGGATCGACGGGTATGTTGGTCAAAGCAGAAGATGGCGGTGATTTTGGCGACGACGACATAGGAACGTGATGCTGATGATGGCCAACTTTTGGGGCGTGGAAACACGTGGTGCAGGCTTGAGGGCTTGTGCGGCTTCGACAAGACAATGACACAGGGTTGATTCAAGGTTGTGTACACTTGAGAGCTTGAAATCGATAGGGCATGGGGGTGGCTCGTACAACCACCATGGAGTCATGTTGAAGGTGGAGTTGGAGTCTGATGGATGACTTCACTCTATGCTGATGGAGGGGCTACGTCGTAAGAATTCGGAGAGTCGAAGCCTATATCAGCGGGATAGCGAGAGACACGGGGATCAGACTGGGTACCAGTGGTCTGATGAAGACGTGATACTCGACATCGGTCGGTGATGATCGATGGTTCTCTGCAGTGGGGGCTAGCTACCCGGGAGACTCGACCAGGACAGTAGAGGCTCGACACGATGATAGCGGCGAGGCGTGCGGTAAGCACGGGACACAACGACGGGCCAAGGCACTGGTGGTCAGACAATTTGTGCAGGGGGTGCTGAAGCAGTGTTGACAAGTACCGGATTCAAGTTGGTGACTGGGTCTATCGGTGCCGGAAGATGGACAGGAGTTGACCATGGAGAATCTGAGAAAGTGGCGGAGAGTCTAAAATTGTCAAAAGCTGAGAGAGTACATGGCCGTATATTCTTGTTATGTTCAGTGCACATGGCAAAGTGCGGATGACAAGGCAGAAGGAGGCGGAGTGCTACAGCGGTGGGACATGTCAGAGACTATCCGGAAAAAGGATGAGACAACTGTGAATTTGACTCAGGGTGACACAGGGCAACGGTGAAATTCTTTCAAGTTTCAGACAGACGGTCAAGAAAGAGCGGTGATGTTGAGTTCAGGTAACTCTTGGTAACATCCAATATGTGAGTTGTTCATTTTCACGCAGATAAATTTATCGGTGTGTGATGGCGTTTGAACGGAAACTTCGAAAGTTGGGAGCATAAAGTAGAGTAATAAAGAACTTAATTTTGCTCGAGTGTTGACTGTGAAGAAGACGAGAAGGGACTACAGTTGCAGGTGGAGTCATATGGAGTCTTGGAGTAGCAGCGGTGCTCATGGCGTATCTCAAGTCCAATGTACATGGAGGTTTGATGCACGGACGAATTCAAGGTGGTGGAGAATATTCGCCAAGGTAGAGTTTGTTAGAGTTGTGTCAAATATTATTGTATAAGTTAGGTTACAGTTGGACTTGGAGTCGTACTGTATTTAGACAAGGTAGGAGTTGTGTCCTAGTAGGACACTTGTATCCTAGGTCTCTCATATATAGTGGGGGTAGACACACGATGTAATCTATGCCAACATAATAGCATGGGCACGCGGGGGAGCCGGCGGCGTGTGCCGGCGCCCGGGCTACCAGGGTGCTGTATTGTGACGGTATCACGGGGAGGAGCGTCCGTAGTCATGCTTCGGGGATGTAGCCATATCGGTGAACTTCGTTAACAAATCTCGGTGTCGTGCTTGTATGATTGCTTGGTCGTAGATCGACGGAGCGCCTCAGATTTATTCTAACACTTAGTATACATGTGAAACATTTTTTTACACACTGAACTTTTGTAATATAATATTTCTTATTTTAGTGCATGTTTTAAACACTTTTTGAATATATGGCCAACACGTTTTTAAATACACATTGAACATTTTTTTAGGTAATAAACAGGTCCCTAAAACTATGTGCACTTTCACATTGTATGCACATTTTTTTAAAGTGGAGAACATTTCTTGAAGATGTCACATACATATTTTTTAGTGGTATAAAACCACCTTCTTATACTCCTTCAAAATAAAAAATTATACAACACAAGACATTTTTTACATTGTGTAAACCTTTTCCCAAATTTTCACATTTGTTTCGAAATGCAGTAACATTTTTGTATGCCCGGAAATTTTTCTAACGCTATCAAAATCTTTTTAATTTCGTTGACCTTTTTTTATACGGTATTAACATTTTTCTCAAATTCATGGGTATTTTTTCTTTGCCTTTTTCTATTTTTAATGGAATCGATAGTAGGGCCCATCTTGACAGACCCTTGTTTGGGCATGTCACGCTTTTTTTGGTGATTATTTGGGCATTTCACGGTTGTGCAGAGGCAGACACACGATTCATGGTAGTAGTACGTACGTACAGCAGCTTCGAGACCCTGTTGCCCAGCCCGGCCGTGTGACCGTGTCCAATCCTCGCAGAAGGAGAAGACTACCATCTTGGCTCTGCATGTAGGACACGTAGACGTGCGGCCACAGATTGAAGAATTTATTTTTTTGACAAATGATTGAAGACAAATTTGATTTTGTATAGTATCATACGGGTGCCCATTCGCTGAGCACGTAGCAGGTGTACGCACTGCACAATACACACCCATGCGTATATGTATCCAGATAGTACTACATCACAATCGGAAGTAGAGTAGTAGTACTAAATGAAACAAGTGCAGCCATTCATCCACATCCAGACATTGCTGTGGTCTGGTCGGAGAAGAAGCATGGACTGATCGATCTCTATCTCGATCTCGGACTAGATAATAAAAACACACACACACACACACACTAAGAAGAACCATGCATCCTGCAGTAGTACCACATGTACGCATGCACGCACGTCGTCCTTCCCTACAAAAAAGAAGAGTACATGCCTACCGGAACACACACATTTATACATACACCTTATTATCAGCCTGTCACTGTCGCCGCCGAGGCATCTACCCGGCCGATTCAGACCCTGGCGACGCCGCCGGTGCCCATGCCCTTGTTGTGCGGATCGCCGGCGCCATACCCGCCGTGCTCCGCGCCGTATCCACCAGCATGGTTACCAAACTGGTTGCCAAACAGCCCAGAGTGCAGCGCCAGCACGTAGAGCAGCTGCGTGAAGGCCAGGATGATGACGAACGCCTCCAGCACCCGGAGGCGCCACCCACGGTACCCGCCGATGTGGATCTCCTTGCATGCCAGCCCGAAAGCCAAGGCGGTAATCGCCCAGGCAACCAGGGAGGAGGACGCGGAGGTGGCGAGGCTGTCCCCATGCCAGGTGCGGACATGGTGCACGCCGGCGAGCTTGGATGCGGCGCCCACGACCCCGGCGAGGATGGCGAAGACGAGGAAGTAGAAGGTGGCGCCGTTGCCTCCGACGCCGGGCCGGTTGGTGAGGCCGTTGATGAAGTGGTTAAGGTTCCAGCTGGCGAAGCCGATGACGATGAGGTACATGATGAGGTTCAGCACCAGCAGCGGCGCCACCATGTTCCGACCCACGCCCGCCATTGCTAGCTGCTGCCTGTTGCTAGCTAGCTAGCTTCTCCTTCTTCTTGGTGGAGATGGAGACGGAGCTCTGGCACTCAATGGATTAACTTTGCTACGTACCGAGGAGATTGGGGCGCAAGAGCAAGAGGAAGAATCGAATGGAAAGTGATGATTTCTGGATGAGGTGCCGGTGTGGAGCGTAGTGAGAATATATATAGATACTAGGTGTAGTGGTAGAGGGCGCGAGGGAGGGGAGGGGACACGCGTCGTGGGACATGCGCCGCTTACGGGTGGGAGGACACGTAGGTGCCGCATGGGGGGCGGCTTTACACGTACTACGGTACCAGCTGCTTCTAGTAGCCGTTGGCAGCGTACCGATGGTTCCGTTTTTGGCGAGAAGCATTCCTGGCCACTAGAAATAGACGACGGTGTGGTCTATCTATCAGCCGAATCAGCTCACGTGCGTCGTGGGTACGCTTTGCTTGGCAAATTTGACAAATTTGATTTATGAACAAAATTAAATCATAAAATGAACTGTCCATAAAACTATTTCACGTGGCTGCTTATGGGTGTGATGCGGCCGCTTACGGGTGGCGCGACGCGTGGTGAGCGGCAGGGGCATGGGCTTGACACCGAGCTGAAGCTGCTGCTGCTTCTGCTTCTTCCAGTCGTAGCTCTCGAGCCGTTGGCGGATGCTTCCGGCGGCTTCGAGACCGTACGTGGCGTGCCCACCGCCTACGGTTTATAGTTTACCACCGCACTAGTACCAGACTAGAATAATCAGCTCACGTAACGTAGCGTACGCTTCCTTGGATCCTAGCATAAAAGAAAACACGTATGCTGAGTGCGTTTATAAGTGTCCCTTCATTTTATTGATTCACTGCAATTTCAGCCTCTGATGGACACCATATATACCGGAGTAAAAAAGAGGCTTGCATGTTTTGCAACGTAATTACATTTTGTACTAGTCCGTTCACTTATCTCGGCTATTGTTTTCATTAATGAATATTTTATGTAAGATGCCCTTTGGCTATTTTTAAATGATGGACTATTCCTACTACTTTTTCATGTATCTTTTTCCTTTTTATGTTATTTATTTTCCCTTTTCAACTTTTTTATTTTGCACTCCACTTTTTTTATTATCTATTGAGGAAAGTAGGTGAATATTTTCAAGCTATATACGCATTTATCCTGATGCACATAATTTCCTTTTTCAAGTCTATGAACTTCTTTTCAAATACAAGTTTTTTCCTTACATGAACATAATTTTTTGCTACGTAAATAATTTTCAAGTATGACATGAATATTATATATTTCATCAACCAATATGAACATTTTATTTATTTACTTGTTTTATAATTTCCAAATTTAAATATGATTTGCCCATATTTTCTATATCTTTTAATAAAAACATTTTCCAAAATATAAAAAAAATATTGTTTTTAGAATGAAATACATAAAAATATATAAAAAATTTATTAGCTATCACTGGAGCAGTTTGGTTTTCAACTATTTCTTTTAGAACAGCATAGCTCATGGTGTGGCAACGACGAGCCATGCCAGGGCTATGTCTGGCTTACTACTAAATGGCCTGTCCTCTGGCGATCACGGTCGTGGGCCGGCCACTTGGATGGTTTTCTGCATATTTTTTCTTTGTTTTTTGGGTTTCTTTGATTATTTCATTTCTTCACCTTTTTTCGTAGTTTTCTTTGGTTTCTCGGTTTTTTCGGTGTTTGTTCATCAGTTTTATTTGCTTTTCTTAATTTTTTTCTTTTTCTACACATGCATATTTTTACATAGCGTACATTTTTATTGTACACGTGTGAAAGATCGTGGATGTCGCCTAGAGGGGGGGGGGTGAATAGGCGTTTTAAAATAATTACGGTTTAGGCTTGAACAAATGCGGAATAAACCTAGCGGTTAATTTGCCAAGCACAAAGCCTAAAACAACTAGGCTCACCTATGTGCACCAACAACTTATGCTAAGAAAGATAAGCAATTATGTGATAGCAAGATATATGACAAGAAACAATATGGCTATCACAAAGTAAAGTGCATAAGTAAAGGGCTCGGGTAAGAGATAACCGAGGCACGAGGAGACGACGATGTATCCCGAAGTTCACACCCTTGCGGATGCTAATCTCTGTTTGGAGCGGTGTGGAGGCACAATGCTCCCCAAGAAGCCACTAGGGCCACCGTAATCTCCTCACGCTCTCGCACAATGCAAGATGCCGTGATTCCACTAAGGGACCCTTGAGGGCGGTCACCGAACCCGTACAAATGGCAACCCTTGGGGGCGGTCACCGAACCCGTACACTTTGGCAACCCTTGGGGGCGGTCACCGGTACCCGTCAAATTGGTCGGGGCGATCTCCACAACCTAATTGGAGACCCCGACGCTTGCCCGGAGCTTTGCACCACAATGATTGAGCTCCGAGCACCAACAACCGTCTAGGGAGCCCAAGCACCCAAGAGGAACAAGCTCAAGGGTACCAAGCACCCAAGAGTAATAAGCTTCTCAACTTGTAACTTCCACGTATCACGTGGAGAACTCAAACCGATGCACCAAATGCAATGGCAAGGGCACACGGAGTGCCCAAGTCCTTCTCTCTCAAATCCCACCGAAGCAACTAATGCTAGGGAGGAAAATGAGAGGAAGAACGAGAAAGAGAACACCAAGAACTCCAAGATCTAGATCCAAGGGGTTCCCCTCACATAGAGGAGAAAGTGATTGGTGGAGATGTGGATCTGGATCTCCTCTCTCTTTTCCCTCAAAAACTAGCAAGAATCCATGGAGGGATTGAGAGTTAGCAAGCTCGAAGAAGGTCAACAATGGGGAAAGAACACGAGCTCAAAGGATAAGGTTCAAAGGGGAAGAAAACCCCCTTTTATAGGAGGGGGAAAATCCAACCGTTATCCCCCACTCAGCCCCGCAGAGAGCGGTACTACCGCGGGGGCAGGACGGTACTACCGCTCATAAGCGGTACTACCGCTCCCCCTCAGCGGTACTGCCGCGCTAGAAGAGAAGGGGCTGGGGCTGGGACCCAGAGCGGTACTACCGCGGAGGCAGGGCGGTACTACCGCTCACAAGCAGCACTACCGCCACTACTACTGCAGCTAGTACCGTAAAACCCGACACGAGAAAATGCGCACTCGAGTCGAGGCGGTAGGAGCACGGAGCCACAGCGGTACTGCGGCTGAGGCCATCCAGCGGTACTACCGCTCGGAGGAGCGGTACTACCGCTTGCTGAGCTTCAGCCGTACTACCGCTGTGGCCCGCGGTACTACCGCTGGGTCCCTGACAAAAAGCACACTCAAGAAAAACAGAACTGCCATAACTTCTGCATATGAGCTCCGAATTGAGCAAACTCAAGCTTGTTGAAAACAAGACGACGAGTAGCATCAAAACAGCGACTGGTTATAGTAAGAAGAGGCAGGGGAGGAATGCCAACAAATAGAGGAGTGAAACCTCCAACCGAGAAGAACCGGCAAAACCTCCAACATCGAAAACATCATAGAAGAAGCATGCGAACTCCGTTTTCGATGAACTCAAGCTTGTCATCAAGATGACCATAAGCTCTAAGACTCACAAAGAGAACCAAACAAGAACCAAGAAAGATGATGCAAGGATGCAATGGTTTGAGCTCTCTACGAACGATACGATCAAGCTACTCATCGAGAGCCCCCCTTGATAGTACGGCAATCGATCCTATAACCCGGTCTCCCAACTACCATCATGAGACCGGTAAAATAGAAAACCTATCAAGGGCAAACCTTTGCCTTGCACATGGTCCACTTGAGCTAGATGATGACGATCTTGACTTCCTCAAGTTGGACCACCTTTCTTGATTGTGTTGGCACGATGAATACTAGATGATTGCTCCCCCATATACCACTATGGGTGAGCCACTCTTCGGCACATCTTCAGAAGTCCATTGTCACCACAATGGCCGGCAAGCTTCAAGCACTTGATCTCTTCGCGATGATCCACTTGAACTTGCACACGGCAATCTTGATGACGATCACCACTTGATGTCATCCTCTCCATGGGTTGAGAGATATCTTCCTCTTGACACAAGCCCATGAACATGTACCTAACCCCACGTAGAACTCTCACATAGACCATGGGTTAGTACACAAAGCACAATGGACAATGCTTACCAAACCATGGGATCACTTGATCCCTCTCGGTACATCTTCTATGCTTTGTGAGTTGATCAACTTGATTCACTCTTGACTTAGTCTTGATCAACCTTAAATCTTTCCAACTCTCTTCATTTGGATGATTTATTGAAGGTAAACATGAATGATCACACAATCTTCTTCTTCAAGACATGCTTGCAATAAGCTCAACTCTCAAATGACCAATCTTTGGATAATTCCTTGAATAGCACCTTGGTCGACACAAACTTTTCTTGAAACCAACACATGTACTCCAAGAAAAGCCTATGGACAAAACCTTCAAATATAACTCAAGGCAACCATTAGTCTATAGAGATTTGTATGATAATGGGACATACTCAAGTTATCGAATGCTCACGGGGAGTGATTTTAGCCAGGCTCGAACTCTTGCGATGCAAGCAACAAGCTCAGTCCTTTTTGTATGTTTTTGTAATGGGGAAGAAGATATCATTGAGTACAATGTATGGGTTCATTGACTTGGACATGAAGTCGACGACTTTTGAGGTGGTCGAACTAGATGGGGTATCTTATATCACATCTATTCCATTCTAAACTAGGGCTTCAGTTGCATCGTCTTCGCTCTCAAACTCGCAACTACCTCCTTAGGGTCTTGGTCCTCGGGTATTTATAGCTACCCTTGGTTGGTTCGATTTTTCTTCATGTTGATTCCACTGTCCTCGAATACTGTACATGCTAGAAAATAAAATCATATTTTTGAAGGGGCAACTCTACACCCATCAATAGCATGTGCCATATATGAACAAACCAGTCTGATAGGTGATTGTGAATCTTCTAGATGGTAGTGAGTTTAGTTAGCATATTAACCTCTCGCCGATAGACGTCCCGCAAGTTGGACTGAAATAATCTATGTTAACTATATTTTTCGTGTTTAATTTCATGAAAAACTTCTTATTTTAGAAACTAAGAGTAGTGCTTTGTATACACCGGATGAACCAAAACATCTAGACAAGGATATAAAATAAACACAATATATGCATGCAAAATTGACTAAGCGGTATTTTATATTTGTCATTAATCAATGCTATTTCGGTACAAAGCACAAAGCAACAAATTGCAATCGGTTTAATTTATAATCTAGGAGGTTCTGTAAATATTATGCTCACCTAGTAATATACTAGAAACATTATTAAGATATTAGTTAGACATTACGCTTTAGAGATCTTTACATTATATTTAAGAATATTAAAAACATACATGAACACATCCACATACACACGTATAGTTCAAAAATTACTTTTATTACAACACACACTTTGAATAGCCAAAATAAATTTTACAGTCGATAACAAAGTATATTACAATTAATATTTAACGATTTTATTATATGTGATAAACTATGAAAATTAAATAAAATCTAAATTACACTCATTAATATTTTAGTAGGATAAACATAAAATTTGATTAAGTATAAAAGTTATTTATAAAAACATATTTATTTTTAATTTGCTCAGATTCTAATATGTTTGGACCGGCCTTGTATGAAGTAAATACTAAAAATGATCACGGTTTACATGTATGGTTAATAATTAGTTTACACAAATAAACTAAAATGTGCATAGTATTATTCCTTTAGTATTTGGAGTATTGAGTGATGCGACATTAAACTTAGCTCCATATCTTTTAGTCAAAAGGATTAATAGAATTTTTTTCAAAAAAATATTAACACGGTCCACAGCCGTATATTAAACAAAAATATAGTATATATTATAATCAATAACATTCATGCTAAAATAAAAGTATCTTAATTAGTACTTCATTAAAAAAAATTATTGTGATCAATAGAGTTCCATTATATTGTACTTGTGGTACTGTTACTGCATTTGCATGATGTAAAGCTGCAAAAGTAGCGTCAGCAAAGGCGACGATTTTGTTACCTTCATATTGAATGATTTATTCAAATTACTTATCTACTACCCTATTAATGATTTTTCACCGATTATTTATATGAATATATTCACTGATCATTAAGTTTAACATTAGTGTCATAATCTAAAAAAATCATGATATATAAAATCTCATATTTCTCATAAAACCCAAAGACCGGGAGCTCCAAGATAATGATTAATATAAATGTAAGACATAATTTTTTTTAAATATAATAGAGAGAATGTTTCAACTCAAATTGGCTTGTGCAGTCTGGTCTGAGATTTCCATTGGTAGCATCTAGACCTATAGGAATGTCTGGTGACCTTTTGTTGGGGTGGACGCCGATAGGTATTTGGTGGTCAGTCTAAAAGGGGAAAACATTATATCAATATGCAGTTGGAGGATAATGTTTTCTTATTTAAATGGAAATTGGTTATTCGTTACTCCACTTAGGGAGATGGAAAGGAAAACGTCTAGCTAAATTTGCTAATGTTTGAGCAATTGCTCATGGCCAGTAAAAAAATAATTCTTTAATTTGTCCAAATGGAGTCACACGCTTTTTATGGATCATTGATATGAATGCTTTGAGAGAGGTGCAGCTCCAGGGTAGACTATATACTTTGGCATGCAACATGGACAATCGTACGTTTGAGAAATTAGATAGATCTCTAGTATGCTCAAAGTAGGAATCTAGCATTCCCTCTTGCTACAGTGGCGAGGCTAAATAGACAACTTTATGATCATGTTCCACTCCATTTGATCTAGTGTTGGGCTCACGTGTTTGAGATAACATGATGGATAGTCTGGACAACCACATTTTACGCGAGGGGAGGGGATCAGAGTGGAGAGCGGGACTGTGGTGATCGGCATAACACGATGGGACGGGGTCGTGGCGGAGAGTGGAGCAGTTAGTGGCGGACTCCTCCTTGGAGGTCCGTGGAGAAATACGGTGTGAAGAAGAGAGGGCGCCATGGGGTGTGGTTTTTGTGTTGGGCCCACCTGTTAGAGATAACACGACGAATAGTCCGGACAACCTCATTTCTCCCCCACATATGGTCTGGATTTGGGAGTGTCCAGACTGTTTAGACGTTGAATTTTGGGAAGCCTGCTAGCTAGGCTCCCAAGTCCGAACTCGCCCGGATCTACGAGAAAGAGATGATCTTCAACTTTAAAGACGACATTCATCATTTGTTTGATTCAATTATATGCATTGTAGCGCGTAGCAACATATGGGTGTTCTACTAGTTTTACTTATAACAGAATAGCTCATGGCGAGGCAGCGGCGAGCCATGCCAGGGCTATGTCTCGCTTATTGGTAGATATACCCACCGAGAAAAGAAATACTGGCAGTTATACCCTGGCCTCTCCTTTCCTCTGGCTATGGGGGTCGTGGGCCAGCCAACACTATAGATCATGTTTTTCTATTTCACTGTTCAGAATTTTTTCATTGTTCTTTTGGTTTTCTTTATTTATTTCATTTTTTCACCGGGTTTTCACAGTTTTCTTCGGTTTCTTGGTTTTGTGTGTTTCTTCATTAGTTTTCTTTAGTTTTTCTTATCTTTTGTTTCTTTTTTCTACACATGCATGCTCTTACAGAACAAACATTTTTATTGTACACACGGAACATTGTTTGATACACGTTGACCAATACATGATGCACATTTTTAAAGTACATGTTTTGATTTTTTTTGTAGGGCACAAAATTTGGACAAAACAAATGTTGCAACATAAATTCCATGAAGTTATAACTCCTCGAGGCAAAGCTAGAAGACATTCTTTTGCTTTTTCTCTTAGAGAGCAAGAAAATAGACTGAACTTCAAAGCAATTGGTTCACCAAATTTAATACGAGTCATATCACAACATTCAGTGAAAAAATGTAAATGCATACCGGCATCTCTCTGATGTGGAGCCTCCAAACTAGCGTCGTTAAACAATATTAACAAGATGAGGCTTAATTTTAAATTGTTAGATAGCAACATAAGGTAATGCAATTGGTGCATGCATAATATTTTCGTTCGGAGCAACAAAGTGTCCAAGTTTCCTTGTCATAATAATTTTTTGGGTACTTTTTGAAACACGGACTTGAAAAATAAGTAAAGACAAGAAGAAAAACTGAAACAAAAACACTAATCTAATGACTAGTGTCACGATGCCTCCCCACTAATGGTGTCAGAAAAGGTGTTGATCATCCTTTCTAATCCGGTTTGGATTGCAAAAAGTTCATTTGCCTTTTAACCAAGAAGTGACCTTGATCCATGGGTATCAAACCCATAAGAGGATTTGCATTACGACAAAGACTCAAACAAGTTATTAATATCGCAAAATGTTTCAGTTTTAGCCGAACCTTTATAATATTTTTCAACATAAACAATGATATGAATGTAGCCCGAATAAGTTCAATAATACCAAAATAAATTATAAATAGTTCATACATAGATAAGCGATACACGAATGAACCAATGACTTCACTGCTCACGGTCATTGATCATCTTCTTCATGCGGAGCAATCACTTCTTTCCTTCCTCATCCAAGAGGTTAATGTCCTGCAACATGATTCTTGACTCCTTCATCTATCCCGCAATCTGCAACCTCTGTTTCTCGAGTTCAAGACCACGCGTTGTTACCGTTTGCTCAAGCTCACATTTGGCAGCCTTCTCTTGCCTCTGCAATTCAACTTTGTTCTTCTCCAACATCAACCACTCCCCGTCGAACTTCATCTTCTCCCTTTGCACATCAATGAATATCTTGTACATCTCCTCCTTCTTCACCTCTGGGCATATCGGGTGTGGCTTCACATAGTGTTTTTGCTCATGGTAAAGTTTCCAAAAAAAATCCCAATATTTCTTGCCTTTTTGCTTGGTTCCACAAATCGGATCCATACTAGTGTTGCACCAGTTTTCATACAACAAAACAACTTTAAATTGTGTGAATGCGAGACCTCTTGGCTTCACAACTTTTGCAACTTTCTTCTTATTTTTAGTGTGTGATGTTTGCCCAACTTCAAATACCCAGGAGTTTGTATCCTCCATGGTAAATCGTAAAGACTCTTGACCATTATTTATCATGTCATGCAATATTTGTTCCTACAATAGGCATGGCAATTTAACCATCGTCCTACTAATACAATCAGATGATATGCGAAATAAAAGAATCTATGAATGCAAATGTAAAAGGGCCAAAAAATTATACCGAGTCTTGGTCGGGCATTATGCCGAACATGAGGTGGGCATGCCTGGAGCCGGCATTTTTCGAGGATGCCCGATGCATTTGGAGCTCCGGTGAGTCAACCATCATGTCTGCCACAGGGACGGCTTGCGAAAAGCTCAACAGTGACAAGTTGTTTGTCTCTGTGGCCACAACCGACGGGTTGGCCTACGTCGCATCCATGTCCTCAGCAGCGGCCTCCAAGGTCGCGTCCGCTGCTGCCTTCGTTGCCACTTCACGCTCGAACTACCTCCGCCAGCGCTCCTTTCGGGCATTCCCTGCCTTGCAAGGATCCAACGCCAAGCCAAGGACCCCGACTAATTCCGCCGAGGCATCATCCGTGGCCATGGAGGCGAACAAGATCATCGGTGACGACATCAGGGAAGGCGGATGAGAACGCGAGCATGAGAGGGGGTGGGTGGTGGGAGAAATGAAGGAGGGAGGCGGGAGAAGTTCCGTCGATGCGGAGAAGTGGTTAATTCGATTTTGATTTGTGATGTGTGCGCATTTATAGAGCCCACGTGGCGGGCCTATCCGGGCCTTCTCATGTCCGCTTCGGATATGGGGAGTGCCGGTTAGTTCTGGCATTTGGACCGAAAATGTAACGTCTACTTAGATGTAGCTTGTGTGGCTTTTTTCTAATAGGTTTTGGTGAGTCGGTCGACCCGGAGAGCGAAGAAGAGCTTGACACCGAAGCAAAACGTCCCCACGTGAGGATCAGCAGAGCGTCTATTTCTATTTTAGTGGCCAGGAACACCTCGCCGTTTGCCAAGCGGAGGCGAAGTGTGGAACCATCCGCACGCTGCCAACGGCTACTCGAAGCAGCTACCGTGTAAAGCGCAGTGAGGCACGCGTGGCGCCACCCGTAAGCGGCGCATCACGCGTGTCCCTCTTGCACGCCTATATATTTATCCCACTATACTCCGCTTCACCACCTCATCCATAAATCATCAAATTCCATTCGCTTTTTGCTTGCACCAAATCCAATCCCAGTACGTAGATCGTCCAAAGCGAGTACATCGAGTGCGAGAGCTCCATCTTCATCTCGACCAAGAAGAAGGTGAAGCTAGCTAGCTAGCAACAGGCGAGGGCAATGGCGGGCGTGGGTCGTAACATGGTGGCGCCGCTGCTGGTGCTGAACCTCATCATGTATCTCATCGTCATCGGCTTCGCCAGCTGGAACCTCAACCACTTCATCAACGGCCTCACCAACCGTCCGGGCGTCGGCGGCAACGGCGCAACCTTCTACTTCCTCGTCTTCGCCATCCTCGCCGGGGTCGTGGGCGCCGCATCCAAGCTCGCCGGCGTGCACCACGTCCGCACCTGGCGCGGCGACAGCCTCGCCACCTCCGCGTCCTCCTCGCTGGTGGCCTGGGCGATCACCGCCTTGGCGTTCGGGCTGGCGTGCAAGGAGATCCACATCGGCGGGTACCGCGGGTGGCGGCTCAGGGTGCTGGAGGCGTTCGTGATTATTCTCATGTTCACGCAGCTGCTGTACGTGCTGGCGCTGCACTCGGGCCTCTTCGGGAACCAGTTCGGTGGTAACCATGGTGGTGGGTATCCGGCGGAGCACGCGTACGGCGCAGGCGTCGGCGACCCGCACAACAAGGGCATGGGCATGGGCACCGGCGGGGTCGCCAGGGTCTGAGCTGATGATCGATCTTGTATGCATACGTGGTGTTGGTGTGTGTTGTGTTCATACATGGTTGCAGACATGTACCATGTACTAGTGGGTGTGTTCCGCTGCCTCCCGGCACGGATGAAGTTTAATTTACTAGTAGTATGATCGATCAATTTGCTTCTTCAGTTTGTGGTGTGCAAGTGCAGTGATGTCAACTGTTTTATCTTCACTTTTCTTTTGTCCAACTAATGTGTAGTGAAACTAGCGCAGTACGTTCATGTTTTTTAGCTAGGTGTGTGTAGACCTCAGTCCACCTCAATCAAGTGTAGATGTGTGCAAATCTTAGTCGACTGCTACTTAACCAAATTTCACAATCAAGAATCAAGTGTAGATCTCAATCAAGTGACAATGATTAGTTAGATTCTCCAAAACAAAGGGGCAAGTCCAAGAAGATTCAAAAGGTAGATTAGAAGGGCGTAACTGAAGATTTAGTAATTCCGTTCCTTTATATTCTCCAAGAATCAGAACGGACCTAACTGGACGAAAACCGCTTTCAGACGAGAGAATACGCCACACGGCGGTGGTGGAATACGCCAGCTAATAGATGAACTGCACTTGGCTTGGTCGTCTAAATATGTACACATCTCTTCTTTTCCTTCTTCTTTGTCATGTAAGATGACATACCGGTAGACAATAAATTTGAGTGTGCCTCCGCTTCACAGAATTTTTGAAACTTATCTACACCTATCACGATGATGCGCATTTTGATTACTTTCTATCAGAAAATGCACCAAAAAACCATTGTTGTTCAAGTTTTCCCCGTGAGTTTAAGGAAAATCTGATCAAATCAATTATTTAGGATCTCCTTATGGGAATTTTTGAATATCCGACTTCTATTATTTAGGAGTTATCTTAAATCATCAGGACTTTTGGGTGCGGTGATGAGGATGACATGAGGAAAACACACTAGTTAACCTGGGACAAAATGATGAGGCTGGCGATATCGGCTTTCATGATCTCAGGTTATTTAACCAAGCTCTTTAGGCTAAACAGGCGTGAGATTTGTTGGTTTATCTAGATTCACTTTGTGTCAAGTTGATGAAAGCAAAGTATCATCCTCCAAGGACATATATTCTTCATATTGGTTTTCCGCACTCCGCATTAGCTACTTGGCAAGGTGCATGGACTAAATCTGTTTAAGAAGGGTGTCATTTGGAGGGTGCATGATGGCTCTAGTATTAACATTATAATTGGCTCCCCTGAAAATTTCAGCTAAAAGGAAGAATACTAGACTGAAGTGGGTGTCTGATTTATTCTTGAGCGGGGAGAGATGTTGGGATGAAGACTTGATTAAACACCTTTTCTACCCGCATGACTCTGAGTAGATTCTAAAAATTTAAATTCAGTTGTCGGGGGATGGAGATTGTATTGCTTGGCACTATGAGAAGAACGGTATGTTTTTTGTCAAAAGTGTGTATAAGCTCGTGCTCAATTTAATGGATAGTAAAAAAAAATGCTTGGGTGCAGTCTAGTGGTGACTCGAATGGGGAAAGGAGGATTTGGGATTTAATTCCGAAAGCTAATGTCCCCTTGATGATCAGGATTTTTGCATGGCGTGCTAGTTAATAGAGTTACGCACATGAGACACTGTCAGGTATGCGCACTGTTTGTAGAGTCGAAGATGAAAGTACTTCTCATGCTCCTGTGATTTGCCCTAAGGCTCGTGCCCCGCATTTGGCATTGAGGGAAATGTGGAATTTTCCTGGGGAAGAAGTTTTTAAATTCTTGGGTCCTGATTGGTTTCTTGTTCTGTTGGATCAATTAAGTTTGCAGCAACAAAGCAAGTCTTATTTCTTTTCTGAAGAGCGTGGCACTTCAGAAATGATGTGATTTTTGGAAAGGAGAAGGAATCCATTAGTGCCTTTGCTAGTTATGTGCATAATTATTGGTCCACCTTCTCGTTGCGTTAGGCTAATATTGATTTGGATTCAAATACCAAAGGTAAAGGTATGGTGGGATGGTTAATGGTCAGTTATGCTTTGTTAATTGATTATGTGGGTTGGCAGCCTCCTCCTTTAGGCTATATCAAGATCAATGTCGTCGCAAGTTTTGTGGAGAACTTCAGTGCCGCAAGTGTGGGTTTGGGTGCTAGAAATTCATCCGACGAGGTCATCATCTCTTCATGGGATTTTATTGGACGGTGTACCAGTGCTAATGAAAGAAGAGTTTCGGGCTTGTTTTGTTGGGATTTATATCGGTATCAATCTTCACAAGTCTATTATTTTGGGGACTGATTGTGCTTTTGTTTCTTTCCTTACAAATGAAAACATTGACAGGTCTCCTCTCGTTGATGTGAGGAAGGAGGCATTGAGTATCTCTAAGTTGTTCCAAAATTTTAGGATTTCTAAAGTTAATCGAATTGCCAATGGAGTGGTCCATGTGATTGCTAATTGTAGATTTTATAGTAGGTTCAATGATGTTCTTCTTAATAGTTTTCCGCCCTGCATGGTGTATGTTGTAATCAATGATTATGATAACCTTTTAATTAATTAATCTATTGGGTGTTTAAAAAAATTGTTGTTATTTTGGTTTTCAATTTCACCTGCAAGATTTGATATATATATATTTTGTTTTGCTAAACACTACTTCAAGTTTTTTTCATTCTTAGAATCAAAACCAGATAGGCGAGTAATAGGTGGGGGCATCTTATAAAAGAAACCAAAACGGTTCTAACCGAATCAAATCTGCTTTCAGAAGAGTGAATATGTCCCCCCCCCCCCCCCGGGGGGGGGGGGGTTCTAGAATAAGCAAACCAAGAAACAAAGTGTAGTTCTGGATCTGTGGTCTCTTTCAAGCACTTTGCTTCCACAAAACTGCTACTCTACAAGTAGTGCTTTGCTTGCACCCATGTATTTGTTACGTCACTAGTACAATACTCGTTACAGTTTTGTTTTCGACTAAGATCACACACAATATTCATATTCACATTCATGTTGCTAGCAAGTCCAACCACTTGTACCTGGCAGGCTCTCTCTAGTTGTTTGCTACTATATTTGGTTATCAGTTGAGTTAAATAGCACACATATATTGTATGTGAAAACAAGGATCATTACACCATCACATTTGTGTACACATGCACCATACAGACAATAGACGATGTGGAAAAACAATCATGTATGTTTATTGAGATTTCATCAATATGAACGCATTTGCAGTAGCTTTCAAACACCCCTTCATTTTCCTTATTTCAATAAACCGTTAAAAATGAGGTTAAAAAATATATGAATCACGTTGTTTTCTATGAGAAAATGTAGTTTTCAATAGTGATGTTAAACCGTAATGATTTTGCAAAAATGCTCAACATAGGTTATGATTGCCATGTCCATAGCCTTCCAACGGAATATCGCAAGCCCGATTTCGATAATGCACGGAAGTTCAAACTGTCCAACATGCCATTCAACTACTTGTTGCATAATAGCTTTTGTTTGCTTCCAAACCCATGTGTAAACACCGCGATAACTCCAAACCTCCATAATTTTTCACTGATTCATGGTTTTGTATACATTCTATTTTTATTACCATATGTACATGTTGTCATTGCACGTTCCTGACACTTACGCCATGTTATAATTCTTTGCTAGATTTTACCACATTATTGCACATGACTTAAATTATAACAATAGTAAAAAACAATTGCATGTGGACTGAGAAATTTTGTCATCCCCTTATTATATCATAAGATTCCTTTTGTAGTATGCCAAAAAAATGGAGTACCTATACCCAAAGAAAGGGATATGCGTCGATTTGTCTTTGACTTATAAAATCGCCCAATCTGTTCTTCTGTGTGTACAGGTAGACCATAAGTTTGATTTGCAAGTTTTTGCCGCAACACTTACTAATATAACCAACCAAAAATAGTACTTGCTAAATTTGTGTTATCAACTAAATTAAATAGCCCATATATTTTAATGAAAAAACAATGATCATTACGTCATTATATCTGTTTGCACATGTGAGATAGCAACTTTCCCCCAAAACAAGCATGTTTATTGAGAGTAGTGAACATTACATATGTATGGTATTATTTAGCATTGCATAGCTCGAGCATGGGAACCATCAAGTTAATAGTTCTATGCAACAACACTTTGGAGGATTGAGTGATTCCCTACAAAAGGAATGGAAGTGATGCATGCCCATACGAGCGCAGACACCTTTGCATCCAGCGTTATTGTTAACACATGGATTTAGAACGTCGCACTTCACGGGACAAACAAATTCTACAAAATACATCGTGTACACACATATCAAACAAGATGCATTTTTCATATACTTCATAAATCTAAACATTTGGAAAATTCATATCAAAATAGGTGTGTTACACACCAATGCCTGCATGGTAGGATGGAATGGCAGAACACATGATAACAAGCACTGGGAAAGAAACAACCATTGAGTACACGATATCTGGTTGTGCTGTTCAATTTCTCTTTCCTAATTATGTTTTTTTGTGTGCTCACTGCCAATAAACTCTTTCCTTTGCTGCTATTTGTAGAGAGGTTTGCCATATCTAGTTGATTCCAAATAAATGCCATACACCCTTATGTCTATTTACGAAGTACTACTTTTTATGTTGAGTCACAATCAAATCTTAGGCAAAGATCTTGCTTTTATATCATGCAGTTGTATTAATACTACAATATTTTAAATACTATCATATATCTTGTTTGGATAATATCACATATCTTGTTTGGCATATATGATTTTGGTTTCATTTATTTGCTTATTTATTGCTGATGACATTCTAGAATAGGTAACTATATCTTAGATATTTATCTTGCATCTCCTAAATTAATGTTCACATCTATATATATTACATAATGTTTTTTTGTTATTTTTATGTATGTAATATTTCACGTTGTTGCAAATATTAAGGACCATACACTTAAATGTATTTATAGAATATTTCATTTATATACATTCGCACTTTAACATAGCATAATAATATCGCAAGATTACAAATCTTGTTTGTTCAAATAAATTAATATCACAATTGTTATTTATTTAATTTAGATAAGCACTATATTTATTTTATATTTCTTCATTATATCTCTTTGCTTACAATATATATACGAGCACAGTATAACTATTTTAAAAGTAACAAGATATGTCAATATTAATTCGGGAGACCAAGATCAGTAGCTAATATTTCATTCCATCTCTCCATATACACGAGCAAATGAAAGACTTGCGAGCCATTTGCACAAAGAAAAAGTAGCCTCCTTTGCATCATGGCACTCATCGATAGCATTGCAAGAATATGACAATATTTTACTGTCGTGACAATTTTAGGGTTTCATATTACTAGAATGTCACGCATGTGTGTATTTGTCTATGTTAAATGTATGCATGTATGTAAGGCCATTTAGTAAAGTCTAGAGGGGGGGTGAATAGACTACAATTAAATCAAATGGATTTTTTTTCTCAATTTTCAGTTTCCTTGGCAATTATATGTTTTTCTATCAATAGCATATCAAGCACCTTGCACATGCAAGTCTAATAGAATATAGAAATGTAAAACAAGAACTTGTTCAAGTAAAAGTAAGAGTAGAGTTAGAGGAATACATACACAAGGTGGATCGATGGAGCTTTTTCCTGTGGTTCGGATAGTTGGCGTTATCCTAATCCACGTTCGTGGAGGCTTACAACCACAAAATGTTCTAGGATCAAAGAGATCTCGTTTGAGAGTTACACAAAGGAATCAAGCTGCGAAGGATGACCACCCACTAAAGATACTCTGAACATACGAACACATAGGCCTAGTCTCGCTTGGCTAGATCTTCACGAAATAGACAATCTCCAAGCCCGTACAAACTTCTTGTTTTTTGTATAACTTGAACATTTCAAAGCACCTAGCCGATCTAGGAGGTGCACACAGTCGAAAAATAACAAGATTGTGGTTGTTTGGTGGTGAATCCCTTGCTCTTTTGCTTCAAAGGATAATATCCTCTACACTCAAACTCTCTCAAGATATGGCTTTTGAAAGCTCTTTGAAATCAACACATGAAGGTGCTTATTGTTGGAAATATGCCCTTGAGGCAATAATAAAAGTATTATTCATTTCCAAGTTTATGATTAATGTTTATATTCTATGCTATAACTTTTGTGTCTCGCGAGTCTGCGAAAGCAAAGAGGCTTAGAGAAAAACTCATATGCACATGTAGAGTTATAAATGATAAAATAGATTCCTAGTCTTGCCTCTAGGATTAGTGTTGCATCATGGTTCTGTTTTCCTGATCATGGGCATGAGTTAAGAGTAACGATGATGTCGTCCATATTGAGGACACAATGTTAGAAAAACACTCATGTCGAATTGACCCAAGTTGTATGTTATACTAGGAGGTGATTTTGTCACAGGTCCATAGTCCGTAACACGGAAAGGTAATATATGCATAATTCCTTAGACCATGAGAGTCTCGAGTCACTTCATAATAGACTATGCACTTTGGATTGTTCTAATGTCAACCGTAATAGGGTGATAATGGCAACTTACAGGTACATAAAAAATGTATGATAAGTGACCAGATAGCTCGAGACTAGGATTTGCTCCTCCAATGATTGAAAGATATTCTTAGTTTGCTCTCGGTGTGAAGGCATTCATCATCTTCTAGCCGTACACAATGTGACTTGCTCACGGGGATGCCGCAACACGAGAACGAGAAAAAAGAAGAAAACCGATAATAAGGAGACTGGCATAGTGATCATGTGTTTGACTCACAGGGATGCCAATATATCTCACCTCCAGTTTTGTAAAGTATTGTGGATCAAAAGGAATATCATACGGTAGGTATAGGCTCACGTGATAATTATTCGTGTGAGTATAAGGGTCAATATGGATGTGTATGGTTCCCGTGAAAAAAAAAATTGGATGTGTATGGTTACATTGTTTCATTGAACGAAAGGTGTTTCAGTCATGTCTATATTTCACCGAACCTGCAGGGTCATGCACTTAAGGGTTTACGGTCTGTTGAGTACCATTAGAGTTAGGAGTTTAGGAGAATATCATTGAAAAAGTTTTGGAGGTTTTTTTTTAACATAGATTGTTTTGAGAGAGAATCGAAAGTGTTTCAGGAAACCAAAAGTGTTTCGGAGAAAACCAGGAAGGTGCAAAAGTTCCGGAAGGGAAAACAATTATGTAGTAGAGCTCCGGGATTTACTAGGAAACCCCTGGAATTGTACGAGGTGCCCTCGGCTGCCCAAATACATTAAGGCATATTAGGGAGAAGCCAGGTGGGCCTTAAGCTCCAATAGGGTGGCAAAAATAGGTTTCTCTTTTTATTTTTCCTTTTCCTCGAAAAATGTTCAATTTTTTCAAGAAAAATGTTTCAAAATTACCAAAATTGTTCGCTTTTCTAAAAAATCAGGATTTAAAAAGATGCATTTTAAACAATGTTCGGATTTTTTATTTTTTATTTTTAAAATTGTACAAATTTTGTTTGAAAATTTCAAACTAATTGGAGTTTAACTTTTTCAGACATTTTAAAAGTGTTCAGAATTTCAATTTTTTTTCACTTTTTAAAAAATGTCCAGAGTGTCAAAATTTGTTCTAAAATTGTCAAAAATACTTGGAATTTCAGAAGGTTTAAAATTTGTGTTCATGCTTTTAGAAAAAAATTCAAAATTTTTAAAAAATGTCCAGAATCAATTCCAAAACTGATTGTAATTTAAAATTTTGTTCACTTAAAAAAATGCTTGTGCTTCTCAAAATGTGTTTAGATGCTACAGTTCATGGTACCGTATACGCTCGAGAACAGGCAATAGTATTAATCGTATAGTGAATGTTCGATCCAGCTCGAATGGGACGGCGGCCCAGGGAGGGCGCCCTTGTGGGGCGCGTTGCTGTCTGCCGTAGAACGTGGCGTATAGGGACTCCCAGTGACAAATAGGTAGTCCTGCCGCATACCTGAAGATCCTATTTGACGCTCGAAAGCGCCAGACATGGTGGCCTCGCTAAATGCGGAGTTGACATGGTATGGCCTTTTCATTTTTTTTAGTTTTTTCATCTTATTTTTTATTTTATTTTTATTTTCTTCACAAATGATTTTTTTAGTGTTCATAATTTCAAGTTTGTTCGAAATTTTAGAAAATGTTTTCTCTTTTTAAAAATGCTTGAGATTCCAAAATTTGCTCATGTTTTTAACCAATGATTCTTACCTTCTTTTTTAAAGTTAGAGATTCCAAAATTTTCTCATGTCTTTAAAAATAATGTTCACTATGTGTGCAAAAATGTTCATCGTGTACAGAAAAATTGTTCAGTGTGCATTTAAAAATAAAGCTCACCTTATATTAAAAAAATGTTCAGTGTGTATTTTTTAAATGTTTACCGTATATTCAAAAAGTTTAGTGCATATTTTAAAATTCATTTTTGTTGCTACTCTCCGATCCATATTACTTATTGCTCAAGCAGATGTATCTAGACGTATTTCAGTGCTAGATACATCCGTTTGAGCAACAAGTAATATGGATCAGAGAGAGTACTTCTCAATGTGTTGCGCTACCTTTTAGTCACCTAACACCATCAGCCCAAATGTGGCTATCCATGCGTGCTGAATGTTGAAGGTCCCGTGCTGATTTTGTTTTTTACATTTTGAACTGGAATGGGCCAGCCCAGTCAGGCTGCTTCTGCGATGTATGCCAGCTCACCTGAAGGTTTTTCCCCTTGGCCCATATTTTTGGTTCACCGTTAGCTCGGGGTTTCGCTTGTTCGTGTTTCGACAACTTGATGTAGACTTTATGTGTTTTTCTTTGTTCACCTGAAGGTTTTTATCGATGTATGTTCAGTTCTGCTCCAGTTTTCTCCTTTTTTCTTTTTCTTTTTCTTTTTTCCTTCATTCTTATTGTTTTATCACCAATTTTCTTGGTTTTCTCTATTCTTTGATATAACTTATTTTTCTTTGTTTTTCCTCAGTCTTCGATGCTTTTTCTTCTCTTTCTTTTGTTCTTCATTTTTCTTTGTTTATTCTTGGTCTTTCGCTATTCTTTTTGTTTTTCGTTGGTTTTATTTGTTTGTTTCTTATGTTTTCATTGATTTTATTTTGTTTACTTTATTTCTCTTTCTTTTTAATGGTTTTCTTTATTGTCCACTGGGTTTTCTTCGGTTATATAACCATATTTATTGAGCTTTTCTTTTCTATATGTTGTTTGAATCGTTTTCCTCTGTTTTCTATGGACATTTTTCATACATGTGAAACTTTTATTTCTGTACATGTTAAACATTGTTAAAATACATATTTTTAAAAGAATTGTATATTATGTCTACATTTTTTGTAAACATCAAGAACATTTTTATACACATTTAACATTCCTTTAATACATTATTAGAATTTTTAAATACAATGTTTCACATTTCTTTCAAATGCATGTTTGATGTCTAATTATTTCATAAATATTTCACATTAATCATATGCATCCGAAACATTCAATTGATATATGTTTAACATTTCCCAAACACATAGTTAACTTTTTTGTATAATGTCATGTGCATTTTTCTTAAGCATGTGACATTGTTAAGATGTCACAAACATTTGTTTTGTATGCTACCAACAATTTTCAAATCTATGATTACATTTAAGAATTATCCAAATCTATGATTACTTTTTATAAGGTCACATTAATTTTATGAAACATGTGGATATTTTTAAACGTCACAACATTTTTCTTATACATTTGTAGCATTTATTTAATATAATTTTAATTCTTTTAAAGTAAATGATTAACTTTCTTAATGTCACATGCATTTTTTGAAACACGTGAACATTTGTAAAGTGTCACCACTTTTTTTAATGTGCTATCAACATTTTTTTAATTAATATAAAAATTGTTTTACATTGTGTTACCATTTTCTAAATTCACTATTTTATTTTTAGGTTCATTGGTGTTTTTAATACATATATATATTTAAAATATTTACGAAAATATAATAGAATAAAAATAAAAAAAGGAAAAGGAAAAATCAAGAGGAAAGACGAGCATACCTAGTAATTTCCTGGGCTGGCCCATTCGCAACTGCTCGCGTCAGCCGATGTATAGCCGCACCCAGTAGAGGCCCGCCTTGAGTTTGGGCCACATATACGTCTAGTATATTTTATTTTTATTTTTATTTTTGAGAAGTACTCCCTCCGCCCGGAAATACTTGTCGGAGAAATGGATATATCTAGATATATTTTAGTTCTATATACATCAATTTTTATTCATTTCTATGACAAGTATTTCCCGACGGAGGGAGTATATGTCTAGATGTCTACTACTCTTCCTCTTTTCTTGAGTTGGATATATATCTACTATTCTGATTCTCTGCTCCAGTTTTGGATCACTTCAAAACTGACTCACACTTTGCTCCAATTGTATTTTAGATTTCGAGATGAATAAATTAGCTCACTCGACCAGCACCAGGATGTACAAATGGCATGAAAACAGGAGGTTTGGGGCAAATACAGTTTTGTACTGATTCCAGTTTATGAAAAAATGTATATAACATTACTAAACATGTGTCTTTAATTACAAAAAAAGGTTGCATGGATCTCTTGTCATCTACTTATCCTACCAAGACATTCGATGGAACCGTTAGTTAGTCTAGACACATGCGTGTGTGGATAACACGAATGCCATCTCACAGTTAGTCAAGATCTCGTGGACAGAATCAAATAATGAATTTTTTAGGCTTTTGCTTGTGGTTCGTTACTCATGATTATTTCAGTCTAATTATGTCATCGCATAACATGTGCGTCCGCAGTGTACTTGGATTTCCTGAGTTATCCTTTTTCCAGAGCTCACAAACGCATACGCACATTCACCCTTGTAAAAGTACACACACACATTCTATCAATATATTTCCGGGAGGATGAGCCAGCGAATCTTGAGAACGGTGAAGTCACCATAGAGACTTCATAGTTGACGGGCATGACATGCCAGTAAAAAATAGCGCTAGAAAGTCTTGAATAACTCCAGAAAATGCGAGCACGCGTGCTAACTCTTGAACTTGAATCCGGGTTGGCAATATCCACCACAAACATATCGTTATTTTTCTTTTCTTTCTGAATTATCCTGGTCTAGACTGGTTCGTTTCACCTGCTATATACCTAAATTACATATCTTTACAATACGAACATGATATAATTATACTCTTGCAAATAATGAATTGGTATTCATCTTGTATTTTTCTATCTAATTGCGGAACTCAAATCAAATTGGTGTTCATATATGCCACATATATTGTTATACAAAACCGTTGTCAATTATAGCGAAGGTATTTAATTTTAGACCAATCTCAGTGTGTCAAACACACCACTTTGGTTGAAAGAAAACACGCATCTTTATTCAGATTGGCTTCTATGTGTTACATGCATAGAATTATTTAGCATTGCATAGTTGGAGCAAAGGTACCATTAACTTATGTTTCTATCCTATGCAGCAACATAGTGGAGGATGGGTCTCCTTGCAAAAGGGACTGGCAAAAGGCATGCCTGTACCCGCACATATAGTTTTGCATCCAGCGTCATCACATGGATCTAGAGGCTTGCACTTCACCTCTACAAAATACAACATGTAAACAAGAAGAATTTTCTTATAGGTTTAATGAATTTAATTTTTTTGGAAAACATGTAACAAACAGGGAGATATCTTACACACCATTGCTTGCATGGCACGATGGCAAGGTAGAACACATTATAGCAAGAACCAGGAAAGATACAACCAGCGAGTACACCATTGTCGGCCGTGTTGTACTACTCTTGGCAAGTGCCATGGGAACAAAGAGACTACTTATATTCTATTGCCCCTTCCTTCTTTTGTAAATGTGTGCTTGGTACCAATAAACTCCTTATTTGCTACTATTTATAGGGAGGCACAATAATATATTACATTATGAGTTCGCATTCATGCATGTGCTTCTCCTATGACTATTGTTGCCATATCTTGATGATTTTACATAAATGCCATACACTCTCTTATATTAATGATATTGTTACATATTTATTTATGTGATAATGCAAGTCTTTATAGTCACAATTAAAAAATTAGGCAATGACCTAGCATTTATATCTATCATGCATGGTATTAATGTCACAACATTATAAAAAATACTATAGATCTTGTTTGGCTAAATAAATGTCACATGTGTAATTTTGTACTCTCTAAAACACTGTTATCGCATACCAGTTATGGGCAATTGATCATCGTTAAGATAGATCAACCTTGTGTAGGATGTACATATTCCAGACTGGAAAGCTTTACTTGCACAGATGTTTCAGCACTTCACCATACACGTTTGCATGATTCACTTGGTAAGTTTATAATTGTTGTAGAACGCATGAGCCCGTAAATTAATATAGATCATAACATCTTGATTCAACTATTACAAGGTCTAATTGTACAGAATAATTCACATTCGTTGAATAATGGTGTATGAACATTATATTTTTTTCTCTCTTGCTTCATGCTTCTGCAATAGGCCAATGTTCTTATCACACAATTTATTTTACCATATATCTAGTAATTTAGAAGTTAATCTGCCTCCCCACTTGCTTATCAAATAGTGCATGTTGGCCATCAACCTCATATTACTTGCGCGGAGTGTCAATTATAAAATTTGTTAAATTAAGCAATAGAAGAAGAAGAAAAAAGGAAAAGAAAAGAAAAGAAAAAGAAAAAGGAAAGCACCGGCAACCAAGGTTATTCATTAAGCAAAAGGAGAGCACCAGCACCCAAGTTCATCATGGACGATATGCAGAGCATGAAGGGCTTCCTCCTACTCCTTACCGATCTAGAAATCTTTACTTGCACAGATGCTTCATGCGTGCGTGGATGAAGCAGGTCCAGGACCTCGCCAACGGCACGCATGGATGGGGGTCGCTATGTGGGCGCTGCGGCTGGCCTCCGTGTACTCGCTTGGGTCGAGTCATGAAACAGCCGAAGCGCAAAAACAGAAAATCAAGACTGACCTCCATGGTCTAGGCTCCTTACGAAAGTACGAGATGTATCGATCTATCGATCTTTTTATATATTTTTTGAGAATTAATGTCGATCAATCGATTGATCAACAACTCGGGGAGGAGGAGGAGGGGAGTGTGGATCCATTCCTCGTGTAACAAGGGGGGTAACGGTCGATCGTGCACCATGGGGAGTGCGTCGTGCTATATGGACTGGCCCATTCCTACTTATCCCATCCACTAGTTTTTCTAAAAATATTTTTACTTTCTTCTTTTGTCAATAATTTTAGAAATTTGAATCATTTAATTTCAAATGTGGGAACAATTTGTCAAATTTTTAATATTTGTTAAAATTCAGAGTAATTTTTGAAATTCTAGAAAAAAAATTCAAATTCATGAGACATTATAATTTTGGAACTTTTTTGAAATCCGATAAAATTTTTCTAATTCATTAACGTTTTAAAATTTCAGGAACATTTTCCAATTTCGTGAACACTATTGAACGTTAGATTTTTTAAAAAAATTTGAGAACATTTTTCAAGTACGTTATCTTTTTTTTCAAATCTAGGAGTGAATTTTTTTTTGAAATTCAAAGGATTTTCCACAATCTAGGAATATTTTTATTTAAAAAAAATTAAACCTGAGAACAATTTAAAAATCATGTACATTTGTTGAAACACGGGAACAATTTAAAATTCTTAAACTCTTTTTGAAATGTGATAATATATTAAAAATTTTGAACATATTTTGGAATCCAAAACATTTTTATAATTTTCATGAACATTTTTCAAATCCTAATATCCCAGAGCCTGACGGTTTTCAGGGATTTTAAATACATGTGTGGATATGGCCGCATTTTTGTTTCCCATATAGCGATACCGAGTGGTCTGTCGTCTACATCGCTAGCATAACTCGGACAGGCCCAACAGCATGAGACATGTGTCACAAGCTTTATGTTCATTCTTCAAGAGTTTTTCCTCTTTTCTCACTTTTATTTATATCCTAAAATGTTTTGAATACGTATATGAAATAATTAGTTTACTTAAAGGGGGCATCTGGAACTCACCTTCATGAGATATAGTTATGTCTCATTCATGTGACGTCATCACATATGTTGTCTGGACTAGATTCTTTTTCCCATGAAATCTCAATTTTTTTTGGAAAAAGGAACATAGATTTAAAAATTCAATAATTTGAAAAAAATATGTTCTAAAAATGTTCCTGATTTGTTTTTTGTGCAAATCTTAAGAAAAGCTCATGAATTTCAAAAAAGTTTTTGAAAATGACATAGCTTCATTGATTTAAAATGAAAAAACAGAACTTCAAATGGAAAAGTAGAAGGCAAAAAGGAAAATAAAAACAACTGAAAGAACATGCGGTGCCCCCATGTTTGGTATCGGTAATTGATGACAATCTCTATGGACTAATGGTTGCCTTGAGTTATATTTGAAGGTTTTGTCCATAGGCTTTTCTTGGAGTACATGTGTTGGTTTCAAGGAGAGTTTGTGTCGACCAAGGTGCTATTCAAGGAATTATCCAAAGATTGGTCATTTGAGAGTTGAGCTTATTACAAGCATGTCTTAAAGTAGAAGATTGTTTGATCATTCATGTTTACCTTCAAGACATCATCCAAATGAAGAGAGTTGGAAAGAATCAAGGTTGATCAAGACTAAGTCAAGAGTGAATCAAGTTGATCAACACACAAAGCGTACAAGATGTACAGAGGGATCAAGTGATCCCATGGTATGGTAAGCATTATCCATTACGCTTTGTGTACTAACCCATAGTCTTCGTGAGAGTTCTTTGTGGGGTTAGGTTGCGGTGTGCAAGTTCAAGTGGAGCATCATGAAGAGATCAAATGCTTGAAGCTTGTCGTCCATTGTGGTAACAATGGATTTATGAAGATGTGCGGAAGAGTGGCTCACCCATAGTGGAGTATGGGGACCAATCAACTAGTCTTCATCGAGCCAACACAATCAAGAAAGGTGGTCCAACTTGAGGGAGTCAAGATCGTCATCATCTAGCTCAAGTGGACCATGTGCAAGGCAAAGGTTTGCCCTTGATAGGCTTTCTATTTTACTGGTCTCATGATGGTAGTTGGGAGACCGGGTTATAGGATCGATTGCCGTACTATCAAGGGGGGATCTCGATGAGTAGCTTGATCGTATCATTCGTAGAGAGTTCAAACCATTGCATCCTTGCATCAACTTTCTTGGTTCTTGTTTGGTTCTCTTTGTGAGTCTTAGAGCTTATGGTCATCTTGATGACAAGCTTGAGTTCATCGAAAAAGGAGTTCGCATGCATCTTCTATGATGTTTTCTGTGTTGGAGGTTTTACCGGTCTTATCCGAGGAAGGGTTCTCACCATTTTCTTATGGTCATTTTCTCATTTGCTTCTTATTGATATTTCTATCAAGATTGTGTTAGTCCATGTCGTTAGTTTTCCAACAAACTTGGTTCCGTTGAATTCGGAGTCTGTTTGCAGAAGTTGTGGCTGTTTTGGTAAAGGCTGCAGCGGTACTACCGCGACTAGAGCGGATGTAATTTTTTACTATCGCTCCAGAGCGGTACTACCGCGGCTCCTGAGCGGTACTACCGCTCCAGAGCAGTACTATCGCGGCTCCTAAGCGGTAGTACCGCTCCAGACCAAAATCTCGTGTTTTGCTCAGCGGAGGTAGGCAGGGAAGTATTTTTTTAGTACCGCTCGCAAGCAGTAGTACCACTACTATTTGCGGTAGTACCGTGAGGTCGAGCGGTAGTACCGTGAGGATGAGCGGTAGTACCGCTCCGGCGGTTCTACTGGCCTTTTTCCTCCTCGCTGTTGTTTTTCTAAGGGGTACTACCGTCATAGCAGTAGTACGCTCCTTGGAGCGGTAGTACCGCTCTGTGCGGGCTGTGAGCATAACGGTTGGATTTCCCCCCACCTATAAAAGGGGGTCTTCTTCCCCAATGAACCTTATCCTTTGAGCTCATGTTCTTCCCCCATTGTTGACCTTCTTCGAGCTTTCTAACTCTCAATCCCTCCATGGATTCTTGCTAGTTTTGGAGGGAAAAGAGAGAGGAGATCTAGATCCACATTTCCACCAATCACTTTCTCCTCTATGTGAGAGGAACCCCTTGGATCTAGATCTTGGAGTTCTTGGTGTTCTCCTTCTTGTTCTTCCTCTCATTTTCCTCCCTAGCATTAGTTGCTTCGGTGGGATTTGAGAGAGAAGGACTTGGGCACTCCGTGTGCCCTTGCCATTGCATTTGGTGCATCGGTTTGAGTTCTCCACGGTGATACGTGGAAGTTACAAGTTGAGAAGCTTATTACTCTTGGGTGCTTGGTACCCTTGAGCTTGTTCCTCTTGGGTGCTTGGGCGCCTTAGACGGTTGGTGGTGTTTGGAGCTCAATCATTGTGGTGTAAAGCTCCGGGCAAGCGTCGGGGTCTCCAATTAGGTTGTGGAGATCGCCCCGAGCAATTTGACGGGTTTCGGTGACCGCCCCCAAGGGTAGCCAAAGTGTACGGGTTCGGTGACCGCTCCCAAGGGTTGCCATTTGTATGGGTTCGGTGACTGCCCTCAAAGGTCCCTTAGTGGAATCACGGCATCTTGCATTGTGCGAGGGCGTGAGGAGATTACGGTGGCCCTAGTGGCTTCTTGGGGAGCATTGTGCCTCCACACCGCTCCAAACGGAGATTAGCATCCGCGAGGGTGTGAACTTCGGGATACATCGTCGTCTCCGCGTGCCTCGGTTATCTCTTACCCGAGCTCTTTAGTTATGCACTTTACTTTGTGATAGCCATATTGTTTCTTGTCATATATCTTGCTATCACCTAGTAGTTTATCTTGCTTAGCATAAGTTGTTGATGCACATAGGCGAGCCTAGTTGTTGTAGGTTTCGTGCTTGACAAATTAACCGCTAGGTTTATTCTGCATTTGTTCAAGCCTAAACCATAATTATTTTAAAGCGCCTATTCACCCCCCTCTAGGCGACATCCACGATCTTTCAACAACCACAACAACAACAATAACAACAACAAAGCCATTAGCCAAACAAGTTGGGGTAGGCAAGAGACGAAACTCATAAGATCTCGCGACCCACTCATGGTTCTGATACATGGATAGCAAGCTTCCACGCACCCCTGTCCATGGCTAGTTCTTTGGCGATACTCCAGTACTTTATATCTCTCTTTACAGACTCCTCCCATGTCACGTTCGGTCTACCCCGACCTCTCTTGACATTATCAGTACGCTAGCCATCCGCTATGCACTGAAGCTTCTGGAGGCAGCTGAATATGACCAAACCATCTCAGACAATGTTGGACAAGCTTCTCTTCAATCGGTGCTACCAACTCTATCTCGTATATCATGATTCCTAATTTGGTCCTTCCTCGTGTGGTCACACATCCATCATCGATGTGACTACATCCATCATCGTCTAGACAAACGCAGGTGACTAGGTCACGGGGATGCCGAAGCATGTCAATGAGAGTGAAGAACGAAACCGCTAACGAGGAGACCGGTATAGTGAGCATGAGAATGACTTGAAAAGGATACCGATACATCTCACCTCGGGTTTTGTAAAGTGTCGCGAAGCAAAGGGAATATCACATGATAATCAAATGTTCACTCGAATGTCATTCGTGTACTCGTAGGGATCAATATGGACATCCACGGTTCCACTATCGGTCATTGAATGAAAGGGGTTTTTGTTCACGTCTATGTTTTACCGAACCTACAGGGTCACAACTTTAAGGTAATCACGATCTGCTAAGTGTTAGTTGGACATGAGTAATGAGAAAATATCCCTACTCTTATAAAAAGCAGAGTTTGTGATGATGGTGTGCCTGCCATCCTGCAATATAAGTTGTCCGATCTATATCTAACGGATAGGAAGGAAATTATGACAATTTACCCACACTCCTCTCCACATTTGCAGATAAGGGCTTCCCTCGTTCATCCTTTTTCCCCAGAAAATAAACTACTCATAAAAATGCATCTTGATGTTCCGTGCAACGCACGGACATCTTGCTAGTGTGCTAAAAAGACGGACTATTCCAAGTTGACCACTGACTCCTTGATCTACTGACCATTGATAGGTGGACGGTTGACTATTGACCAATGGGCCAGTTAACCGTTGAATTGAAAAGGTTCGCAAAATTAAAAGAAGTTCACAAAAATTGCCAAAACATCATGAAATTTAAAAAGTTCACAAAATCTAAAAAACACAAATTTGTGAATTTCATTTTTTTGAAATATTCCACCAATTTGTAAAAAAAATCAAAAAATTGAAAAAAAATCTCAAAAATTTGGAATTTTTTTGGAAAAAAATACATATATATTTAAAAATTCAATAATGTGAAAAAAAATTATGTTAGAAAAATGTTCCTGATTTGTTTTGTGTGCAAATATTAACAAAAACTCATGAATTTCAAAAATGTTTTTGAAAATGACATAGCTTCATTGATTTAAAATGAAAAAAGAGAACTTCAAATGGAAAAGTAGAAGGCAAAAAGGAAAATGAAAACAACAACAACAAAGCCATTAGTCCCAAACAAGTTGGGGTAGGCAAGAGACGAAACTCATAAGATCTCGCGACCCACTCATGGTTCTAGTACATGGATAACAAGCTTTCACGCACCCCTGTCCATGGCTAGTTCTTTGGTGATACTCTAGTCATTTATATCTCTCTTTACGGACTCCTCCCATGTGAAGTTCGGTCTACCCCGACCTCTCTTGACATTATCAGTACGCTAGCCATCCGCTATGCACTGAAGCTTCTGGAGGCATGTTGAATATGGCCAAACCATCTGAGACAATGTTGGACAAGCTTCTCTTCAATCAGTGCTACCAACTCTATCTCGTATATCATGATTCCGAATTTGATCCTTCCTCGTGTGGTTACACATCCATCATCGATGTGACGACATCCATCATCTTCTGGACAAACACAGGTGACTAGGTCATGGGGATGCCGAAACATGTCAACGAGAGTGAAGAACGAAACCGGTAACAAGGAGACCGGTATAGTGAGCATGAGAATGACTTGAAGAGGATACCGATACATCTCACCTCGGATTTTGTAAAGTATCGTGAAGCAAAGGGAATATCACATGATAACCAAATTTTCACTTGAATGCCATTCGTGTACTCGTAGGGATCAATATGGACGTCCAGGGTTCCGCTATTGGTCATTCAATGAAAGGGGTTTTTGTTCACGTGTATGTTTTACCGAACCTACAGGGTCACACATTTTTAACGTAATCATGATCTCCTGAGTGTTAGTAGGATAGGAGTAATGAGAAAATATTTATGAAGTAGTTTCGTTAATATTTAAAATAGTTTCGAGAGGAACCAAAAGCGTTTCGGGGTTTACTGGGTAATACAATAAATAATATATAGGTGAAAAATGTTTTCAAAGATGTTAAATTAATAATAAAAGTCTCTAATAATAGTTAGGAGGCTTTTATATTTAATTAAATATCAACGGGTTTTAAAAGGCCAAGTGGTGGAAGCCAATGGGCCTAGTAGTGGAGCGCCCCCTTGCTCCTTGGAGAAGCCAAGGGAAGGCCCGATTGGAAGGCGAAACCCCCTCCCATTGGCTGGCCAAAGGTTCCCCCCCCCTTTGTGAAGGCGCCCCCTCTCCTCCAACCTATATATACTAGAGGTTTTGGGCACTTTGATACACAAGTTTTTGGAGACTCCTCTAGTTCTCTAGTTCTAGTTCTAGTTGATTCAATTAGAGCTAGATCTAAATCCTCTCTAATCCTCATAATTAGAAGCCCAGTGTGATTCTAATATCCTCCTCTAATTCTTTGGCGACGATTAGCTCTGGACGGCTAAGCGCTGCCGAATCGTGAAGACCGCACGCTTCCAAACTGTGGAGAGGCTGTGCTTTCGGTCTTCTGTTCGAGGGATTGTTCGTGAATGGTTCGAGGGACTTCTAGTAATATCTACACCGACTCGTCTTCTTCCGCTCAAGTTGGAGTTGGTAAAGATCCTATCTAAACCATTATTGCATCTTCATAGTGTTCCTGGTTGATCGTAGGGCGATTTTGTTTTGTTTTCTACTATGTTTCCCAACACAACCTTGTCCACCCTCCGACTTCGTCTTAGGGTGAAATCCTAAGGTCCTTTTATAGGGCCGGGCTCCAGCGTCGTTCTCTCGCCGCTTCCCTCCTTGCGGCATTGTTTTGAAGATGTGGTCCCATTTGCACATTCACAGAGCTAGGCTTGCACGCCATCACAGTTGGCAAGGCAGGTAGCTGAACAATGATGTAAGTGGCTAACATTGCGAATGTTGTGGCAACGATGATGGTGGCATGAAGAGTTGGGTCGTGACATGTTCACAGAGCTAGGCTTGCACGCCATCACAGTTGGCAGGTAGCTGAACAATGATGTAAGTGGCTAACATTGCGAATGTTGTGGCAACGATGATGGTGGCATGAAGAGTTGGGTCGTGACATGTTCTTCATCGGCGACTGCCTGACATGTCCCTGGGTTTGTCATGATATCTTCTTGTTATGTAGCGGTGAAGGCAGAGCGTTGCGTTGAGAGGTGTCTCGGTGGCAATAATGCACTATGAAATGTAAGTTCGATGTTTGGCAATCTTCGGTGATCATGCCTAGCACTGTCGGTGCAAGATGTGCTTGTTTCTTATGCATGGGTCTTCTGAAGTCAGAGCTGCCTACTCATTCACACCTCTAGCCGATTGTTTTTTATACGTCCAAAATCCATAAAAACAAGGAGGTGAGTAATTGGTAATTTGGTATCCTATGAAATTTATCCGAATCAAAGAGGCCTAGACCAAAAAAAGAAAGAAAGAAAAGAAACAGAAGCGTTACGAAAATGCCCGGTCCATGATTTCCCTGAAATACGCCAATTAACAGAGAAAGCGTAAACTCTGTAGCCGTGAGTGAGACGAATCTTCCACCACCGCGGTCAACTGAAAGTATCCCTCTCCCTCTCTTCTATCTCCACGCCGCGCTTGTCCAATTTCAAAGCTCGCCAGTCCTAGATTCAGTTCTGGACCAGTTTAGGTGTGACAAATAATTTGGGTCACTCCTGAAATGAAAACTGGAGGTTCATAAGTAGAGTAGCATTATATCACATTACTGCACAGGACCTGTCCTATCATTCGATCTGCATGGTGCTGGTTAATTTTAGGGTTTCTTCACACACAGTTGGGCTTGGGCAGAGTCAGTCAAGCTCGCTCTGAGGGACACAAACAAGTTAATGAAGGAAACTTTAGCCCTTTGCTCCTGACTTTTTGTAGCTGTATAGCTCCCAATTATATATTCCATTCTGAACATGCTCTTGATTATTTGTCGTCGCATAACGTTTGCGTCGGCGGTCTACTTGATGTAATTGGATAGTTGGATTCCCTGAATCGTTCTATTGTCCAGCACATGCATTGTATCTTTCATAACTACTACTCACTCTGTAAAGAAATATAAGATCGTTTAGATTACTAAAGTAGTGATCTAAAGTTCTAAACGCTCTTATATTAGTTTACGGAGGGAGTATATCATGATCTAGACTTTCTTCGTTTCGCCTGCTACCTTATCTTTTTCTGAATAACGATTTATGGTTAAACTAACTGTTTCTTCTCACAAAGGAAACTAACTGTCAGGGCAACGCGGCTTGAAATGTGTTTTCTGCTTTTATTTTACCTGTAGTTTAAGTGCTGCTATTAGGGATATGATTCAATTATTTGTGCGAATTAATATATGGAATACGCATCAACTTACATACCAAGTCACAGCCAGCCAATATATTCTGCTGCACTTGTGCTGATGAACTCACTCACTCTGTCACTCACATCGAATCTCTTTCATGCACTCTGCTTCAACACAAATGTGCTCTGCCCCTAGCTAGTTTCAGTTCAGATCTGACCATTCTTTGCTCTTATCCTAGTTTAGATCTTGTGGTAATTGAATAAATTTGCTCACTTCCAGTGCCACCAGACATGTGCAAACGGTAAAATGCCACGAATACTACAAACTGTAAGATGCGCAAAAATAAAAGGTTGTTCCACATTACTGCACATGACTTTAGTTACAGAAAAAGTAAGCCGCACAGGATCCGCTGGGAGTTCTCGTCATCTACCTGTCCTATCATGACATTCCGTTTCTGCTGGTAGGATGTCGAGAGACCGGAACAGTTTATGTGGTGCTGCTTAGTCAGTTAGGGTCCCTGCCTAGTTGCACGCATGCATCTGTAGTGGAAACATGATGAAGGAATGTCATCTCACACAGAGCCAGCCGTGATCTGAATCTGATGGTGGAGAGAATCAAATCAAGCGGCCTTTTAGCCGTTTGCTCCTGGTTCGTGCAGTGTACTTGGATTTCTCCAACCGTTCTAATCAATGCCAAGCCCTAAATTTGGATTTTTCCATAGTTCTCCTGATCTAGACTTCCTCTGCTCCGCCCTAAATTTGTTTTGCTGAATAAGATGAAAGTATTTATTTTGCCATGGAAATTAGATGTTGCTGTTGAAAAATGAGACCAAGTATATATTTGTTTATTTTTAGTCTTGCTTGAGCATTAAGAAGGTTCGTTGATCAATATGTCTTTGGTCTTAGTATATTTTACTAGTTGTGCTTGACTGTTTTTGCAATATAATTAAGATTCTGATGTTAAGGATGCACATGTCAACTTCTCTCTACTTCTTGGTACAGGCTCAAAGTTTCAATTCTTTGTAACTTTCCTATCAAGCGCACCTTTGCCTTTATCCATGTCCATTCTTCCCTCTGCAAGTGCTGCTATTAGTCATATCTTTTTTAGGGGAAAAAGAACTTTGTATCATATATAAGGGCCAGAATTAGAAAATCAACACAGAATGCTTTGCTGCTATTAGGGATATCGAGCAACTATTTATGCGAATATCTGGAGTACCAGCTGTATATTCATGTGCACCTTGACGCTTGATTAAAAAGGGGCTGCCATGACAACTCACTCTCCTGTTAGCCTGTTAGGTTGAAAACTGACTAACAGGAGCAAGTACATGATTTGCACTGTGTGTTGATCGTTGTTGCTGTCATGGAGTAATTATGTGACCATGAGGGGGCATTGATGAGCAGCTAGCTTGCTAATCATCGCGAAAAATTGAATCATGCCATGTAAGAGCATCTCTAGCAGATCCCGCAAAAGCGGTCAAACGATTTTTGCAGTTTCGTGGTGTCAAAAAACGTCCCGAATAGAACCCGCAAAAACGATCAAACCCGTAAAATTTTGGCAGGCCCCTGAGAATCCATCCCCAGGACTCTTAATTTTACAGATTTGGAGGCAAAATATAAGGGTTTCAGTGCAAACCGGTCAACGCTACGCGACAACGAAATTCCACGGTGCACACACGTGCTCCGGTGACCTTCCGTCACAGAACTCGCCGGAAACTCGCCGTTTACCGCTGCCGCAGCGTCGGCTTGCGGAGTAGATCGCAGGAGCAATGGCTGAAGACTCGAGCAGCTACCCGGCCACGAACGAGCTAGCTAGAAGCTCCTGATCCGTCCGGCCACGAACGAGCAAGCTAGCTAGCAACGTCCTCGATCCATCCGGCCACGAACGTTTGAGGGAGTAGCTAGCAAGCTCCTCAATCCAGCCGGCCATGGAATAGCTGCTAGCTCCTGGATCCATCCGGCAACGGAGGAGCTGCCTCCTGGATCGATTCGGCGACTACCATGGACGACAGGAGCTGATTATGAACACAGGCAAGAGGAAGAAGAAGACACGAAAAAGAATATACGCGAATATTCTTTTTTATGGGTCCGTTATGCGGGGTTTACATCTGCGACCGTTCGCGCTAGCTCACAAAGCCGTTTTTTCACGAACTGCAAACGTGTTTTACGCGTTGGCGGGATGCGGGGTCTGCTAGAGATGCTCTAAATTAGTAGCCACATGGAGGGGATGTGGAAGCAATATTGCTTCTTCCTACCATATACCATACTCCCTCCGTCCACGAACAAGTGTACATCCAGCTTTTGTTCTAAGTCAAAGTTTTAAAACTTTAACCAACTTTATAGGAAAAAGTAGCAGCATTTATCGCACTAAATTTGGTGATACATCTTGATATTTTATTATGCAACTCAGCATTTATCGCATTTTATTAGTAGATCCGTCTTGAAATGTACTTTTATGATATACCAATTTGATGTCATATATATTACTACTTTCTTCTATATAGTTAGTCTAAGTATTAATACTTTGACTTGAAACAAAAGCTACACTATTCGCGGAAGGAGGGAGTACTCATCTATTCAGTCTGGCGGGCTGACTAGATGGAATAAGCATATGCCCTGTTTATTAGCCTCCGGGTCCTAGCTTGTTCTATTAGGCCATCTGTCAGTGTTGTAAATTAGCTCTGAATTTGCGTGGCTGTCACTTGTAAATTAGCTCTGAACAAGGCATACACGATAAATGCACATGAACAAGGCGTACACGATAAATGCACTCGAAAAAGCAAGTATCTTTATTTAGATTAGGGCGTATTACATGTATATACTTCCTCCGTCCGGGTTTAATAGGTCTCCTTGTATTTTGGATCAAACTTTGACCATTATATAACTAATAACATAAATGTATGTGCTGCAAAAAGTACACCATTATATTTTTATTCAAAAGAGGATTCTCACCATATAATTTTTGTGACATATCATTAGCCGACTTTGTTCAAAGCTTGACACTTAATACAAGGGGCCCAATCAACCCGAACGGACGAAGTAATTATTTGGCATTGCGTCCTTCGAGCGAGTAGGGGAATCATCAACTTATGGATCTAGAGGTTTGCACTTCGCCTCTACAAAATACAATATGTGCACACATATCACACAAGATGAATTGTTTATAGTATAGGTTTAATAAGGCCCCGTTCGGCTTCACTCCGCTCCACGGCTCCGCTCCGAGAGCGGACGGAGCTGTAGTGCAAAATCTAAGAGCCAGCAAACAGCCGCTCCGCAGATCCTAGGAGCGGTGGATTCCTGAACGGGGCCTAAATTTAAACATTGTGGAAGTTCATATCACCGTGTGCATGGCAAGATTTGCATGGTAGAACACATCACAACAAGCACCATGAAAACAACATCCATCAAGTGCACGATAGTCAGCCGCGCCGTACTACTCTTGGCGAGTGCGATAAGAACAAGAATATTACTTCTATTCTATTCCTACTTCCTTTTTTTTCACTAGCAAAAGGGCCCATGCGTCGCAACGGGACAAAAAAATTCATAATTTTCAATGGTCATGACCACATTTTGCTATATCACTGAGATACACTATCACTCTCAATTTCATGAAATCACACACAATTTTTGAAATCATGAACATTTTTTAAACTCGTGCACATATTTGAAATCATGAACATTTTTATAATTTTTTGACCATATTCTAAAATCTATAACATTTTTTAAATTCATGAATATTTTATACTATTTGCAAACAATTTTAAACAATTTTCTTGAATACACACACATTTCTAGAATCGGCGAACATTTTTTTTTGGAAATTGGTGGTTTTTTTTGAAATTTACGGACATTTTTTTGATTTAACCAACATTTTTTGAAATGCATGATTATTTTTTGAATCAGCAAACATTTATGAATGATTAAACTATCTTGTAAGTCATGAATATTTTTTGAATTCTTAGGATATTTTTTCCATTCATGAACATTTTTTCAATTGGTGAACTTTTGTTCAATTTGATTACCATTTTTAATACACGATTTGTTTTTAAAATCATGAACATTTTTTGATCTCCCGAACATTTGTGCTCAAAATTATGAAATTTTAATAGGCAAACATTTTTTTTAAAATCGTCAATATTTTTTGAATCCCAAATATTTTATGATTTATTAAAATTTTATTTAAAATTCTCATTATTTTAATTTTCTGAACTCTATTGAAGCCCCAAATTATTTCAAGTAGAAAAAACGAAATGAAAAGGAAAAAATAATAGTAGTAAACGGAATTTAATAAATAGGCAGTCCGGACATGGGCCTGCCGAAACAGGCGCACTGCGTCTTCTTCCAGTGCGCAGAGTGCAGTATAGGAGGTCCCTACTGCATGGGCCGAGCCAGGTGGGGAATCCCCCATGTGAAATGTTTTTTTATCACTTATAGGTGGCATTGGTGCTTAATATTTTGCAAAATCAGGGGCAATTTCCGTAACGTACCGCCAGAAGCAATAGACCCCTTATTATTAGGTATAGATGTATTCTCGCAACTAATAAAATTTATAATAGATTTTTTTGCGGGGATATTTTAAGAGAAATTTTAACATGCCTCAGATTGGTAGTTTGTTAAGATCCAGTGGCTAATATTCCAATTAACTCATCTGAGGGAAGATGGTACGAATGATTCAGTAGGGCTAGGATCCACTTTACACTTCTACAATAAAGGAAATAAATTATAATGCAATTAAAGCATAAAATTAAGGAAACAATTATAACATCATTAAATCAAAAAAATATGCAAGGAAAGTTTTCACAATGATACCAATATTATCTCCGCCTTCTAATTTGTGTCTGTTACAAACTGAAGCGTAGAGGTGTTTTTTTAAGCTTGACAAGTACACATATGCTTTTTTTTAACACGGTACAATCGAAGTCGCTCACTTACATGCGCTAGCTGGTAGAAATATGAAATTAAAATATCACCAACTGTTAGAAATACAAAAATGCACATGTGAATATGAGTACAGAAATAAGTTGATTATTATTTTATCAAGCAATTTAGAAATCTATATTGTGTCAGGTATGCGATACGGCCATGCTGTCCATTTGTTTATGATGTCACAAGCTCCTCCTCGATGAGATCCCAGGCGGTGTGGAAGGACAAGGCACGGCCGCGTTGTGTTGATTTGCCGATAAGATGTCTCATATATCACATAAATATTTATGTCCATGTCTACTACTATTATGCTCTGCTCCGATCTCACATGTGGAAAAACAAGGCTCTGCTCCTGCTCTGCAAACGTTGATGTGAAATATGTACGGATCAAGCTAGCTAATGTACGGTAGGCAAGGAGTTTGATTTGTAAGAATTTCACGCCCGCACCAGCTAGCTAATGTAAACAGTAAAAATAGGAGTAGTAAGTCAAATTTGGTTAACAACTGAATTGAACAGTGGTAGTATATTGTTATGGGAAAACAATGGTTAGTAGACATTACATTTGTCTGAACATGAACAAGACATACACAAAACACAATGGAAAAAACAAGCATCTTTATTGTGAATAGGGTGCATTACATGCATATAATTATTCGGCGTTCCATAGC